>NC_086007.1:11376799-11703299 GCF_030014385.1 Trichomycterus rosablanca | reverse complement strand
AATGTACTTTTGAGCTCAGTTCATTCTCAGTTCAATCATACAGCCACATTTCCTGGTTCATGCCGTCCCTGTAAATTCAGTCAGCAAACTAGAACGAAATTTGGCTTTAATGGCTACTATGGCACCAACTATCACTCTGACTTGGTTTAAGGCTCAAATTCTGTTTTTAGCTCAAAACAAGTTTAAGCTGTATGTGCAAAGATTTAATAAAGCACAACCAGGCAACACAATTCTCACTGTAAAAAATGGTGCTGTGGGTTATGGGTACTGGCAATCTGGTCAGGATTAATGGGGAAATTAATAGTGCTCAGCACAAAGACTGTAAATAAAAGCCTGCTCTACTCTGCACAAAGGTTCAAACTGTAAAGGAAGTGTGTCTTTTAACTAAATATTTACTTAAAGCATCCTAGACTCGACGTTCTGAACAGAGTTTGCCAGACTTTACTGTTTTAATGCTTCTGGCTTTGTCTAACGAGTATTGTTGGCTCCATTTATTCGGAAACAAAGAAGTCACCAGCTGTAGTAAATTACAAAAGAAATTAATAAATAATTGGAGACCATGTCTCGAAGTTAGGAACTTTCTACAAGACCATATTAATAATTTGAGTTGCTGTATGTATATGATTCAAAAAACATACACCGATTAGCCATAACATTATGACCACCTCCTTGCTTCTACACTTACTGTCCATTTTATCAGCTCCACTTACCATATAGAAGCACTTTGTAGTTCTACAATTACTGACTGTAGTCCATCTATTTCTCTACATACCTTTTTAGAGTGCTTTTACCCTGTTCTTCAATCGTCAGGACCCCTACAGGACCACCACAGAGCAGGTATTATTTGGGTGTTGGGTCATTCTCAGCACTTCAGTGACACTGACATGGTGGTGGTGTGTTAGTGTGTGTTGTGCTGGTATGAGTGGATCAGACACAGCAGCGCTGCTGGGGTTTTTAAATATCGTGTCCACTCACTGTCCACTCTATTAGACACTTCTACCTAGTTGGTCCACCTTGTAAATGTAAAGTCAGAGACAATTGCTCATCTATTGCTGCTGGTTGAGTTGGTCATCTTCTAGACCTTCATCAGTGGTCACAGGACACTGCCCACGGGGCACTGTTGGCTGGATATTTTTGATTGGTGGACTATTCTCAGCAGCAGTGACAGTGAGGTGTTTAAAAACTCCATTAGCATTGCTGTGTCTTATCCACTCATACCAGCACCATGCCAGTGTCACTGCAGTGCTGAGAATGATCCACCACCCAAATTATACCTACTCTGTTGTGATCCTGTGGGGGTCCTGATCATTAAAGAACAGCATGAAGGGGGACTACAGTCAGTAATTGTAGAACTACAAAGTGCTTCTATATGGTAAGTGGAGCTGATAAAATGGACAGTGAGTGTAGAAACAAGGAGGTGGTTTTAATGTTATGGCTGATCGGTGTATATGAAAGTAAATATAAAATTAGTGTATAGTTTTGGACAAATAAGTATGTGTTCCATAAATTTAGTCCCACAATTTTAAATAATGAAGAATCATAAAATTTGAGAACTAGATAGAACAGCAAAAAGTACATGACAATAAAAACGTGACACAGCCTGTTGTTCTGTACTGTTTTGTTGTAATAATATGATGTGCTTTTTTAACCAGCTGTGCACACACAAAGCACACACAATTTCACACATCAAGCTTTTTGCTCCTGGCTGATAGCAACATGCTAACAGGAGCGTGAAATATCTTCCAGAATATTTTTGACTCACACTTATTAAAGACTAAGTTTTTAATAGTTTTCTGGGTGATATGATGCCTCTGGTATATAAAAAATTTTATAATCACTTAAATAATACAAAAGTTTCATACTGTAATATGTGTGTGTAGTTAGTAATCAGCTACTGGTTAGCATTAGCATTTATTAGCAGTAGGCTTTGCTTAATGCTGGAGTGTACCTCAGGGTATGTACTGGAACACAGTACATACCTTAAAACCATAATTATGAAGCCATAATTAGATTTTAAAGAACCATTTTAAAGAAAAGACAGCCAGAAGTGTATATGTTTAACCAACCAACTAGAAATTTAATACATTTACTGTCTGTTTTACCACTGCTTTATCCTGGTCAGGGTCCCAGTCGGTAGAGTTCACTGGGTGAAAGTCCATCTCAGGGCAAACACACACATCTAGGGCAAGTGTAGTATTTCCAAATAACATGACTGCATGTATTTGGACTGTGGGAGGAAACCTGAGCACCAACACGGACATGGGGAGAACATGCCACTCCACACAGAAAGGTCCCGGACCACACCACCTGGGAAATAAACCCAGGACCTTCCTGCTGTAGGGCAAGAGTGCTACCCACCAAGCCACCCTGTCAAAATACATATTGGACTTATTATAGAATGTGCATGTAATGTATAGAAAAATGAAATGATGGTGTTTATTAATCTATCTGCTACCAAATATGGATACCTAATAATTGCTTGACTTAAAAAGATGTCTTTATGTTACGACTCCAGCCTCTGTGTCTCATGTGTAGGTGCCACGCCGGGAGCATATGGTTAGAGTGATTTTGTTTATTGTCAAGCTGGCGCCCCTCATGTTTATTGTCTAATGATCCACAGCTGAACCTCATTGCAGGTTAAGTGCTCAAGTTATTTAAGGACTGGCTGTGGATCATTCAGGAGAGCCTTTTTATTTATTTATTTTTTAATAAAGACTTGAAAAATCATTTATTGTAGTACGTATCATAGTCAGTGTGTCTTTTTTTGCATTCCAGCTTATGTATTTGGCTTAATCTTGTTTAGAGTATTATGTCTTTCTTGTAGTCTAGTTCTTGTTTTGTGTTAGCTTTAGGGTATAGCTTATGGTTTAGAATAGTTTAGAGTCATATTTTATGTGTTTTGATTAGCAGTTAGCAGTTAGCATAGCGGTTAGCATAGTTAATGTGTTTGTGTGTCTTGTCTTGTGTAACAATGTCTTGTCTATAGTTACTATGAATAAACGTTTGTAATGTCTCTGTGTGTGTGTCTGCCCTCATCTAATGTCTTGAGCCCATCGTTACACTTTACCACCTCACTACTGAGAAATATCGTAGCTTTCCTGCAACACTACTATTCTATGTGACTATTAACTGGTTCATACTGACCCAGAATTTTCTAATCAGGTTTCTTATGAGCATGGGAAATCAGATTAACATTTAGTTCATTTTGTTTAGAAGTCTATTTCTGGTTAAATACAGGAGTACAGTAAATGCTTCTTTTTAAGCCCTGTTCCTGCCTATTCACACCGTGTGCCACATTACAAACCACTTATTAAGCCAGCTGACATGTTGTGCTTGAGGGCACTGGCCCCTGTGGCGACAGAACATCACACTGATTGTCTGATATTGAAATCGTGCCAGCTACTATGACTGAGTGCCATTAGAAGATTCACAAGGGCTGCCAAGCTGCATTAGGTTTTGATAAAGTACATGTAGAGCCCAGACAGAAGCATTTTCATTTTAAAGTAACCAAAAAATTATGTATGTATTGGAAATGACAGGAAGGAATATAAAGAGATATCAAAAGTAAAGAGTTTGGACAGTTTTTGTTTCCTTTTTAGGGCACTTTAAACCTTTGTATGTATACAATCGTCTTGCAATTCCTGACAAAGTAACCTATAGTGGTTTTAGAAGCAGTAAAAAGAGTTAATTCTCTGAAATGCACTAAGGTTCTGGGTGACAGCCAGATAATTGCTGGGAATTGTAGAACTTAAGGAGGAGAGGTGCAAAAATGGGGATGGTGAAAAGATGCAGAATGTCATTAAGCTTGAAGGCATAGTCTTTTTAACTTCTATAACTATATTTTGCATGTGCATACCACTTTGTCTATCAAGTGTTGAAAAAAAAAAAAATCGACGCCCAGGTGGCACAGCAGGATATTCCGCTAGCACACCAGAGCCAAGATTTTGAACTCCTTGGTTCAAAACTCGGAGTTGCCACCGGTCGGCTGGGCGCCATCTAGCGTGCATAATTGGCAGTGCCTGCAGCAGGCGCGTTTCTGCTAGGGCAGGATGACCGGACTATGGGGGTGGGGTCTTCAAACGCTGTGTTTGAAGACCCCACCCTTTACTTAAGGACCCTGATTAGCAGATAGAGAGATGTCTGTGCATAGGTGAAAAAGATCAGCCTAACTTAAAGTAATGCTGGTTTTCATGGATTTTTCTTCATCTTTAATCATGTCCAGATGAAGAATAAAGTTCTATAGATGAGAATAATTAAAAATGGACTAAATTAAGTAACAGTAACAGTATTGTTAACATTGATGTTTAATTCTCTATAGCCCAGAACTTTGGGTGGCATGGTGGGCTATCAATGGTGATCACTGTCGCCTCACAGCAAAAAGGTCCTGGGTTTAATCCCCAGGTGAAGTGGTCTGGGTCCTTTCTGTGTGAAGTTTGCATGTTCTCCCTGTGTCTGTGTGGGTTTCCTTCTGGAGTTCCGGTTTCCTCCCACAGTCCAAAGACATGCAGTAAGGTTAATTGGAGATACAAAATTGTTCTTGAATGACTTATGACTAAAAAATTTATTTATTTTTGGTATCATTCATGGGATTGCTGGTGTGTTTGTAAGCAAAGTTTATTTTACCCACTATCACTTGCAAGATCATGATTAAAACCACAGTCATGGCACTGATGGTAGTGTACTAAATTGTCATGTATTCTGTACAGTATGATATGGATTGGGACACAGTCATACTGAAACTAATAGAATCTGTGTCTGTTTGGCTGATGCATATTAGTCACGCTGCGTTACATCAAGAGTTTCAACCTGGAGCGGTGCAATTTGAAGACCTCTGTTGTTTGTATGACACCCACACTGACCAAGGATGCCACAGGCAAGCAGCAGATTGGAAATGACTAGATTGGGAGAAAAGAAATTGAGATAGAAGGACTTTGTCCATTTATGATGCCCACTACAGTGGTCAGTGATTCCATTGTGGGAAAGTAAGTCTATCCAGCAAATCAGCAAGGAGTACATCAAGGAGGAGGAAAGTTTTACACACTTTGGTTACATTCATGACAGGACATGTAGTTACTGGTTACACAAGGGTCATCAGTTCAAGTTTAACGTCAAACACAGTCATGTACAATTTTGTACCTTCAGTTTACCTCACTTGCATGTCTTTGGACTGTGGGAGGAACTCCACACAGAAAGGACCCAGATTGCTCCACCTGAGAATTAAACCCAGGACTTTCTTGCTGTGAGGCGACAGTGCTACCCACCGAGCCACCGTGCTGCCCAACATACTGGTAGATCGCTGCCGTTTCGAGGCTAAAGGTGGTGGTTCCAACACGAACGTTCTGTGGGCCGGGCACCATCCAGAGTGCCAAAATTTTACAGGTAATGGAAAAAGTACCATCCGTTTTTTGTCTTGATCTAAGGAGAGCGCCCTAACAAGTCCCTGGCTTTTCTGATTTTTATCAGTCATGTTGATATCACCCATTTTAAAGTTTCAGTCAAGTTGAAATCTGTATTTATGTAATTGGATGATAAGAACATCCTTGGAAGTAGAGAGGAATGGATGAATAAGCCTTTTAAAACACCACCATCCAGTGGTCACAACCTGTAAAGTCTTACAAACAATGACTGCTATCCAGGCACCATTTCTTGAAAAAAAAAAAGAGCATGAAATAATCTTTAAAAAAACGTAACAGTAAGATCAAACAATACAAACACCTTTTTTATTCATATAACATTCAACATAACACAAACAGACTTATATGTTTTGCCCTTTTGTACCGTCTCTCAATGCATCCAATGTTTTTTTCACTGTTATGTAGGTGTCAACATTTGTACAGAAGGTTACACATTTTTATGGGAAGCTGCAGTGGTCTGGTTATTTCCTTTGACACACATTCTTGAAAAATGATGCAGGGTGTAATAGAATTCAGTCCTGGGGTTTGTGCCGCTTGTTTATTCTACACCATGGCTGCTACCATGATAAAATCACAGCAATAAGTCATGCCTGGTCCCTCTACAGAGCTGCCATTTCAATGTACCTGACAGAGGATTAATCACGCTTACATAACCGATGTCGTGACCAAGAGCCACTCCAACTATAATTACAGCATTTCCTTTACTGCAGCACTAACCTTAGAAAGAGCAAATATGATTGAAGTTCTAACAAACCCAGTCACCACAGCCATCACACACACCAGGTTACTGACATTTAGTATGCCTTATGCAACTCCAAAGTTAGAAAAAGTTGAAACAATATAAAAAGCAAATAAAAAACACAATGTTTTTTACATTTATTTAGATTTTTTATTTCATTGTAGACAGTATAAACCCAAATTTATTCGGGCATTGTCTGGTCAACTTTATTATATTTGTTAATATCAATTTCAGCATTTCAGGCCTACAACACATTCGAAAAAGTTGGGATGGTAAAGCATTTACCAATTTGTAATGTTACTGCTTTCCCAACACCAATGAATGAATGAATGAAGTAGGTAGGTAGGTAGGTAGGTAGGTAGGTAGGTAGGTAGGTAGGTAGGTCAGGACTGCAGGCAGGCCAGTTCAGTATTTGTACTCTTGCATGTGGTTTTGCATTGTCTCGTTGAAAAATGCATGGACGTCCCTGGAAAAGATGACGTCTTGAAGGCGGCATATGTTGCTCTAAGATCTCAATGTACATTTCTGCATTAATGCTGCCATCACAGAAGTGTAAATGACCTTTGCCAAGGGCACTGACACAGCCCTATTTCATGACGGACCCTGGCTTTTGGGCTTGTTGTTGATAACAGTCTGGATGGTCCTTTTTGTCTTTGGTCTTTTTCCAAAGACGTGCTGGTGCTGGAATACTGATTCATCTGACTATACTATATACTATATACACGTTTCCACTGTTTGATGGTCCATCTTAGATGCCTCCGAACCCAGAGAAGCCAACTCCGCTTCTAGACATGGTTAACATAAGGCTTCTTGTTTGCACAGTTAAGTTTTAAGTGACATTTGTGCATGTAACTCTGTATTGTAGTGCTTGACAAAGGTTTGCTAAAGTAATCCCTTGCCCATGTGGTTATATCAGCTATTGTTGAGTGGCGGTTCTTGATGCAGTGTCGTCTGAGGGATCTAAGATCACGGGCGTTCAGATTAAGCTTGCGCCCTTGGCCTTTACGCACTGAAATTCCTCCCGATTCATTGAATCGTTTAATGATATTATGCACTGTAGAGGAAGAAATAGTCAAATCCCTTCCAATCTTTCTTTGAGGTACATTGTTTTTAAATATTTCAATAATCTTCTCAAACATTTGTTGACAAACTCAAGATGCTCTGACCATCTTAGCTCTTCAAAGCCTTTCCTGGATGCTGCATTTGTACCAAACCATGATTACAATCACCTGTTGACATCACCTGTTTGGAATTACATCATTATTTAGTTTTTTCACCTCACCCTAAATTGCCCTCGTCCCAACTTGTTTTTGGAATGAAAAAATTAATTAATAAATTATCAAATTAATTAATTAAGATTTAGGCTCTGTTTCATTGTATTACTAAATTTTTACATTTTAATACTCTACATTTAGCTTTTTCTTTATGCCACAAAAGCCATATCGCACTAGTTAGTTGGCTAAAGTACACTATTCTGTGTTGGTATGTATACTTTAAACCTGGACAAACATAAATAATAACAGTAATAAGAATAAACTGTAGTTTTATTGAACCTGAAAATGAAATATGCCCTCAGAAATCCCTCAAGGGTGTGTATTTTTTATATGTGCATGTACAGTGGTGTACCTACACACATCACAAAACATACTGTTGTATTTTGTACGATAAATCTTAAAAGGAAAACGTTCCCTTTAACTTTTATTTTTATACAAACAATATAAAGGCATCTATCCACTCTCTGAACCAAGTGGTTTGGAATCATGCTAGTCAAGTGATTCATTTGCACACTAAGCTCACAAGAAATAATGTTATTGGTAGGCTAGATTTCTTTAATTTTTTCCAGTTGTAAAAAATAGCATCAGACACCAAGTGGAGATGGAAAAAGCTGTACACTTAACAGCTGTTAATGAAATTCATGATTAACATTTGAAAATTTTAGATCAATTTTAGATGTGTTTCAGTTAGCAGTCTGTTCTGTCCGATCAGATGATTCTTCAGTCTTTTTGTAAACATTTTCCGTGTTAATCAGGGTGCAGTTGAACTGTTCTCTAAAAGCCTGCAGTAACACAGGAACAACCTCTTGGACAGTCACGTCCCGACCAAGCTCTCGGCTAAGCGACGTGACTCCTTTTCCCACAATCCCACAGGGAACAATGTGGTTAAACCAGCTCATATCAGTGTTGCAGTTTAGTCCCAAACCATGAGAGGTGATGTATCTGCCACAATGGATGCCTACAAATATATGAATAAAAAACATTATTATTGTTTTACTACATTTGATACACTGAAGGATTTTAGATCATAAAACATTTTTCATTAAAAAAAACATTAAAAAATTTTTTTTTATGTATTTAAAGAATCATTTAAAAGCCTAGTTCACCACCACAGAGAGCTTAAACTCTCAAGTTTGAATCTAAGCTGTGCCACCCACCTAGCCATGCGTTTGACATGATTGGCCAGGTCTGAGGGAGGGGGTTTGATGGGTTTCTCCTCATTACCACTGTAAAATCTCCATGCATAAGGAGGCCAAAAGAGGAACCTGTACTGAATGCCTGTGACTTTCAGAACCATGGCAGTAAAAACAGACATGCTATTGTAATTAATTACAATAATTAATGTAAATGGGCTCAGGATTACTTAAGAATAATTACTTAACATAAAACATAGGTCATCACTGATCTACAAAAACAAGTACAAATTCTACTGTGTAGAAAGGAAGCAATATATAAAGAATATATAAAGGGGGGGGGGGGTTTGCAAAAGACAAGAGTAACTTAGACATCTACTATATGTGTGTGCTTAAACCAAAATATTTAAAGCAGAACACTGGTACTTATGCACTTAAAAGCACCAAATGCAAAAAGGATGCCTCTCCTGTTTTCACAACATGTTTGTGGACTGTTATATAATGAGTCCTACCAGAAAACCTGAGATAAGATAAACCTACAGCAAGGAGACTAAATCATCTAACTCATACCTATGACATATGACCGTTGTGTTTATGTTACTTAGATTAAATCATGGCTACTGTTAAATACAACACTAAAAATATATATGTGGCTTACTGTCGCCTCACAGCAAGAAGGTCCTGGGTTCAATCCCCAGGCGGGGCGGTCCGGGTCCTTTCTGTGAATTTCTGAAATCCTTTCTGTGGACTGGCGCCCCGTCCAGGGTGTTACTGTGTGCCTTGCGCCCATTGAAAAGCTGGGACAGGCTCCCCCCGGATGAGCGGTTAAGAAAGTGAGTGAGTAATTGGGGACCCTAATACTGAAATCACGCTTGTGAATACCTGTGTTCAATGCAAGAATGGCTAGTAATAAACCTGTTAACTATGTAGTGCCATCAACTACATACAAAATATTGTAGTTCCTATGATATATTTGGCATGTTTGAGTTTAACTAAAGAATCTCTGAGAATATAATGGATTATAAGACTCTCAATCATGTTATAGTCGGTGTAGAAACACTGGGAAATAAATAAACTATTACCAATTGCACAGATCTTGTTGTTTCCAACCCAGACGCCTGTATCTGGTGAGGTGGAGGCTTTGATTCCAAATTTTGCACACATTTGAATCACCAAATGTTCCAGCCCACACACGTACCACCTTACACTCTTCTTAAAGCAGCCCAGGTTGATTATGGGGTAACAGACCAGCTGCCCCGGCCCATGAAACGTGATCAGGCCTCCTCGGTTGGTACGGACAAAATCTGCCCCCAGATCTTTAAGTCTCTGTTCCTCCTCAGCTGGGTATGGTGCTTGTCTAATACCAATAGTGTAAACAGGCTTGTGTTCACACAACAGCACAGTGTTTGGAGTCTGAATAGAGGAATCAAAATGTTGTTTGATGTAATGCTGCTGTATCTGTAGGGCACTCCGATATGCCACCCTCCCTAAATTCACAACGTTGACTGAGGGCTTTACAGATGGCATCTTGGTTCTGGAGATTTGCAAGCACTTGAGTTCAAGCTTGCAATGTCTGACCTGATAAATATACAAAACAACAGTGTTAGTATTTGGAACCAGATTAATTAGGATGGGGGTTATATGCATATTACTTTACTGTATACACCGATCAGCTATAACATTCTACACTCACTGTCCATTTTATCAGCTCCACTTACCATATAGAAGCACTTTGTAGTTCTACAATTACTGACAGTAGTCCATCTGTTTCTCTGCATGCTTTGTTAGCCCTCTTTCATGCTGTTCTTCAATATTTACTTTCAGTATTCACATTAGTACCGTAATTGCGCGATTTTTAAATACCTTGTCCACTCACTGTCCACTCTATTAGACACTCCTACCTAGTTGGTCCACCTTGTATATGTAAAGTCAGAGACGATCGCTCATCTATTGCTGCTGTTTGAGTTGGTCATCTTCTAGACCTCCATCAGTGGTGACAGGATGCTGCCCATGGGGTGCTGTTGGCTGGATATTACTGGTTGGTGGACAATTGTCAGTTCAGCAGTGACAGTGAGGTGTTTAAAAACTGCAGAAGCGCTGCTGTGTCTTATTCACTCATACCAGCACAACACACACTAACACACCAGCACCATGTCAGTGTCACTGCAGTGCTGAGAATGATCCACCAACCAAATAATACCTGCTCTGTGGTGGTCCTGGGAGAGTCCTGACCATTGAAGAACAGCATGAAAGAGGGCTAACAAAGCATGCAGAGAAACAGATGGACTACAGTCAGTAATTGTAGAACTACAAAGTGCTTCTATATGGTAAGTGGAGCTGATAAAATGGACAGTGAGTGTAGAAACAAGGAGGTGGTTTTAATGTTATGGCTGATCAGTGTATGTACATTATAATAACCAAACACAATATTTTTTAATAATACAATAAAAACGATTAAAAAGCTGTTACCCTGTAATAACTACAGTAAATGATACATTGACAAGACCACAAGTTAGTAACCACACAAGCTAATAAAACTCACTTTTATTTAAATTTGTATTTAATTACAATATCTGCTTCTTATTAAGTGTAAATAATTACCTTTAACAGCGTTGGTCGGAGAATCTCATTTAAACTGATAATACTAACATAATAAAAGTCAAACTAGTAGGTCGCCACTTGACCAAAGATCGTACAAAAATAGCGAGAGGCGCATAGAGTGACGCTCTCTGGAACCGAGAGAATCACTTCAGGACGGAGAACTGTTCGATTCCAAGTGATAATTGAGTCGACTCTGATTCTAATTCCAAATGATGATTGTGTCGAATTTACACGGTTTGTTATTTTTATTATTGTTATTATAATTATTGTTATTGGGCTCCTAAATAACCTAAATTAACTCGTAAACGGCTAATTAAATGAACGTAACAGCGTTTCATATATCATTTGCAAGTTACTGTGTTGTAAGATTCACCCCTTACATTTTCTGCGTTTAGCAGACGTCTTTATTTAAATCAAAAAGTACCTTAACTTATTATCAAATGTATTATTATATGCCCCTATTTTCAAAAGCAAAAGCAAATGTCGATGGAGGGATGGATGGATCAGTGAATCGACTCCAATGTGTCTGTTCATATTCGACTCAACTCTCGATTCAACCTTAAAGAATCGCAGAAATGATTGTACGGCATGTGTTCGACTACTTTACTATCAAATGTATTACTTATATACACTCAAAACCAAATTTAAATACGATTAAAAATGTCGATTGAGGGATGGATGGATGAGTGAATCGACTCCAATTTGTCTGTTTACAATCGAGTTCAACTCTCGATTCAACCTCGAAGAATCGCAGAAATGACTCCGTATGGAATGAGCTCGGTTTGCCGCATTCACATTAGTACCGCGCGATAAATTGAATTCTTTTTCATTTTAGTAGATAGGTTTCAGAAACTTTCATGCTTACCCAACAAATACGTCAATAATTAATGTGTTTACCAACTATTTAATAATGGTAGTATTTGCTGCATTTTGTGACCAGTAGTTACACATCTTTCTTCTTTCTGAAATATCTTTGTTTTTTCTTTTTCGCCTTTCTTCTGTGGATAGGACTTCTATTACTTGTAGTTAGTGCCACCTACTGGCCTGGAGACTGTTGGTGCGCCGAATGAACGCTCATATTCTATACATAACAAATGCGAAAACATGTTTATTCATTTCTATATAGTACCTAAGCAAATCTGGAAAAAGGGGTGAAAAAACACTTTAATACATTTTTTTTATTGTTTTTTTGCTTCTGAAAATTTGCTTGGTCAAAAATATACATATAGCAGATTATTAAATAGAGACGAGGAAAGTTAATGATTTTATTTAACTGTCTGGCCTTCTAATGACTTACTTTGGATTATAATTAACCATAGCTGGACTTCTCTGTACCCATAAAAGGGGATAGTTTCAAAAACACATTGTAGAAGAACAGTAGTCCCTTGCCAAGGACCAAACACCCGAGTTAAAAAGTTAAATGAGATTACAGATCATTCTACACAACCATGGTAATAATCTAAGTCTTTGTATGTATATTTATGAAATATATATGTATATTTTCGGAAAACCAACCATAAAGAAACTCAAATTTGTAAAAGAACTCAGCTGTGGGTTGGTCTAAGAAAGTGCCGGCATCCAACCCTGCAAGCACACTGCTACTCAGTAATGGTTAGGAAATTCATGTTATGGTTACATTTTTTCTCTAAAAATGTCTACAGGGCCACTCAGGTGGTGCAGCGGTAAAAACACATGCTGGAACCAGAGCTGGGATCTCGAATACATCGTATCGAATCTCAGCTCTGCCTGCCGGCTACGGCTGAGAAGCCACATGAACAACGATTGGCCTGTTGTTCAGATATGGGCGGGACTAAGCCGGGTGGGGTCTCTCTTCCATGACTGGTGCAATTACGCAATTACTCTGCTGGCTGATTGATGGCGCCTACACAGAGATGAGAAAAAGAGTGCTCTCAGGGTGTGTCTCTCCGTACACAACGCTGAGCTGCACTGCACTTGTCAGAGTGTAGGTGATAAGATGCATATGGCATGCTACCCACGTGTCGGAGGGGGCGAGGGTTAGCTTCATTCTCCTTAATCAGAGCAGGGATCGGCATTGGTGGAGAGGAAGCATGACGCAATCGAGCAATTGGAAGTGCTAGAAGGGAGAAAATGCATAAAGAAAATATATATTAAAAAAAATGTCTACAGTTAAACAGACTTGTATGATTTCACGAATGGAACAAATGATAGTGCAGCTAGTTGAGTGGGTGCCACACAGCAACATGGGTATTGGGGACATGGTTTTGATCCTGATCTCCTATCACTGTCTTTAAGAAGTTGTACATGTTTTCCAGTGTCCACACGTTTTTCCCCCATCTGGGTACCTCCATGCAAAATTTTGAATTCTCCTAGATGTGAGTAAACAAGTGAATGTTTGAGTGTGGCTTTCTATAAATGTAGTAATTATATTAAAAGGAAAATAAGTAATGGCTGATAGCTGAATTGATTAGCTAGTCTAGGCCTATAATTGAATAATCATCCACATCATTGCCTTCCTGAGCCTTTCACTTAAATGTTTACCCTCTATAAGTGAGTGCTAAGTGTATACATGGTCAAAACTGTGTTAATACATTGTATTAAAAGTTTTTGGTGTACATTCTGGTTTATTAAATGCAAAATGGTGAACATTTCCCAGTGACATTTCTCAACCATTTTCTAAATAATAGTCACAAGATTAAACGTCTCAAAGGAAAGCTTGAAAATGTACCAGTCACATGAATTTAATTTTAGTTCAAGTATAATTTAATTTACGAAGTGCACAAACAAAGTGCTCATTGGTTTTGCTCCTCCTTAGAAATAAAAATGCAGTTGTTTGAAGATCCTGCAGCATTTGAATAAATCTTACAAAGAACCAACATTAAAGAGTTATCATGAGCCATCAAAGAATATTAATATTTATTATCACATTTTGGGTTATTTTGGCCCTTGCTGGTAAGTCTTCAACAGTTTTTTTCTGAAATATTTTAGTTTACAGACATCTGTTGTTTGCAGTATGTAATAGCTGTGTATGTCTGTTATTAATGCATTACATGAATACATTATTCTATAATACCTTTCTTATGTGAACAAATGTAATACATCAAAATCAATTTCATTTTAGGCATTTTTGCATCTCAACGTTTAGAAAAGTGATATAACATGATATAAAGATTACAAATTAAAACAAAGCATTTGAAATGAGTGATTTTAAATGAATGTGATGATTGTTTAGCTTATTCCAGTCAAGTTTGTGTGTCCTCTGTGATGGATTGTTACCTTGTTAGTGTATTCCTTTCTTGCGCAATGTGGCATGGCCATTTCCATGTGGCACCATACCCACTGTGACCATGAACAGGATAAAGTGGTTAGTTAAAGTGAACAATGTGTAATCTAATTAATAAATAACTTTGGTCCTAAAATTCAGTATAGACTTTTATTTTGGTATGCTTTTAAATAAAAATCATAAGGGTATTAATTAAGACACTAAAAAGTGACCTTTATGGTGAACTGTCATAAACCAACTGTCATTTAAAAATACTAAAAAAGATAGTATGTTTGTATTTGTATGCATTTTAATAAAAAATGCAAAATAACAATAATAAAAACATTTTAAATCCTGTGTGATGTAGACAATTACTAGTTTACACAAGTTTTAAGTAAATGTAAATCAATTAAAAAATATATGTTTTATTAATGTGACAGTTTTAACCTTATATTATTTTGTTAATTATGTAATTTTACCATTTTATAAACCAAATAGCTATACATTAAATAGATTATAAATACATACAATTAATATATTGTTTTAAATAAACTATAAAAAACCTTTTGGAAATCTATGAAACTCTTTTTTGTTGTTGACCTATGTAATACATTTGATTATACATGTTACAATGTTGAACTTATGTGAATTAAACAGATCCTTTTTTACTATAAATTTACATTACATTTACATTTTCAGCATTTAGCAGACGCCTTTATCCAAAAAAAAACAAAAAAAAAAACAGTACTATTACAGTCTACAATCTGAGCAATTGAGGGTTAAGGGCCTTGCACAAGGGCCCAACAGCAGCAACCTGGCAGTGGTGAGGCTTGAACCAGCAACCTTCTGGTTACTTGCCCAGTACCCTAACCACTAGGCTACGGCTATAAATAAAGTATGTATTTTTGCCTGGCAGGTGAAACGGATGCATTGGCATTTCCATGGGGCTGTACCGACTACAGTGGTGTGTGCCGTCCCGTGTGTCTGTCTACAGAACTCCCCTTCGGATATTTTGGCTGTGCAAAAGGATTTGTGTAAGTTTACACTGGCAGTTTTGAATTTTTCTTCCCATGTACTATATAAACTATAATGTTATTTTATTTTCATTTCAGTTGCTGCGTCTCCCATATGATTCTCTAATGAATCAGCTTTGAAGAGATATCACCAGATTAACTGCAATGTGAACCTGCAGCAAAGCATCGTTTTTTACTGTAATGTTGTTGTAATATTACATTTGAAAATTTAAGACTATAAATTGTTGTTTTCATTAACAAAAACAAAGTTATTCATTAATTAAATGTCATATTGTGCATACTAATTAATTACAGTTTTAATTTCATTGAACAGAAAACCCTTTTGTAAGAAATATTTACTTTCAGATATTTAGGGTAATGTAAAGAATTATCATGTATCATCAAATGTATCACACAGATCAACGTCAAAAAAGATATATATATATATATATATATATATATATATATATATATATATATATATATATATAGAGAGAGAGAGAGAGAGAGAGAGAGAGAGAGAGAGAGAGAGAGAGAGAGAGATACTGTATATACAGTGCCTTGCAAAAGTATTCGGCCCCCTTGAACTTTTCAACCTTTTGCCACATTTCAGGCTTCAAACATAACGATATGAAATTGTAATTTTTTGTGAAGAATCAACAACAAGTGGGACACAATCGTGAAGTAGATTGAAATTTATTGGATATTTTAAACTTTTTTTAGAAATAAAAAACTAAAAAGTGGGGCGTGCAATATTATTCAGCCCCTTTACTTTCAGTGCAGCAAACTCACTCCAGAAGTTCAGTGAGGATCTCTGAATGATCCAATGTTGACCTAAATGACTGATGGTGATAAATAGAATCCACCTGTGTGTAATCAAGTCTCCGTATAAATGCACCTGCTCTGTGATAGTCTCAGAGTTCTGTTTAAAGCGCAGAGAGCATCATGAAGACCAAGGAACACACCAGGCAGGTCCGAGATACTGTTGTGGAGAAGTTTAAAGCCGGATTTGGATACAAAAAGATTTCCCAAGCTTTAAACATCTCAAGGAGCACTGTGCAAGCGATCATATTGAAATGGAAGGAGTATCAGACCACTGCAAATCTACAAAGACCCGGCCGTCCCTCTAAACTTTCAGCTCAAACAAGGAGAAGACTGATCAGAGATGCAGCCAAGAGGCCCATGATCACTCTGAATGAACTGCAGAGATCTACAGCTGAGGTGGGAGACTCTGTCCATAGGACACAATCAGTCGTACACTGCACAAATCTGGCCTTTATGGAAGAGTGGCAAGAAGAAAGCCATTTCTCAAAGATATCCATAAAAAGTCACCTGGGAGACACACCAAACATGTGGAAGAAGGTGCTCTGGTCAGATGAAACCAAAATCGAACTTTTTGGCCACAATGCAAAACGTTATGTTTGGCGTAAAAGCAACACAGCTCATCACCCTGAACACACCATCCCCACTGTCAAACATGGTGGTGGCAGCATCATGGTTTGGGCCTGCTTTTCTTCAGCAGGGACAGGGAAGATGGTTAAAATTGATGGGAAGATGGATGGAGCCAAATACAGGACCATTCTGGAAGAAAACCTGTTGCAGTCTGCAAAAGACCTGAGACTGGGACGGAGATTTATCTTCCAACAAGACAATGAACCAAAACATAAAGCAAAATCTACAATGGAATGGTTCACAAATAAACGTATCCAGGTGTTAAAATGGCCAAGTCAAAGTCCAGACCTGAATCCCATCGAGAATCTGTGGAAAGAGCTGAAAACTGCTGTTCACAAACGCTCTCCATCCAACCTCACTGAGCTCGAGCTGTTTTGCAAGGAAGAATGGGCAAAAATTTATCTCTCGATGTGCAAAACTGATAGAGACATACCCCAAGCGACTTGCAGCTGTAATCGCAGCAAAAGGTGGCACTACAAAGTATTAACGCAAGGGGGCTGAATAATATTGCACGCCCCACTTTTCAGTTTTTTATTTCTAAAAAAAGTTTAAAATATCCAATAAATTTCGTTCCACTTCACGATTGTGTCCCACTTGTTGTTGATTCTTCACAAAAAATTACAATTTGATATCGTTATGTTTGAAGCCTAAAATGTGGCAAAAGGTTGAAAAGTTCAAGGGGGCCGAATACTTTTGCAAGGCACTGTATATATATATATTAAAGCAATAAGCCTCGAGAGGCCGTGCGTTACTGTGATTTTAGCACGGGGATGACGTGGCAGGCCTAAAACTTCTTTCCCCGTGCTAAAATCATAGCAGTAACGCACGGTCTCGAGTGGCTTATTGCTTTTATAAAACGCCGGTCAACATAAAATACAATAAATACAACAATGTTTAATTCATAAATGTATTTATTGTGTATAAACTTACAATAAAGCATTCTTCCGCGACGCCAGGTAGTTCGATTAACAGTGTTGCTAGGCAACATGAGGGCGAACATAACATTAACTTTTTCTTTTCAGTGGCGTATTAATATGGAATGATGTGAGGTGGTCATAGGTGTGCGTTTATCGGGGATTATACAACAGGTAGTTCCGACCTTACAATCTGATTGGTTGAGAAGCGTTCTAAACGTGCTGATATTGGTGATAACAGCACGGTCTTTTCACACCACAATGGTATTACTCCGCTGACGCGTTGCCATTAACGACGAGCTTCATGCACACAAACGCGCACGCAGGCGACACAGACATTTTTCCCGGTCGCGTTTTAAATCCGTTATCTGATACACAATCTAGTGCACTGTGTAGGGAACATAACCAATTGTCTAATTCACTATCTAGTGCACTATGTAGGGAACATATATCCATGATCTGATACACAATCTAGTGCACTATGTAGGGAACATTAATGTGTTTGTAATGCGAACAGTTAGTTAAGCCCTAGTAGTTCTGTTTTCATCCGTAGCCTTTGGTGTGTGCGAGAGGTTTTTTAATTTCTTTTTTTCCCTTCGGAGGTTCTTGCTTTTTTCTTCTTGTTGTTCTTACCTCACTGAAATGAGTTTTTGCAACTTGGGATGTTTGCTTTGTAGTGTTAAACTTTATATTCGTTGTGGAACTACTTTTTGGCGGAAGGTATTGTCAATATTAAAGCATATTTAATATGAAATTCAGGGCTTCTTTGATTTATTTTCTTTCTTTATTTTGTAAAAACTGTTGTATAAAAGCAATAGAACACTCGAGGTCGTGTGTTATCGCGAATCACAGCCGTGATGTTATTCACACACTCCCTCTCGTGTTGTAATTTTACAACGGCTTCGAACGCGGCTCAGCCAATCAGATTTTAGGACCGGAACTATCCGTTTTATAAATATATATATATATATACAATAACAGAGTCAAACAATGTTTATAAATTAATATGAATATATTTACTGGTTGAATTTTATATTAATATGGTTGAATACTTATTACCCACTGTATGCAAAACTAACAAACTTAAACACAAGCCAACATGATTGAACGGGCACTGTCGCCTCACAGCAAGAAGGTCCTGGGTTCGATCCGGGGCAATCCGGGTCCTTTCTGTGTGGAGTTTGCATGTTCTCTCTGTGTCTGTGTGGGTTTCCTCCGGAAGCTCCGGTTTTCTCCCACAAGTGAGGTGAACTGTGTTTGATACTGTGTTTGACATTAAACTTGTGAACTGGTGAATCACGTGTAACCAGTAACTACCGTTTCTGTCATAAATGTAACCAAAGTGTGTAAAACATGACGTTAAAATCCTAATAAATAAATAAACCTTCCAGAAAGATGCCAGTCTGTTAATCGAGTACTTGGGGGTTAATTGGCCCTGGGTAAGAGCTAGTGGGTTAGTGAGTGGGTGGGTGTGTTGCCACATACTGGCGCCCTTTGTGGGGTGTTTTCCCGCCAGTGTTTACTGGTTGGCTACGGACCAACCGCAACACCAGTCAGGACGAAGCTATTACTGAAAGGAACAAACGGCTTCGGTCACTTCTCAGTTTCGGTTATTTTGTCCAACTCCAGCAGCTACCGTCAGTATGAACGCTGGGCGTGGTTTGTTTTCAAAGCGAGAAGTGAATGAAAATGGCGGCGGCGGGATGCACTAAGTCCGCGGGTGATTTGGGACAGAGAGATAGAACCAGGCCTTCTTCTGTCTCTTCTCAGAACCATGTTCGGTCTCTCAGTCTGGAGGAAGCCCGCTGTCCGGTGTGTTCGGAAATATTGCTGGAACCGGTCACTATGCCATGCGGACACTCGGTGTGTCTGCACTGTTTCAGGAGGACGGTTGAGTTTAGCGGTCTGTGCTGTCCGTCCTGCCGGCTACGTGTCTCTAGCTGGGCCCGGAATAAACAATCCCGGGAGAAGAGCCTGGTGAACACCGAGCTGTGGGACCGGGTGCGGCAGAGTTACCCTGAAAAATGCGGTCGCAGATTGCGGCAGAGGGACCGAGGAGCTCCTGTGGAAGGTAAAGTAAACAAGTTCAGTCCTCGGGTGAAAACACTGACATGGGTCGAGTTTTCGAACTGTTATAGAGAAAATACAGGGTATGTTACTGCTTAGGCAAACGGATGTGCTCAAATGTATACTTATTTCCATATTTTTAGTCAAACAACAACATAAATCAGGAAGAATTTGTTGATATAGTTGTCGATTTGCTTTGACGTTTCTAGACCTAAGAGTCGAACTCAAAGAGTCGATTCTTAGATCCCATGCATCGGGAAAAGGCATTCGGTTCCTAAGAGTATGTTTTAGGTTTGGCGTATTGAAAGTCCAAAGTCTATCCAAATAGTCGATTCTCTGATTAAATAAAGCGAAAACCCTGTGCTTGGGTCATCAGTCTCGTTTTAACGTTAAAGCTATGCTTAACGATATAGTTGTCAATTTGTTTTGAAGTTTCTAGAGCTAAGATTCGAACTCAAAGAGTCGATTCTTAGATCCCATGCATCGGGAAAAGGCATTCGGTTCCTAAGAGTATGTTTTAGGTTTGGCGTATTGAAAGTCTAAAGTCTATCCAAATAGTCGATTCTCTGATTAAATAAAGCGAAAACCCTGTGCTTGGATCATCAGTCTCGTTTTAACGTTAAAGTTATGGCTAAAGATATAGCTGTCAATTTGTTTTGACTTTTGTAGTGCTAAGAATCGAACTCAAAGAGTCGATTCTTAGACTCCATGCATCGGGAATAGGCATTCGGTTCCTAAGAGTGTGTTTTAGGTTTGGCGTATTGAAAGTCTAAAGTCTATCCAAATAGTCAATTCTTCGATTCTTAACATCAATGAAGCGAAAACCCTGTGCTGGGTCATCAGTCTCGTTTTAACGTTAAAGTTATGGCTAAAAGTCATTCCAAAGAGTCGATTCTCAAATAGTGACTTTGTAACCAAAACTTTTGTTTGCCTTTTTCTCCACAGATGTTTTCTGTTCACCTACTGTGCCATTTAAGACGGGAGAAATACATCAGGATAATGAAAAACAAAACAAAAAGGTCAGTCACTACAGTTTAAATGATAAATGTTAATCTAATTTTCATAACACATTAGGATACTAGTTTTTTGCATATATGCATATATTATTGGACTATGATTATCTTGTTGTTGTAAAGTTTAGGTGTAGAGAATCTAAAGTGATCTAAATATTTGCACTTTCAGATAACCACAGCTGAAGAAATGGAAGAGAGAGTAAAGAAAAAGCCTAAGCATAGAAAGGGGGAATGTGGACTACTGCAGGAATCTGTATGTTTTACTTTGCTTTCTAACATTTACATTTTTGATATTTAGCAGATGCGATTTACAGAAGTGCAGGCCGGAACACACCCTGACAGGGTGGCAGTATAAAACAGGGCAACACACATCACATCTAGAATTAATTTGTAGTAGCCGCTTCACCTACTGCATGTTTTTTGGGAGTTGGGGGAGACTCCCAGAGGATACCCAGACAGACACAGGAAGACCGCAGAAAAAGATAGTGATCATATAGTGATCAAACCTAGGTTCTCCAGAACCCAAATTGCCACCAGGCCTTCCAGTTATCAAGTTTTGCTAAACAATAATACGCAGTAAACACCAAAACAAAGCAAAGTGAGACAACATATGCTGTATATATTAAGTTTATTTTAATATATAGTCTGTCTGCCTTTTTCAGTCTTTTGGACTGCTGTCAAACTCTGAGAATGAAGAGCCCATGCGAATGAGAACCCGACACGCCTCAGCATTCGTGCACAGAACAAGAACCAGGTTAACCTCAGGATTCAGCAGAGGGTACTGGCATGCCTCAAACAAACACTTTATGCAAATATTGTTTTATAGGGGTGTGCCAGACCCTTTAACATCAGCTTTCTGTTGTGTTTCTTTAGTTTTCACAACAGTGTAGTGCAAAGGAGCCAAAGTTGTACTGACTCTGAGGAAGGGAGGAGAAAAATCAGAGCACGAGTTCACCTTTCTCTGCCAGAGAAGGTAGGCCTGAAGGTAACAGCTTTCAATATATTACAGAATTACTTATGAAATTACTGATTTAAAGCTTCTTAAAGAAGAACAAGTAAATTTGACTATGACTATCAGCATACCAAAAACATTGGGTATGTTTGATGTTGGACCTGGAATCCAGAATTAGATTATTTCTGCTTATGTGTGCTCTGTCTAGACATAATATTATTTATTCATTTATTAGGATTTTTAACATTATGTTGTATACACTTTGGTTACATTCATGTCAGGAGAGGTAATTACTGGTTACACAATATTCATCAGTTTTGTATCTCCAGTTCACCTCAATTGCATGTCTTTGGACTGTGGGAGGACTTTGGACTGTGGGAGGAAACCGGAGCTCCTGGAGGAATCCCATGCAGACACGGGGGTCTAGACATAAAACAGCACACAGCTGTCCTGATACAAATTTGCCAGCAGACTCTTTGGCATTGCAGTCATGGCAGAAGTGAACATGACATAAACATGACATTGTCAGGGTGGAAACTAAACTGTTAATATGTAAATCAGATATAAACTGTTGTGTTAGGATTGGTTCTGTTTCAAATGCACTTTAATCTTATGTTATACTTAATGGTTAAATGTGCCTCCAGTTTGGCAGTTTGAAACCTTTTTGCTATATCCCAAATAATATGCAAATGATGTCATAACGCTGGACCACCCACTTCCTGTGTTTGTTTTTTGTTTACTGTTCTTATTTGCTCAATATCCCAAAAATCGATGGGAACAAATTATCTACACGAGATGCCGCATAGGACCAAGTTCACCCATACCTACTTGCTCTAAAAGGAGACCAGGCCCCCAATTGCCCCCTCTGTGGATCAAGAACTTCGGTCAAACACATCCTATATTAATGCCAAGAGATGAATAACTTCAGAATAAAATTCTATCATACAAACATCTACAATGAAGGCTTTGCTAGTCCAGTGTATCTTTAAGACGTGGATGCATTTACATTTGTTCAATATACGGCGACAATTTTTCTTAACCTCACCTTCACCTAAAATGACTTCAAAGTCAAAAAGTCAAAGTCTGCTTTATTGTTAATACTGCAATATGTACAGGACATACAGAGGATTGAAATTACGTTACTCTCAGACCCATGATGCAACAGTAAACATGCTACATAAGCCAAATAAACACTAAACCTAAGGTCCCGATATTAACAACGAGACTTGAATTCAAAATTAAATTTTATTTTATTGTAATTCCCCTTTTGTCGAAATCAGTAAATGTTCCTGGTTACAATGTACCCTCCTCTAATTTCTGTATTTCTCATCCTTCTAGGCCAGCATTGTTCATAGTTTTAACGCTGGAATCCTGCTATCCTCTGAGAACAGTCGTTCCTTCTCAGCACCCATTCTTCCTCTTGACAAGAAGCATCAGTGGCGCTCCATCTTGTCTTCCCCTGTTTCCTCTTTGGTGCCTCACACTAAACCGGAGAGGTCCGTCAGCCCAGAGAGCAATGACAGCATCTCAGAGGAGCTGAACCACTTCAAGCCTATTGTTTGTTCACCATGCACGCCACCCAAAAGGCTCCCAGATGGCCGGCTAATGAAGCCCACGATAGTGAAGTCCACTCCCAGGAACCTGACCCAAAGCCTGCAAAAAAGCACCAGCTATGAAGCCAGTCCTAGTATCCTACAGAAGTGGAAGCAGGTTGAGTTAGATCGGCAGTGCGTCAAGTTCGCATCAAAAGGGACTATCACCAGCCCGGTGGCGGAGGATTTAGGAATCTTACAGAGCTCTGAGGAAGACCGGGGGAACAAATCATGTAGCTGTGCTTTAGCAGAGATAGACTTGCATTGCACATGTGCTGGAAATAAACACTTATACGAAAAGGAGAAGGAAAAGTCCTTGCTGCACAATAAGCGTAGGTTGATATTCGATCATTGTAGCAAAAATGAAGACTTTCAATCTGCAAATGCACTTCATACACAAACTGCACTTGGTTTTTCTGATATTCCCAAGTTGTATAACGCTTGTGAAGCACATTACTCACCACCAGAACAGACTAAATTTGCTAAACCACCCATGATGGACAAACGTGCAGGTATAACCCCGAACCAGGGATCAAAAGATGTTCAGGACTTTAGGAATGAGCTGACTGTCATGAATCTGCGTAACAGACCTACCTCCAGACGGGGCAAAAAGAGGAGCCAGAAAACCAAACATTTGGAAGAGACTGGAATAGTAAAAATAGCTAGAACAGAAAGCTATGATTGCTGGGGAAAACAGCATGGAGAGAAAAATTTGCATGTTGATCGGACCCACCAAGAAATAAAAGACAGAGAATTGGCACTAAAACTACAAAGACAGTTTGATAAAGAGTGCCACATAATAGAAAGGCATAAGATGAGTTCTGATAAATATTCTCTACGATCCTGGGTATGTATAGATAGTATTTCCAATCCACGTAGGTCTGGAAGACTTTCTAGAAAGATTAAACACTTTAATTATAAGTAATAAATCATGATAGTCAGTTTAGTTATCCCATGCAAGGATCGAAAACCCATTTTACACTCATAACCTGTTTATATAACCGGATTTACACTTAAGATATCAGTTACACACAATGTAAGGTAGCCTGTTACCAATTCAATACTAATGAAATGTACTTTTCAAACACTTGTTTGTTACTATTATACATCTATATGATGGTGCTTTCCGAGTGATTCAAGAAAAAAATAACCTGTAAATGAATCAATGTTAGAAAATTGTTATGGGATTTTTTTTATTTTGTTTTTGTCTCATTTTTTCCCAATTTAGTGTTGTCAATTTGTCTTCTGCTGCTAGGGATCCCCGATTTGTCGCAGTTAAGGAGGGTATATTGCTGCTCACGCCTCTTCCGACCCGCGCGCAGCCCTTAACGGAACCCTTTTCCACCCATGCATTCTGCACAGGCGCCTCTATCCACCAATCAGGGTCCTTACACAGCGTTTGAAGACCCCGCCCACATATTCCGGTCATCCCTTCCTGCAGGCACTGCCAATTATGCCCGCTAGATGGTGCCCAGCCGACCGGTGGCAACGCCGAGTTTCGAACCAAGGAGTTCAGAATCTCGGCGCTGGTGTGCTAGCGGAATATCCCGCTGCGCCACCTGGGTGCCTGGATTTTTGTTTTTAAATCCTCAAATTTTACATGGGGAGAATTACGTGGGGGTTATCAGTTGGCACTCAGATTCTTTTCTTTTTATTCTATCTGACATGATCATGCTACCATTTATAATAGGACTGTGTGATCCATGTCTGACAAAATTACAGCATCTTTTGTAACTATTATAAAATAAGCTATAAATATCCTCAGGTAATAAATATTCAATAGAATTTGATGTTGTTGAACGTTCCCTCATCATTTATTTCTTTTCTTTTCTTTCTTTTTTTTGACCAAGGTTTGGTCTTATTAAAAAACACTGAAAAATACATTATTAATAGTAATGTAATCTTGAAAGACCTGTTTGACAAAGGACTGCTGTGTTAATGAATAAATGTGGATAACAGCTTACCTACAGGTTTATGGCCCTATAGCCTCATACGTACATGTTATGATTAACCATTCTCCTATTAGAATAGTTGCTATTTATATTTCCTCGTTTTTACTTGCCTCTCTAAGCATCATAACTGCTCATGTGTCATAGTTATGTTCACACACGAGCTAAGGATACCCAGCATTTGTTTAGTAGGTTTGTCGATTTGCCAGGCATTTACCAGTATTGTACTTTAAACTTACCGTTAAATATCCGGTTAAAGGTGTATATGTGAATGGGGTGTTCGTAACAGACAGTGATGCTTCATACCTTTTCTTTTTAAAAACAGTTATTTGATGAATACCTAGCTCTTTTTTGCTTTGCAGAATATTATAATAGCTGACCAGTAGGAAAAGAGGATTCAATGGCCCAGAGTGGTCCCTTGTGCCCCTGTCTACTTGTGATCCCTGGATTTGTCTCCACCTTACCCTTCTTTACGGTGTTGTTATTATTATTCTCTTTAGTATTATTTTTTGTTTTTCATTTTGCTTCTAAATGCTAAAAGCCTCATCATGACCTTATTATCCATATAAAAGTATCTCTAGGAAAGTATAAAAATTAACCTTAATACATTGTGTTATGACTATAAATTACATGTGGGTGATACTTCTATACATTTTCATGATACACTGGATGAATCCCAATATGTAGTTCAGACTTTCAGACGTTTCTTTATTACAATTGCTTAAATTTTGATACAAGCACTAAAGTCCGACAATGCTTAGGTAGCTCAGAAAAGAATCATAAAATTAATATATTTTGACCTTGTATCTTTATCACCCACCAGTTACTAAATATTATATATAATGACTATTAACTTTAAGAAGTTTTAGAAGCACTAACCTAAAAACATTTAGTGTAGTATTTATTAGCAGATATCCTCTTCAATTTTACTGACTCAAAGATTTGTCCAAGAGACACAGATATTGCCTTTGCTTCAAGGATTTAATGTATATTTATTTTGAAAGGTTCTGACGGACGTTGCTTTAAGTTATTCTCAAAGCAACATTTTACAATGTTAATTAAAATGGTTAGAATTTTTATTGTTTGCATGTTTTTGATTTCTTCTGTATATTACATTTGATTTGTCTGGACACTTGCATATCATAAGAAAAGCTTCTGGGAAGGTTTTACCAAAATGCTTGACATTTAATTAAATTATTAAATATTGCACTATACAGACAAGCATACTGCATATATTTTTATAATCGCTATAATCCTTTTTGCAAATAATAAATCTAGCAATTTCTTACTATTATCAATGTCGTGCCAAAATTGCTGATTTTTCACCTGAACGGTTGAAACCCTCATAAAAGTTTTGTTTTCTCTACACTTTAAGAAGACAAATTCTATATATTTTTATTCAGTACTGTATGATGGATTGTACATAATGTTAAGATTTTAGACATTTAAGACGAGTTTCAACCAGATGTTTTGCAGTTCATGCAGAAAAAGTAAAGAATGAATCTGTCTCATCTTGATTTCTCTGACTGTTAATAGAATTGAATGTGTTTGGTTTGCATGTTTAAATTGCATTCAAAGAATGTTTTGTATGCTTAAAAAGTGTGACTGGCAGGAACCCCAGGCTTTTCACCCCAGGCTGTGTGCTGTTACTTTGCTCAACACTAATACTAAGCATTACAAGCCAAAAAAAAAACAAAAAAAACAAGCATAACAGCATATTAATACAAAAACAGATGAACATCTTTTCCACGACCACAGGATGTGTCTTTCGACATGGTTGTTTAACAAATGAGAAGCTACTCACTGCATCAGTTAGGGTTAAATAACTTGTTGCCAGCTGAAACATAACCACCCATGCAGTAATTATCCAATGGGAGGCTCTTACCTATTTGCTTAGTTAAATCCAGGTGGCGACCTTTTTTTTGGCCAGGCAGTGTATGACTTACTATACCTCTTATTCTGGTGATTTTAACATCTGCAGGCCTGTAATAAAATGCTCTTGTGAAAATTCCAATCGTGTTGGTAATATATTGCTTTAAAACAATATGTATTTCATTTCAACCCCTTATGCTACACTACATATATTGGTTATTTATCTTTTATTTGGTGTTTTGATCAAATGACGGTGTTGCTCAATAATAAGCAGTATAAAAACATATGCCTTCTACACAAATGGTAGCTTTAACATAAGCTGAATTCTGGTGGTAGATTTATTTTCTGCTCATATTGCTCCAAAACAAACATTTTACATACTTCAACTCTTATATTGACTGTCACCTTTTATGGCAAATTTGTATTGAATAATTTCAATAACTTTTAAACAAGTTATATTTAACGGGTATAAAAGAGTTGTATTATATCAAGTGTAACCCATATTACATGCTACAACTCTTATACTGACACGGTTATTACATAGTAAAAACATATTTTTATTTAATAACTTCAATAGCTTTTAAACTGTACAGGGAGGAAGTGAGGATGCTCACAGAGTGGGCAGTTGTAGCCTAGTGGTTAAGGTACTGGACTAGTAATCAGAAGGTTGCCGGTTCAAGCCTCACCTCTGCCAGGTTGCAGCTGTTGGGCCCTTGAGCAAGGCCCCTAACCCTCAGTTGCTTAAATTGTATACTGTATCTGCTAAATTCTGAAAATGTAAATGTAAAAATGGAGCACTGCTAACAACCTCTCCCTCAATGTTAGCAAGACCAAGGAGATGGTCATCGACTTCAGACGGGGGAGTAGAGTGCACACACCACTGAGCATTGAGGGGACAACGGTGGAAAGAGTGAGCAACTTCAAGTTCCTCGGCGTCCACCTAGCTGAGGATCTCACCTGGTCACTCAACACATCACATGTCATCAAACAGGCACAGCAACGTCTCCACTTCCTTCGAAGACTGAGGAGAGTCAACCTGCCACAGCAGCTTCTCTGTAACTTCTACATATCCACTGTGGAGAGTATCATGACAAGCTGCATCACGGTCTGGTACGGCAGTGCCACAGCTGCTGAACACAAGGCTCTTCAAAGGGTGGTGAAAACTGCCCAGCACATTACTGCAACTGCACTCCCACCCATACTGGACATCTACAATAAAAGATGTCTGAGGAAAGCCAGGAACATTTCCTCTGACCCCACACACCCCAGCCACTTCCTGTTCCAGCCACTGCCATCTGGGAAGAGGTACCGGACCATTCGAGCCAGAACCACCAGACTTAAGAACAGTTTCTACCCACGAGCGGTTAAACTGGTCACTCCTACAACAACTACCAGGACATAACTACCTCTATGACTGTTGCACTCGCACTTTTACTGGACTTTTGCTGCTAAATCCACTACCTCAAATTTTGTTTACCTAAACCTAGCTGCTAAATCCAAATCCACTACCTCAATCTGTCTATGCACCTTGTTTTGTTCTTGCACCTTGTATTGTCTATGCACCTTATGTATGGTAATTTTTGGTAACTTCCCCCATCCCCTCCCCCATTGTCTTTGCACTATTGTCTTTCGTTGTCTGCACTGGAGATGTAGCCTGACAGTGTTTCGTTATACTGTACAACCCTGTATTGTATAATGACAATAAAGTTAAATTGAATTGAATTGAATTGCTCCAAATCAAGTTGTATTTTATCAAGTGTAACCGACATTACATACTACAACTCTTATACTGACACTGTCACCCTTTAGCATTGCACACCATGCACACATGCCTGTTTATATGTAAAATATAGTATTGCACACCTTATATACACATGCCTACGTTATACATAAAAATAGCTATTGTAGTATGTAATGTAATGTAGGAACACCCCAGCCCGAATGTGCCCTGGGAGCATTTTGTAGAGGAGAACATAGTAAATGTGCCTGAATGTGCCCTGGGAGCACCCCAGCCCGAATGTGCCCTGGGAGCATTTACCTGACGCGAAGTTCTGTGGAGGCAGAGACGGCTGGTTACGACGGCGTATTAGGGCCAATGTAAAAAAAATTTATTTTGCATTTTGAGATTAAAGTCAAATATTATGAGAATAAAGTTGAAATTATTTCGAGATTAAAGTCGAAATGATTATGAGAATAAAGTTGAAATATTCTGGCCAAAGAGTGTGCAGCCATCGTAGGCTTGTCAGTTCAGAAAAGTGTTTTAGATACCAATTAAACATACTAAGTAGTGCGGCAGATATTAGTTTGACATACTATGTAGTGTGGTAGATACTAATTTGACATACTATGTAGTGTGGTAAATTACTAATTTGACATACTTTGTAGTGTGGTAAGTTACTAATCTGACATACTATGTAGTGTGGTAGATACTAGTTTGACAAACTATGTAGTGCGATAGATACTAATTTGACATACTATGTAGTGCGATAGATACTAATTTGACATACTATGTAGTGTGGTAAGTTACTAATTTGACATACTGTGTAGTGTGGTAGATACTAGTTTGACAAACTATGTAGTGCGATAGATACTAATTTGACATACTATGTAGTGTGGTAAGTTACTAATTTGACATACTGTGTAGTGTGGTAGATACTAGTTTGACATACTATGTAGTGCGGTAGATACTAGTTTGACATACTATGTAGTATGGTAGATACTAATTTAACATACTATGTAGTGTGGTAGATACTAGTTTGACATACTGTGTAGTGTGGTAAGTTACTAGTTTGACATACTATGTAGTATGGTAGATACTAATTTAACATACTATGTAGTATGGTAGATACTAGTTTGACATACTGTGTAGTGTGGTAAGTTACTAGTTTGACATACTATGTAGTATGGTAGATACTAATTTAACATACTATGTAGTATGGTAGATACTAGTTTGACATACTGTGTAGTGTGGTAAGTTACTAGTTTGACATACTATGTAGTATGGTAGATACTAATTTAACATACTATGTAGTGTGGTAGATACTAGTTTGACATACTGTGTAGTGTGGTAAGTTACTAGTTTGACATACTATGTAGTATGGTAGATACTAATTTAACATACTATGTAGTATGGTAGATACTAGTTTGACATACTGTGTAGTGTGGTAAGTTACTAGTTTGACATACTATGTAGTATGGTAGATACTAATTTAACATACTATGTAGTATGGTAGTATGCGGATTGGCACGTAAACTCGGATTGGAAGCGTGGCACTTGAGCTCCACCAATCAGCATGAGCCAGGTCACAGCAAATGACCAGGAAGAGAAGATGGCTGCAAAAAATGGGAAGAATGGTATTCTGCAAAAAGTAAGATTTATTCCTTATATTTATTAATAAATAGATAAATTGTTTTAACAGCGTATTAACCAAAATGTGCAAATATATTTTTAGTGTTTTAATACGAAGCTCGTTTGTTGACTAAAGCAGAGTTAGTAGAACATGCTAAGCGCTAGGTAGCCTGTGGTTCAAAACGGAAACTTGAAATAACGGTGGCGGTATAGTAGTTTATAATGGAACTGGAGCTCATGGTTTATATATGTTTATATTTTTGACTGATTTAAACTTGTATAATTAATACACGTATTAGGTGAATGTTTACAATATCTCAGGCAGCAAGTTACAATGTGCGCTAAATGTACCAGGACAGCTGTTACCATCCACCCGGCTCTAAACACAGTGTGATCAACACTGAACACCACTGATGCTACAGTCAGCTATCAAGTGTTAAAACTTTATAAGTATATATAGTTACTATTGCTTTTTTTCTGATATTCTTAAAATTATTGTTGGCTTATGAAAATTAGTTTTTATAAAAGACAGTGGCAGGACGAGCATCTTAAATACACGTGTATAACAACTGTACAATGCATCCATTGTGATAGCATCGTCAGTGTATCATAGTAAAATATAAAAATTACATGGTGTTAATATTCAAACGTTTAGTGAGGAAAAAAAACTAGAATTTAACTTTTGTTTTGAATAAATATAATTTTAGTGCATATAGCAGGACATTTTAGCAAGACAACAACTCTAAATCTTAAGTAAATCAAAATATTTCAGAAGCTGTATGCATGGTCTAGTCAATCTAATGACTTAAATTCACTGAATATGTATAGAGGATTTTAACATTTTAAGTCCACTAGAAAGATTTTGTAATCTTGAGAAGTTAAGAACAATTTGCAAAGAGGAATTGTTCAAGGTTAAACCACAATGGTGCAAAAAGCAAAGTACAAGCAACAATGGTTTCACAAAATCGTAGATTATATTATTTGTGCGGTCTACATATTTATACAACCATTTTTATCAATATCTTATGAATACTTACCTTTTTTGTGGTTATAAAAACTTAGACAGTGTATATTTTAAGTGAATATACACGAACAGGCATGACATTAAAACCACCTCCTTGTTTCTACACTCACTGTCCATTTTATCAGCTCCACTTACCATATAGAAGCACTTTGTAGTTCTACAACTACTGACTGTAGTCCATCTGTTTCTCTACATACTTTTTAGCCTGCTTTCACCCTGTTCTTCAATGGTCAGGACCCCCACAGGACCACTACAGAGCAGGTATTATTTGGGTGGTGGATAATTTTCAGCACTGCAGTGACACTGACATGGTGGTGGTGTGTTAGTGTGTGTTGTTTTGGTATGAGTGGATCAGACACAGCAGCGCTGCTGGAGTTTTAAATAGTGTCCACTCACTGTCCACTCTATTAGACACTCCTACCTAGTTGGTCCACCTTGTAGATGTAAAGTCAGAAACGATCGCTCATCTATTGCTGCTGTTTGAGTTGGTCATCTTCTTAGACCGTCATCAATGGTCACAGGACACTACCCATGGGGCGCTGTTGGCTGGATATTTTTGGTTGGTGGACTATTCTCAGTCCAGCAGTGACAGTGAGGTGTTTAAAAACTCCATTAGCATTGCTGTATTATCCAGTCATACCAGCACAACACACACTAACACACCACCACCATGTCAGTGTCACTGCAGTGTTGAGAATAATCCCCCACCCAAATAATACCTACTCTGTAGTGGTCCTGTGCGGTTCCTGACCATTGAAGAACAGGGTGAAAGCAGGCTAAAAAAGTATGTAGAGAAACAGATGGACTACAGTCAGTAATTATAGAACTACCAAGTGATGAAATACTTATGTTGTATGGTGGAAAAACCTTTAATAAAATACCTCAAAGACTGGATTGTGAGTAGATTCCACAGTTAACATAAGAACTGGTCTAAATAAGCTAGAACTGGGTTTTGGATGTCATACAATGCAATTGACGCACTTCTTACCACGTACAACATGTACACATGTTGTAACATTCTATTGTAGCAGTATTCTTGGAATATGAGTACTTGCAAAAATGCCCTAAGCATATCTACATTTTCTAAGTAGTAATTGATTGTGTTAATACTTCTAGTGTAATTTAAAATTTTCTCTCACAGTTGTTAAAAAGTATAAAACCTTTAAATTTATCTCATTGTCTAAAATATAGCATTTTATCATTATTTTTGCTAACTTCTTTATTCTGGTCAGGGTCTCAGTGGGTCTGGCACCCTTCCTAAACACAGTTCACAAGTAAGAAATATTTTTTGCCCATTCTCTTGCTGTAATTAATCATATTTATAAAATTGCGTGATCATTTACTAAAGTTACTGTGGTTAATTTCATGACTAAATGACTTACCTGAGGTTTTACAGTACCTAAATTTTGTTATGTCTTGTATAAAGCTAGCCGAATCAGTTTTCTAAATCACTGTGCCACACAGTGTGTTCATCTTAAGATTCCATGTGATCTGTGATTCTAATACAATAAAGTTAGAGGATGTTGACAATATGTTTTATTAAATTAATAGCCTATTTTGTAAATATCTCTGTCTTTTCAGTGGAGGATTGATGAAAAACCGGTGAAAATTGACAAATGGGACGGTGCAGCTGTGAAAAATTCTCTTGATGATGCAGCCAAAAAGGTAAATCCTTTAACATGACAATTATTTAAAAAATAGTTTTACAGGTTGATCCACATTTTTAAAATATATATTTATATTATATTTGTTCCCAAATTCCAGGTACTCATTGAGAAGTACGGCTATGTTGAGAACTTCAGCCTTGTTGATCAACGGCTCTTCATTTGCACAATCTCCTGCCTCTTTGCCATTGTGGCTTTAATTTGGGACTATCTACACCCATTCCCAGAGTCAAAACCAGTTCTAGCATGCTGTGTTGTTTCATATCCTTTGCAATGTACAACAAGTAAGATGTTAAAATGAGTTGGATGTTAAAACAAGTAAGAAGTAAGAATAATCAAGACAATGATCAAATGTATATGTATACACTTAAGTACTATATTTAATTCTGTGAATGTGTGACAGCTCAGACAACACTGTGAAGTTCTCATTGACAAGGTAACTTAACTTAGTGAATTTAGAAGGTACTCAGACCCATTCAGTACTTTGTGTTGTGGATTTTATCTTTAATTAATATGAAGTGTACACTGGTTGTCCATCTAACATTATTTTATTAATATTATTTTATGTCTGCATTAAAATAATCTTTAACTTTTAGGACCCTTTTAGAGTAACCATTAAATTCTTTCTTACATCACGGACCAAGGCTATTCTTGCCCATATGACTAATTTGGCCAAACATCCAATTTATGGTTGTGCCAAGCTCCATCCAAAATTATTGAGGGACATTTAGAACAGAATTCCTTTATTTGTCATATCTACATATACAGGTGTACAGTACAACAAAATTCCTCCTTCGCTTATCCCAACTTGTTTGGAAGCTGGGGTCAGAGCGCAGGGTCAGCCATTGGAGCAGAGTTAAGGGCCTTACTCAAGGGCCCAACAGTGGCTGCATGGCAGAGCTGGGATTCTACCTCTCAACCTTTCAGTTAATAGTCCAAAGCTCTACCCACTGGGCTACCACTGTCTGTAGATTCACATTTATATATTGTTATATATTTATATATTGTTTTCTGTCCTGTCTACAGACAGTGCTTTGAACTTTACGGCTTGTTTTTTGTCATGACAATGCAGTGTAATTTGTGAGCCCCCCATTAGCTGAATTCTAGACACATCTAAAACATAATTTAAACCAACAAAATTCATGTTTCTTATTCACACATTAAATGATTTTGTGAATAAGAGATGCCTGAGTTGTATTTGTTTTTAGAAACACCATAAAGAGATGATGGGTTAAAATGACAGTTGTATCCATTCAGATTCACAACACAAAAGGTCAAGGGGTCTGAATACTCTCTCTTATTCTAATCTCTTTCTGATTACCAGATTAAGTTCCACATTAATTATTGTTGTTTCCTTAATAAAATCACACATATTTCTTTATGATGGGCATTCTAACCCTGTATACAACGTACAAGGAGAAAAACATCTTTCTTGTGGCTGTTCAAAAAGACCCAGCAGGCATGGACCCAGACCATATGTGGCAACTTTCATCCAGCCTTAAAAGGTAATCTTTTATACTATCTATCTTTCTTTAGGTAAGCAAATGTTCAGATGTTGAGTTTACGTTTGCTTGGTTCACTTGGAAATAACTTGATTGTATTCTGTAGGTTTGATGATAAGTACACACTGAAGGCATCCTTCACGGATGGGAAAACCAAGCAGTTCAGGGAGAAAGAGGTCACTGAGTCGGTCAGTGCATTCTTCGATGTTAATGGAACATTGGTGATGGACCAGTATGAAAAATATGTGTCAAAGCTTCATGACACATTGACAACAGACAAGAAAACCAAGTAAGATTGAGCTTGAATGTGGTGTACCAGCAAACGCTCAGCGACTCTAAACATAATCACTGAGAAACTTGGGGATGTTATAATATGTATTTGTATGTTATCTAGCCTTAAGCTAATAAACTGCATCAAGACGGTCATTTTTTTGTTGCTTTTTTTTGTTGCAATTCCTATATAGATCTAATTGGATTTTCCCTGCATTGCATTTTAGTTTAAATAAATGTCTTTTTTAAGCTTTACATATTGTCTCTTTATCATAATTCTATGATTTGCTCTTTATGCATAATGCATTGGGTTTTTAAAACTGACCTGTGTGAATGGGGACTTTCAGACCTAACATGGCAAAAAAATTAAATCCAGTGTTGTTTTTGTTTGTCAGTTTCAGCAAAATAATCTCTTTTTTTGTATTTATTTGTAGCAGTTAGAATGCAACACAGTACAGTACAGTTTCTTTGTAATATGAAAACTTTGTCCCAAATTTAGAGCTTGAGCTTATATTTTTTGTATCAGTTGTTGGAAGAAAACGTTAGTTGAAATAAAAAGAAAGCTTTTACTCATTTTTATACTTGTTCTTACTGGTCTTTTATCTTTTAAACTGATTTGATTAGACTGAGGTTTTTAATCAGTGCAAATTTACCTAATATTAATAGTTATTTCATTATTATACACTTAATCTTAGTGGTACCTTAAAACTCGATGTCAGTTGGTTCTGGGAGTGGTGTCGAGTTTTAAAGGTGTTGAGTTTCAAGGTTTTTTTTTTTTTCATAAGGATGTTTGGGGAAATCTGATAATGCGTTCCATAGTCCCGTTGAACTTCTTATATTTTAGGCTAATGTAAAATCACGTTTTTTTTTTACATGTAATACAAAAACACTAACATACTATTGAAAACAGTTCAAAATAAATAAATAACTGTTGCACAAAGCTTAATGTGACATTGTACTAAAACAAGCGAGGAATTTCATTTGTGGAGAGAACTGTAGTCTTACCACAGAGCAGTAATAATTAAGAAAGGTTCGGTTTCTGTGTCGTAATTTTAATACATTAAGTGATGTGAAGCTTTTTTTAACGATAAGTGTTTTAGACTCTCAAAAAAAAGCTGGTTCTTACAATTTCTAAGAACCCCGAGCTGTAACAAGTTGACAGCTATTTCACACAAATGCAGATTTGTCTTATCTGCACACTTTGATGACGTCTTAGTGCACCGTTCAAGTGAAGCGCTGAAGCGGCCACTCGCTGTTAATTTGAAATTAAATAAATCAATTTTTAAAAATAAAAGTTAAACACGTTGAGTTTAAGGGTACACATTTCTCAACGAAGGGCATTGAGTTTCAAAGATTTTGAGTTTAAGGGACAATGACTTACAAGGTACCACTGTACTAGTATAATTGTCATTGTGTAGTAATTGAGTGTTTACACTTTAGGAATAGAATGCAGTGAGCCAACACATTACAGAGACTTCAGAGGTTTTACTTTAGGTCTTTAGGGCCTTTCATGTCTAAAGATAAAAGGCATGTTAGATTTTAATTCTGAAAAGAAATTAGAATTAAAGCCATCCTGGCAATTACAGTTCATTTATATTTGCTTAGCAGCAAAGAATAAGTTTGTTATTAGTTTGGTTGTCATATGAGTGCAAAGCCAAGAAAGAGCTGAAATGATCTGACATTTGAAATCACAATTTTTAATGTACTTTGCTGTTTATTGTTATTGGTAATATTTCTTTATATATTCCATCATTTTCTTGCCAGCCTGAAAAACACCTGCAGGAACTGGTTGCATTTCTAGATGTCTTTCAAAGCACAGCATCTGTAAATAAGCAGATATTAAACACAATGCATGTGATTATAAAACATTTACATTTAGCAGTGCATTTGATAAATTGTCTTTTTGTTTGTTATTAACCATTTTAGTAAATACAGTGGAACCTCGATTTAACAGACTAAAGAGGGGAGCACTGGTATGTAAAATGCAATTGTCAGAAACAGCGATGCTTTTTTTCCAGGGGGTGTGAAAATATATGAAAACACAGAACTAAGGTTCTAAAGTGCTAAAATGAGCAGTAAAATGAACAACATAAATAGATATGTAAATATGTAATGTAAACCTGTAAATAAATATTAAAATTGGTGTACTGTACTACTGAAGGGAAATTTCATTTACCTTGTGTGGTGCAGGAGATGTTCATAACTAAGCACTAGAACTTGCAAATACTGTATTAAGCATAAAACGCATAGAAAAAGGCGAAAACAAAGCGAGCCTCCCGACAAAGTAAAGCCTATCACTCATGTAAACAGGTAGACATGCACAGACTAGCGAACAATTACTAAACTACTGGTCTTGGTACACTTTTTGTGGGAATTTTAAACTATCGCACCGGACATTTGGTTTTCCAGATTTTGTCCATTAAATCTGAAATCTGTTAAATAGAGGTCCATTAAATTGAGGTTCCACTGTATAATGTGTTGATAATAGTACCTTTACAAAGCAATGGTTAAACAGTAAATTGGTATGATTCATACTATTAAACAAACTAGTGTTACTGAACTGACCATAGTGCTCGTAAACCTCCGTTTATGCCACTGTGTTGATGTTGTGGAATGCTTTACTCCCATTGCTTGAATAAGAAAATTATGGCCACAATATATGTGGAAGTGAGGATTCCTCAATATGCTATTGAAATGCTACTAAAACTACTTAAACAACCCTTTTAATAATTACAGTTATTTATTGCGTAGTACCTGTATCTGCGAGGTGGTAGCCCACCATATATTCTTGGGCATAGCAATGCTTCCTGCAAACTCCTCGATAGCCACACATCCAGCTTTTTGCATCTGTTTCTGTAGCTGAATACATACAACATTAATAAGCTAACAAAAACTGTAATAACACCAACATCATAAAATTTGGCGATTCCTCTTAAACAAACGGATTGTTACGGTTTGTAATAGAACCTTAACAATTCAAGAATCAGATACAGAACACAAGGTCTAATCATTATATAGCTATGGAGAAATAACACGTATGCGAATCAGCTTTGCGTACAGAGAGCCACGTCCTGATCGCATTATCCCTCAACTCTATCAATCAGCCAGTAGAGGTTGTAACTGCATCAGTTATGAGGTCCCTATCCAGTATGAACAACAAGCCAATCAGCCGTATGGCAGAGCTGAGTTTTGAACCGACAAGTTCGAAATGTCTGCTCTGGTGTGCTAGTGTGTTTTACCGCTGCTCCACCTGAGCGGCTACGTCCACATTTATCAACACCGAGTGAAAATGCCAAGTAAACTATTACAATCTACTAAATTATCAGTTGAGTTTTAGTACAACTGTCCGGTGTTTACCAGGTTGGTTCTTACAGTATGTCAACAATATTGTATGTACAATGTAAGAGCATGTAAAACACAAAAGAGAATTAACTGTGCATCTTCTATTATTATTGTCTGGATGATTCAGAAAAATGTGTTGTTGTTTTTTTTATAAATTATTTTAAAAGCTTAGATAAAGTATGTATTGAGCTCCTCTACATCTCTAGTTTGCTGCTTTTCATGGTAAATGGACCAAAAATGCCACGTACCTTCACCAGCTGTCAGCAGCAGTAGGATAAAGAAGAGAAATCTCAGTGTTTCCATGTTGTTGGGCTCTGCATCATAGCTGCTCAGTTCAAGCTCTGTTTATATATAGACTATTACAACACCCATAATGAGGAGCGGTGGGTGCTTTGTGTAATACATAAAATACCTACATTCACTGCTTTGTTTTTACATTAAATTTTGGGTCACAGATTAAAAAAAAGGTGTCTTCATACATCAAATTACTGTACAGAGGCCAAAGTAAAATAAAAGGATTAGAAGAACATTTTGCACTATTAGATTTAGTATTCTCATATCCCAACTAAGATGTTGAGAAATACTATGTCATCTGACAAGCGTTTCTTTAAATACAAACCCTATTTCCAAAAAAGTTGGGACGTTTTGTAAAACGCATTAAAGAAGAATCTGTGATTTGTTAATTCTGTTGACTCCTTATTTAACTGACAAAAGTAGGAAGAAAAGAAAATGAAATTCTGAAGTTTTCACTGATCAGCTACTTTTATTTTGTAAACAGAAACACATTTAGAATGTGACGCCTTCAACATACTCCAAAAGTTGGGAAAGAGGCAGAATTAGAGTGAAAATGTTATAGAATATTCAAGTTACAGCATTCTACAGTACAACAAGCAGGTAAATTGGTAACAGGTGAGGGAGCCTTGATTGGGTATAAAAGGAGGATCCACCATAAGATTAGACAAACCTACAGATGGTATACATGCTGGCATCAAGGCGATGTGTTTCCCGGGAACAACATTGTTTCAACAAGATTTTGCCAGTTTTTATTCTGTACATGCAAAATCATCATACATCATAGACACAGAAAATGTGTGCTTGACTGGCCTGCCTGCAGTCCATTTCTGTCTCCTGTTAAGAATGTATGGAGCAGCATGAAAACGAGAATCAGATGACAGTTTTCACTTGCAAAACTGCAACAATTAGTATCCTTAGTTCCCAAATCACCATGTCACCATAAGTCTCTGTAACAGGAAAGGTGATGGAGCACAGGGGTCAACATTTCTGTCCCAACTTTTTAGAGTGTTTTGCAAGCATCAAATTATGAATGTGTTTATATTTACAAAATACAATGATCAGTGAAAATATTAGAAATGTTTTCTTTTTACTTTTATCATTTTAATAAAGATTTAAGAATATAACAAATCACAGAATCTACTTTTTTTTACTGCGCTCTACACAATACCCCAGCATTTTTAAAACAGGGTTTGTAAATGAATTTATTAATGAATCCCCTATTGTATAACTTTGTTCATATAACCTACCACACACATCACTTACCATTGACTGTCAGTTACAGTTTGAACTGCTCATACATAAACACACAGTGGTGCGCTGTGAACAGCGAGACACTTTGTCAGCAAAATTGATTCAGATTCCACTACAACAGCAGCAATGGGGACACATGCTATCCCTTGTGACCAGCCACACCTCCTACCTATGAATGGTTGTAAAAGCATTAGAGTTGTGAAGAGGGAAAAACATATTTACTGAAACCTGAACCTAAAATAGTCATTCAGGTAGATACTAAAAAGAGAAAGGTGATTCAACCAAAAATATATAGACAAGTAATGCAGTTTATGTTTCATGGAATATCATACAAAATAAAACTGTACAACATCTGTACAACAACTGTAGATCTGTGGTAAAATAAAACTACATTTGAAGAATTTAGAGGATGCATTACTGTGAATTGTTGCATATATGCAACATGATATCTTGACCGTAACTGCATAATGTTGCATATATGCAACATAGTATCCTTCTCCATAAACTGCATGATATTGCATATATGCACTTTTTTTTCACCTGTTCCACATCAGACAGAAAAAAAAAATCATATATAGCAAACCTTACTTCCAGACTGCAAAAACATTGGGTTTACTGTGAGAAATATTTTTTTTGCAACAAATAAGAGCAGACGCTCTTATCCAGAGTGACTTACAGTAGTGCTTCCATAGTAAACATTTCATTACTGTACTGTAGTTTAAGTAGACAACAGTCCAAATCTGCTAAAACCTGTTAGAACCAAAGTGTTTTTTTTTTATTTTTTTTATTTTATTTTATTTTATTTTTTTTTTTTTTTTATAAATGGGAAAGTGTGTTAGTAAGTAAGTACAAGTCAGCTTAAGTGCTTAGTAAAATGGTGGGTTTTTAATTGCTTTTTAAAGAAAGCAAAAGACTCAGATGTTCGGACAGACAGAGGAAGTTTGTTCCACCATTTGGGTGCCAGTACAGAGAAGTGCCTTGATGCTCGTCTTCCTCTAGTCCTGGGTGAAGGATCAAGTCCAGCAAGACTAGTGGCTCGGAGGTTGCATGGTACGGAGCGGGGTTTGATTAAACCTCTAAGGTAACTTGGGGCTGCTCTATTTTTGGCTTTGTAGGCAAGTGTTTTAAACTGAATGCGTGAGAAGAGAAGGTCAGCTGGTTATCCAGGACGACACCAAGGGGGTTAAATATAACAATGACCATGATGTTTTGTTAGGCCTTTTTAAGAGACATCCAGTACTGGATAATGTCACTGTTGTGCCCTATACTATCCACTTGTTGACCATCTTTACTGTGTTCCATGTCATATGTCTTTTTGCTGACCATGGCTTTTGCTGTAGGATGCAATTAAGTAAATGTCAGGAAAATCCTACTAGACCAGCTACACTTTATATGTGGTTCATCAGAGTCACTTCAATTAATGGTAGGTGTCACTGACCAATGTTAAACATGAGTTTAAATGTGATTGGTTAATTTGTGATTTACACATTTGTGATTTACCAGACAAATTCTAATTTCCCCATTAATTTTGTTCGAAAAAATGACGATTATGTAAACACTATTTACCCTTTAAAACAATAAATTCACAATAATGTGTCAAAATGAATGTGCGTAATCTGTGAGCGCGCCGGTGACGTAATCCCTCTAGTCTCGAGCCGCCAGTTTGTAACCAGAGCGCGCGTGAGCAAGTGAGGAAGCGCGCGCACGCAGTGATCAGGTAAACCAGCTCAATTTTACTTCAACTAAAGAAGTGCACAGTGATTCTGTTACTGCACACTGGGACGGAATGACAGGGTTTATGGCTGCCTTTTCAGTCAATAATACTACAGTTACCAACTCCATCATCATGGTAAGAAAAACACTGTTTGTTTGGGTGTTTATAATTGGGAGTCTGTGGTGTGCACTCGAACCTGTGACACTGGAGCTGATTTCATAGTGTCCACACAAAAATGATGAGGATTTTTTTAAAACTATCATTAACCTTAAGTGTATCTGCTAGCCAGCTTTTTGTGTCCTTATTTATTAATTTATCATTTCTGGTAACAAACGTGTTTTTATTTGAATGTTAAGCATTTAACTTGAAGTGCAACATTAAATGTTGTACTCTTTTGGCATAAATTACAATAGAATTTTAACAATAAGCCTAATACTAATTTTCTTTTAATTTACATTTTTCATTTACATTTTCAGCATTTAGCAGACGCCTTTATCCAAAGCGACTTACAGTATACAATCTGAGCAAATGAGGGTTAAGGGCCTTGCTCAAGGGCCCAACAGCAGCAACCTGGCAGTAGTGAGGCTTGAACCAGCGACCTGTTGATTACTAGCCCTGTACCCTAACCACTAGGCTACATTATTTTTTTAATAATTAGATTTTACTTATTATGCTAGACTTTATACACTGAGCATATTAAACATACAATGTAAGTGATAAAAGTACTAGGTTATTGTAAGTCAACCAGGTTTTTATCTTTGGCTTACATTAAGCTCTTCAAAAAAACATCACTAGTGTCTACAAACTTTATGAAAAATCACTTCACACTTACTAATCTGTTGCATCACATCAATACTTCAGCAAAAAGACTGAGGAGAAAAATAAACAGACATTATGTGACACATATGTAATATAAGCCATCAGTTATTCAAAGTTTACAATAAACTATGGAACTGGGCTGAGCTATAGATTAACATCAAATCACATTAAATGTTTCTGAAACCTGTTATGGTTTTGCAAAGAGAATACATAGTAATTACATAGTAAAATAAATATTAAACATAGACTATTATGTATTGTTATTCAAATACTTTAACTTTACAGACTTGCCTTAATTTTTCCAAAAGTACCCAAGCTAATTTTGTAAAGATGCATGAAAAACTTAACCATAGCAGTCCAGAATATGACTGTACTGTTATTTAACATAACAAAGTGTCAGACACAACATCGTTTTTTTTCTCACTTAGTTCAACACATATACAAAATATTACTGTGTCTTAAAGTTGTATTTTTTGTGATTTAATGCATAATTTGTGTGTGTATTTTATAAACGTACCTGCTGAAATTATTTTTTTAAATTGAGTTTATTATTATTATTATTTTATTATTATTATTATTAGTAGTAGTAGTAGTAGTAAGTTCCCTTTTTTAACAAAACCATTACATTGTTTTAAGGTAAACATGCAAAAATGCTTCAAAACTGCTGTCGGAAATAACCATATAATCTTGCACAGCAACGTTGTTACAACCCTTAAAACTGTTTAATTAGACATTTAAACTTTTATACAGTGTTTAACAATGTGTATGCATGGCAGAACATTAGTATAGAATATTAAATATTTATGTTTAAACATTACATTAATATTCCTAGTCAATCATTGCACACTACTAAATCCTCTGACAATTAAGTATTTATCAGGCATTCGATGCCTTCCGTCTGCTTAGAATAAGGTTTGACTGATAGTAACCCCATCCAGCATCTGTAACCACAGGCAGAGGGATTAGACAACTGAATTTCCTTAACAGAGCACACTCCCCTGATAATGTTCCACAGCATTACTGCCACTCCAGTTCATGCATCACAAGCCAAATAAAAGCAGTTTCTATTTAAAGTGTTGCTGTAATATAATTAATGTGTTACACAATAGACACTTTGTATCCACTTTGTATTGTTTTACATGGTGGAGTACATTCGAAAGGTGCAACAACTTTGTAACAAATGTCTGTGGCTTATCAGATGATGTTTCGGTACCATTATTTGATGCTTACTTTTTAGCTCACTTAAATGTAACTTAATGCTGTGTTCAGATCTCTGTCACTTTCATTTTGCTTAGCACAATACTAAGAGGTCCTAATCAATCTTGTGTTTCCCAAAAAAAGCTCTTATGTTTTTAAAATTATGATCCCTCTTTGGTCCTGCTTTACCTATGTTCTCTTATTTTCTCATTTTAGAACACCAACGGACCCCCTGATCTCATGCTGGACCCCAGGACTGTGTGTGTGTCCGTTGACAATGTGGTGCCCAACCACAATGTGAGCCAGCAGACCGCCTTGCTACATGCACACCTGAAAAAAGTGGAAGACAATCTAACTGAGGCACAGCGCTTCTCGTACCTGCCCCAAAGACCAGCAGTCAATATCGAATTCAGAGACCTTTCATACTCTGTTCCTGAGGGACCGTGGTGGAGAAAGAAAGGTAACCCTAAGTAAACCTGATTTCTAAATACAGAATAAGCCTTTTACTTATTAATAATTCAGATGTTAATGCTAACCCACATGCACTGTGCATTTAAATGTACACTTTGTGTAAATATGATTGTTGTGTACAACCCTACTAATCAGTGAGGTCACTCCCATTGTTTACAGGTAAAATCATATATAAAATCAATTTGGCATAATATAAATTATATGCTTTTTAAATTTGTGGCATCAGTTTGGGGACAACGTCCATTGTTTGACAAGTTTGGTGTGGAGGAACAACTGGGGCTTGCATAGAGCCTCATAAAACCCCTTTGGAATAAATGAGAACATCCCAAATGCTCATTTGAAGTCCTCACAGACTGTGTATTAGGATAAGAGGGGAATACTGTATTAGTGATCTTAGTAGTAAATTTTACTTTGTGCATATTTCTTCTTTAAAATTACAACATTAGACATTATTTTTAATTATGGCAGCACTTCCTCTGCCTACATACCACCCCAGCTGGCTGTTTTGCTTTGGTTTGGGTCTTGCATCATAAAGGTTGGCTAAATTTGCAGCTGGGCTACATTGACGTCATTAGCCATCTGGATTATTTTATACTCATCAGTTGCTGTCTATTTTCTTCTCTCTTCTGTCATTTGGTCATTGTCTTTAAATGTTCTAAATTGACATGTTATTTTGGGCATCTTCATAAGCAAATCACTAGCTGTCTGAACTGAGAAGTGAATCTTACTGAGTGAATTTAATTGAGTTGTATTGAGTTCTTATTAAGTGTCCCTGGCTGCATTTCTGTCTGTGGCTTTGAGTTCTTTGGAAGAGACAGAGTACAGGGGGACCTCATCGGAGGAATCCCTTCTTACAGAGAGCCAAGAATAATCTGTTCTTTACTTGACCTGTGCCATGTCACATGGCTGTTGTTGTTAAACCAATCTGCTGTCGATATATTTAAGTAACAAACATATACAAGAATTTTTTTTTCTGTTCTTTGTTTTTAGTCTTTTTGGAGGAGTAAATTTTTAGTTGACATTCATAATCGATACAGTTGTTTTTAGTTTACTGTTTAGTGGCAATAATTATTTTTATGTAATATGTATTATTTATGTTGGGCATCCACCTAAATTTTGGGGCCGTTTACGTATAAAAGGCTTATTTTTGTGGACTTTCTGAAAACCTTTGATTGTTTTTACCCATTTTTAGGTAAAAGCATTGCAAGATCAATGGTGCTCCAAAAAAGTGTTTATCTTATCACCCAGAGGTTCCGCATGTAGTCCAGATGATGAAATGAGCAGCTTCATGGTAGGAGATTGAAGCTGGGAGCTAATTGTCCCTTCATCTGTTTGGGTGCTCTACCCTAATAATTTTGCAATTCTAGCAAATCTCAGGTATCATTAAGCATGTATAGACCAGGGCAATAGGTTCCTCCTGGAGGTATGTAGCCAGAACCTCAGTTTGTAAATTCGTTGGAATTTCATGGATTGTGGAGAGAGCACATACTATTGATGGATTGATGGGTTTTGATGGGCATTATTATTTTGTTATTTTATTTGTGGCAGAAAAGTGTGACAGTTTCAACTTTAAATGATCCACAACAATGTTAAATAATGTACAAAACAGTTTCCTCTTTACATCCATGTGAAGCATTTAGAAAGTGTTTATATATACATAATGTCTATTAAATATTAGTAAATATACAGTATATGTTTTTTTTTTTGCTTTTTTAATGTCTTACCTACATGCTTACAATAACTGTAAGCTCACTTCTCACTAACTTGCATGCATTCAAAAAGCTAAATTCTGTCCCTTTACTCATCTTTAAATGACTATAACTGAATTTCAGGCCTTTGAGCTAAATCTTTGTAATCCATACTTAGTGGAAAGTGAGATCTGGCTGCAGCGGAGGCCATGACCCTGATCCGTACTGACTGCTCAGGCGGTTACTATCGGTCATTGAACTTTATTAACCTTAGTTCAGAGCACAGTGGGTTGGGCTCTTTATTTATAGAGCGGTACAGAATGATGCTCTGGAGGGGAGGCTGTCATCTGTCAGAAAAAGTTGGCAGTATGGAAAATGCAAATACAAACACAGCGTTTCTTAAATTGACCTTTTTTTTGACAAATGTATTTTATTGAAGACAGTATAAACCCAAGATATTTCATGAAAGAAGAGGGTATGGGTACTGGACTGGCCTCCCTGCAATCCTAACCTGTCCCTAATAGAGAATTTTTGGAGAATTTTGAAGCAAAAAATGTGACAATGACAACCCTGTATTTTTAAATGCATATATTGCTGCTACTGTTAAACATTTAGTTTTCTCTTAGAAATAGGTAGAAGGATAAATTGGCTGCTCTAAAATCCCCCTCTGTGTGACTGAGTTCATATTTAAGTATGTAGTGCCATAAAATGGAATATCGCCCTATTCAGACTCTGGTGGCACGTTGCCTCTTATTAGTATAAAGCTGTTGTTAAAGATAAATGAAGATAAATCTTAATATGGGCCTTATATAACTGACATTACCACTACACCTACAGATTGTAGATTATAATAGAGTAATTTTGAGAATTTGTGCAGTAATTGTAAGCATTATTAAAATATTTTGGTGTAATGAATTATTTAAAATGGTTATCATCAATTTTAAACCTTGTCTTCCAGTGAATCTTTTCAGACCAAGTACCACACCTGTTCAAACCAAATCCCCAGATAGTATGTAAATGTTTTTTAGAGTGAGGCTACATGCAAACACACACACACACACACACACACAGCAGGCTAATAGGTGCATCAAGTGCTTATCATTTTAGTGAGATGAGTATGCCTGTGGGGTCTGTTTTTACATCTTTGTACAACCAATTAGAAAGTTGTGTTTTATACCCTGCAGCTTGCAGCTGTTTTATAATGCGTGCACTGTATGCTAACAGTGTTGTCCGTGTCATTCTGTGTCATTATTCATAAGGCAGTGATAGCTCAACAGAACTCCCAACTGCTGAAAATGTATTTAGTCAAAATTGTAAGGTGATTTGAATAAAAACATCTGTTTAATACCACCAATGTAATTTAGTCTCACCTAGTAAAGCATGTTGAATGTGTTGCCTAGTATTATTATTTAAATAAAATATGAAACCCTGTTTTTTGTTTTCTGAAACATTTTATCTAAATTACAGACATTTTTACATCCACTTATTCATTTCATTTGTTTTATATTTGCATGCAGCAACTATATCAAGGTCATCTGGTGAACTACCTTGGGGTGCTTCATGTACCACCAGTGTTACTCATACCACAGATAAAGAACAACTGCTTTAGTTGAACAAAGCACAAATGAGCTTCCTTACACCCATTTTAGGAAATAGTATTAGTCGTTCACTAATTTTAGGCATTGGTAAATCTATATAGTAAACAAATATTTCGGTTTGGGTCCCGCATCATAAAGGTTGCCTATATTTGCAGCTGGGCTACATTGACATCATTAGCCATTTGGCCAGCATGTATTTACATAAATACAGTGTATCACAAAAGTGAGTACACCCCTCACATTTCTGCAGATATTTAAGTATATCTTTTCATGGGACAACACTGACAAAATGACACTTTGACACAATGAAAAGTAGTCTGTGTGCAGCTTATATAACAGTGTAAATTTATTCTTCCCTCAAAATAACTCAATATACAGCCATTAATGTCTAAACCACCGGCAACAAAAGCGAGTACACCCCTAAGAGACTACACCCCTAAATGTCCAAATTGAGCACTGCTTGTCATTTTCCCTCCAAAATGTCATGTGACTCGTTAGTGTTACTAGGTCTCAGGTGTGCATAGGGAGCAGGTGTGTTCAATTTAGTAGTACAGCTCTCACACTCTCTCATACTGGTCACTGAAAGTTCCAACATGGCACCTCATGGCAAAGAACTCTCTGAGGATCTTAAAAGATGAATTGTTGCGCTACATGAAGATGGCCAAGGCTACAAGAAGATTGCCAACACCCTGAAACTGAGCTGCAGCACAGTGGCCAAGATCATCCAGCGTTTTAAAAGAGCAGGGTCCACTCAGAACAGACCTCGCGTTGGTCGTCCAAAGAAGCTGAGTGCACGTGCTCAGCGTCACATCCAACTGCTGTCTTTGAAAGATAGGCGCAGGAGTGCTGTCAGCATTGCTGCAGAGATTGAAAAGGTGGGGGGTCAGCCTGTCAGTGCTCAGACCATACGCCGCACACTACATCAAATTGGTCTGCATGGCTGTCACCCCAGAAGGAAGCCTCTTCTGAAGTCTCTACACAAGAAAGCCCGCAAACAGTTTGCTGAAGACATGTCAACAAAGGACATGGATTACTGGAACCATGTCCTATGGTCTGATGAGACCAAGATTAATTTGTTTGGTTCAGATGGTCTCAAGCATGTGTGGCGGCAATCAGGTGAGGAGTACAAAGATAAGTGTGTCATGCCTACAGTCAAGCATGGTGGTGGGAATGCCATGGTCTGGGGTTGCATGAGTGCAGCAGGTGTTGAGGAGTTACATTTCATTAAGGGACACATGAACTCCAATATGTACTGTGAAATTCTGAAGCAGAGCATGATCCCCTCCCTCCGGAAACTGGGTCGCAGGGCAGTGTTCCAGCATGATAATGACCCCAAACACACCTCTGAGACGACCACTGCTTTATTGAAGAGGCTGAGGGTAAAGGTGATGGACTGGCCAAGCATGTCTCCAGACCTAAACCCAATAGAACATCTTTGGGGCATCCTCAAGCGGAAGGTGGAGTCTCGAATATCCGCCAGCTCCGTGATGTCGTCATGGAGGAGTGGAAAAGCATTCCAGTGGCAACCTGTGAAGCTCTGGTAAACTCCATGCCCAGGAGAGTTAAGGCAGTTCTGGGAAATAATGGTGGCCACACAAAATATTGACACTTCAGGAACTTTCACTAAGGGGTGTACTCACTTTTGTTGCCAGTGGTTTAGACATTAATGGCTGTATATTGAGTTATTTTGAGGGAAGAATAAATTTACACTGTTATATAAGCTGCACACAGACTACTTTTCATTGTGTCAAAGTGTCATTTTGTCAGTGTTGTCCCATGAAAAGATATACTTAAATATCTGCAGAAATGTGAGGGGTGTACTCACTTTTGTGATACACTGTAAATATTTATGTAAATACTTAAAAAGTGTTTACAGAGAGGGGCACTTAGCATTCTTTTACAAATGTGACATGGCAGGACGAATGAGTTTGAAAAGAGTTGACGGGTGGTTTCACAAGACAGAAAGGAAGCAAGTTTTAGTCTTTACCCTCTCAGATAGGCAGCTGTCATACAATATACAAAACTGAGTTAGTGGATGGGTCCTGGCAACATTTAATTCGGAATTGGAGAGAAATGTCAAAATAAGAAGGTGCTAAAGCTCCACAATGTTAAATTTAGCTTAATGCCTTTCGAGTAAGTGAAGGTTTAGCAAGTCAGCATCTTGTGTTTGGATCTATTTATTACTTGTTCTCATCACTTTTTTTCAGGTTTTTTGGAAGCTTAGCGCTGACGTAAGAACTGACAGTGTTTCAGTGTAAAAAAAAAAGGGTGGCTGTTTAATTAATTAGCACAAGGAGGCTGTTTACTTGCAAGCCAGTCATCTTATTATTTTTATCTGAATGCAGGTGTGTTTGGAGTGAAATTATGTTATTACAAGTTATGCTTGTTTACACACTCACTCTCTGGGTATAACCCATGGCCTCTATGCTAAATGAGGACAGCGAAGGTCAGAGATATTTGTGTCTCTTTCTGACAGATTAAGCCCACAAATCCAATTAAGTTGGTAGCCACTGGAATCAACTGGATTAGCATCTGCGCTACTGCTATTGGATAAAAGCAGGTTACCATCGGACATTTCTCTCAGCCTGGCCACTGTTTCAGCAGATGTTTTATTTCACAGTCAGAAGTTTACATACACTTGTAAAGGGACTTTAATGATTTTTAGAAGGCATTTCTAAAGCAGATACTTTTAGTTCTTGTGTGTTCTCTGTAAATATGGGTTAAAAAATTAAGTATAGATGGTTAAGAGGGGGAATCCTGACAGGAAAATCAATAGGCTATTGGAATATGGTAGTTCTCTTGTGCTGTCATTATAATCTATTTTATACTACCTTTATATTATCTATAACCTACTGTGGGTCTTTGTGAATGGACAAATATTTTATTCATGGAGTATGAATGATTCTAATGCAGTTGTTGATGCAGATGAGCAGGGCTAATATACTGTATGTTGGTTTAAAACAAAACCTTTTGTCATCCTTGTTGATTTTTTTTTAACACAGGGGGTATAAAAGGTTAAGAAACACTGCTGTAGACTATTATTATGACTAGAGGAAGTACACCACTGAATGCCTCAAAAGAAGTCAAGTCAAGTCAAGTCTTGAATTGAACCTGAATTTTATCCTTTCAGTTTATTTCAGAGCAAGGTTGCAGTTGTTGCTGCTAATTATAACACAAGCAGTTAAGAAAGTGGTAATATAGGTGTTGCATTACCTTTTTTATTCTTTAAAATGTTATCTAAAACTGTTTCCTCACTTTCTTCTACTCCTTTATTACATCTTGTATAAGTATCTGAAACCATAGTGTAACAAACATACAATAAATGAATGAAATTCAGGAGGGGGGCAGATGCTTTTTACTGCACTCTATGTGTCATAAGTGTATTTAAACATTAAGGTTTCTTGTGTTTGATATGCATTTCCTCATATATTAATAAATATATAATAAATATAATATATAATAAATTACTGCCCAAACGTTGTCTTTACAAACTTACTCAACTTTAGATCTGATCAGGAATGCATTGTCAAATTATACAAAAGAAAGTGAACAGGTAGAACAGAAAAGCTAGGTTCATATAACCAGTCCAGTTATTTGGGCCAGGGCAGCTGGAGGTCAGAATGAGCTTAATTCTATTACGAACAGGAGCAATCATGCACAAAATACTCCTATCAACCCAATCACAAAGGAGAAAGCACCGAATGAGTATGCTCTTTAGGAACACTGGGAAAGATTTTTCACAGAAATCTCTTTTCTTTTGTATTTTTCTGACTCAGGTAACAAGACCTTACTGAAAGGCATTTCTGGAAGCTTCACCAGTGGTGGTTTGGTGGCCATTATGGGGCCCTCAGGAGCCGGAAAGTCTACACTTATGAACATCCTGGCAGGCTATAGGTGAATACAAAGTACAATCAAATTTATCTGTATGTGCTGTATTTATAACTTATACATAAACACTCCATTGATGTGTATGATGTAGGATGCAACTAAGCTTATTAGTCAATCAAAAGACACCTTTTAATTCACCTTTTTATACATACTATACATATCCTTTTTTGTATTTTAGGGAAACAGGGATGAAAGGACATATCTTAATAAATGGACGACCTCGAGATCTGCGCTACTTTAGGAAAGTGTCTTGCTATATTATGCAGGATGACATGCTTCTTCCACACATGACAGTTCAGGAGGCCATGATGGTAAGCAGCTATAGCTATACATGTATGCATTTCTCACACCTGGGGTTGCCAGGTTTACCTGTGTGAAGCTTTATGTGTGTAAGCAGTTTCAAATGCACATAACTCAATAAAAGTGTGGCATGGTGACTTGGCAGGCTGAAATGTTGTCTGGATTCAGACCTAACTTGTAGTTTTCTAGGAGTAAATGAGTGAGTGAATGTGTGATGCCCAGCATTACACTGGCACTCAGGGAGTGTTTCTGCCCCAGGCCCAGTTTATTTAGACAGTGATGGTCACAGGTTAAAAATGCTGCCTGTTTTATTTTAGATACATGTTAAGTACAAATGCATATACTTAAAAAGCTAATATGGAGCATTTATGTTATAAAATAACATTTTTATAGTTTTGTGTGTTTTTATTGCCCCACACATGACAAACAAGATCAAAAATTTGTTTACAACAGTTGCTCATGACAGTTCGGCTCTTTGTTCAGCTTTGATTATGGCCCAATATATTAGAAATACATGTACTGACTGTGTTATGGGAAGAGGAAAAACATTCTCACACTTATATGTTTGAAAGATGATTTGTGTTTGGGATTGATAGTCCTCTCTGTTCTGTCTCCTCAGGTGTCGGCTAATCTAAAACTTCAGGAAAAGGAGGAGGGCAGGAGAGAGATGGTACTTCATCCTGTTATTTATTTACATTTTAATTAACATTCTATGGTACTGCAGTGGAAAATAGAGCAGTTGGTTATTAGCATGACATGTGCAAAACTAGTCAAGGGTACCTGGTTTGTAGGTAAACAAATCTTACAAATCTAGTACTGGAATATAAAGGCGCAAAAACAAAATTAACTATGTTAAAAACATGATATTTATTATAAATATATAATTTAATGGACTTTATGAAATATGACCAGCTATATGAGGTGGAGTCTTTTATGCAATGATTAAACACATGTTTCGAGAGAGAGTTAATTGCTCATAGTTGCCTCTGTGTTTGTAGGTAAGGGAAATCTTGACTGCGCTCGGCTTGTTGGAGTGTGCTAAAACCCGGACTTCTAACCTCTCTGGTGGACAGCGGAAACGCTTGGCAATTGCCTTGGAACTTGTCAACAACCCACCGGTCATGTTTTTTGATGAGCCCACAAGGTAACCCTTTTAAAAAATAATGTGTTTAGCTGTGTCTAGCTTTGCCCTCATATTACATAAGGATTAGTGCATTCATCTCACTAAGCAAGATGAAAATGGGCTTTTGTAAAAAAACAAAAAACAATTAACAAAATGAGTAGCCCATGAGGTTTTTCAGTCACGCCATCACACCATCGCAATAAGCAGTAAATTAATTTATATTATTTAGACAAGGTTATTTCCCAATGGATATGGTGACAGGATAACTGCATGGGGATGCATGTCCTTTGAGAGCCACACAATCTATTAATTTTCTTCTTCCCATGGCTCACAGTAGTGTTGGGAGACATTAAAAAAATGCTACCCTCTGTTGGTAATCATGTAGAAAAACCATGAATACAAAAACAATTAATTGTGTTTTAAATATACCTTTTTTTTTTACATAAGAACATTAATTGTATTTCTCTTATGTTATCAATTAGCATTAAAATGTATGGCAAATTATACTCACATCAGCATAATTATGTCTGGTTGCTTATTACTTGCATATACAAGTCAATTCAAACATTTATATACTCTTGTAAAGGACCTGTAAAGCACGTCATGGGTTTTTAATCAGTTATGCACATGTTCTTTTGTTATGTAATGATCGGATCTTCTTACTTTAATGTAAAAAATAAAGCTTATTAGTTTGGCACATTTAGAAGCTTATGGTAGGTTTTCTGAAAACCTGCTTGGTTAAATATATACACCCAGAAATGCACAGATTATTGATTTAGTGATCGAGAACATTTAATGCCATTTAACTTTGTGGCAATACCTCCTAATATATTTTTGAATTGTTAGTTTTATTAACAGAGGTAATGTAAACAGGTGATTACATAAATGATCTTTTTTGTATTTTGCTCTCCCTGCAGTGGATTGGACAGCTCCTCCTGTTTTCAGGTGGTCTCACTCATGAAAGCTCTAGCTCAGGGCGGCCGAACCGTCATTTGCACCATCCACCAGCCCAGTGCCAGAGTCTTTGAGCTCTTTGACAAAGTAAGCAATGGTTTACAACAGGTATCTTGCACTCGACAGGTTATCAGGTATACCCAAAGTTACATTTTATATGTAAAAAATTTTTTTTAATTAATCCATTGAGGGTGAGGGCTTTCTGTAAACTATTTATTAGCCTTTCCATTGTATTAAAATTTTTAATAAAATCTTGGCTAGGCCAGTCTGAAATCTTTATTTTTTTTTTTTGCAGTTTAGGGCTGGACTTTCACTGTAATCTATCATGCTTTAGCATTAGACCAAAAACTCCCAATTACCACACCTAATTTATGGTGAATTATGAAACATCTTGAACATTACTTTGTTCTACACCATCTATGTCATCTTTCTACAGCTCTATGTCCTGAGCCAAGGCCAGTGCATCTATCAAGGAAAAGTATCCAACCTCATTCCTTATCTTAGAGATCATGGACTTTACTGCCCTACATATCACAACCCTGCTGACTTCAGTAAGACATTAAACTTTGCTCTCAAAATGAAAATTTACATACACTAGTATGTGACTTACACTATATGGACAAAAGTATTTGGACACCTGACCATGAGCTTGCTCAGCACCCCATTTCAAAAACAAATGGTATTAAACAACCATATCAGCTATAACAACAGACACTCTTCTGAAAAGGCTTCTTACAAGACTGAAGTATGTCTATTGATATTTGTGCTCATTCAATCCAAAAAGCATTTGTATGGCTGAGCACTGGTCAGGAACGCCTCAATTAATGTTCCAGTTCATTCCGAAGCTGTTCAGTGGGGCTGAGGTCAGAGTTAATCCAGAGTTGGCCACTTTTTTTAAACCAAGCTTTTCTTCATGTCTTCATAGACTTTGTTTGTGAACAGAGGGGTAGTAATGCTGGAACAGGAACGGGCCTTCTCTAAATTGTTGCTGCAACATTGGAAGCATATAATTACCTTTATATAATTGATTTATTACACCTGTTAGCAATTATTGAGGCTGAAACACATGGATTCAAAAATTAGATGGGATGTCTCAATACTTTGGTCCATATAGTGTATAGGCTGCATTTTTATTCTTAATTAATATTAAATGAACAAGTTACATTAAAGAAAATCGTATATTTATACTGTAAATAATGTTTGTCTTTGTCATTGTTTTTAAAAACCCACAGTAATGGAAGTGGCTTCTGGAGAGTATGGAGACCACATGTGTCGGTTGGTAAAAGCTGTTCATGAGAGAAAATGCGAGAAGGATTACAAAAGCGAGATGAATGTAGACGAACGCTTAAACCCATTTATGTGGCATAAACCCTCTGATGAGGTACAAACACAATTTTGTACTGTATGTCTTATTATAGCATTGAGTAATACATTTAATAATGATGATAATAATAGGCTGTTTTGCATGATATAGAATAAATGAACCCTTCCAGAAATATTGGCACCCATGGAAAATGATAAGATAATGAATGAAACAGGCTGTGAAAAACATTCTTTATTGCTTATCTGTTTGATCATTTATTCAGTTTTAACAAACACCTTTCCTTTATCAAAAAAAACTGTTAAAAGAAAAAATAATTTGTGCCATAATTGTTTACACCCCAAATAATTCTTAGAAGTGAAATCTAACAGAAGAGTATTGCCATTTTTTATGTTTGAAAGATCATCTGAGTGATTAGGAACATGTAAATGGTTGCTTTTGACTACATGTTCTACTGGTTTAGTGCATTTTGTCTTGTTAATGTGTGTTATTAAAATGATTTTTGTATTTTTAGGACTCCTCTTCCACTGAGAGCTGTCACAGCTTTTCTGCCAGCTGTCAGATGCAGTTTTGCATCCTCTTTAAGAGAACGTTCCTCAGTATCATGAGGGATACGGTAAGCCACTGCCACTTAGTGGACCAAATTATGTATGGCAGTGCTTATTTTTATAACAGTTGTGCATGCTATGCTGATGAATGGTGAGTTTATAGTGCTTACTTGTAGTACAAGTGTTGAGTGCAGCAGATATGACAAAAACCTTGATGACTTTCATTTGAAGGGCCAAATTGTTATGTCCAGATGACAGGTTTGAAGTATTTCCGAAAGGGTGTTCACACATCATTTTAACACTGTTGATGAGGTGATTGTGTCACAACACAGTGCATTGAATCCTTCTGTTAATGGGGCTGTATAGTCATGGGACAGACAAGGGAAGCAAAGGAAGATCGACTGGTCAGAAAGATGATGCACTGTAGGACGATTCACCTCACAGCGTACAAAAGCTTAAGGATCTTTTGAAGATGTGTTGGTACCCGATTGTACTGTGTACAATAGCTAATAACTGTGTATTCTACCCAGTACTTAGCATTTGTTCATAAATTTCCTTGTTGATGCGATTTCTAAAGCTACATTTACACAATCTGTTAAAGTAACAGCACATGTCCATAAAATCAGTGCACATAAGCTTTCCCACAGCACAATGAGTCTGAGTTTGAATCTTTTAGCTGTTTTTGCATGTATTGTTGCTCCCCCCGCCTGCACAAAATGTAATGAATACATATTGAAACAATAAAATGATTATATGTAATTATTATAATGCAGTTCATGCAGCATAATACAAAATAAGATTCTATATCATTTTACTAGGTGCTGACACACCTCCGGATCACCTCTCATATTGGAATCGGGATTCTGATTGGGCTTCTGTATCTGGGCATCGGCAATGAGGCCAAGAAGGTGCTCAGTAACTCTGGTTTCCTGTTCTTCTCCATGCTCTTTCTTATGTTTGCTGCCCTAATGCCCACTGTTCTAACTTGTGAGTAAATTTTTAAATATCGTTCTCTAAATCGTTACTCAGCCACTTACTTGTATATCTAAAAAAATAGCACATTATTAATCTTTTATTTTTATTTATTAATTTCTTCTTACTAATAAACATTTAATGACATGCTTTATCATTTCCATGTTTGATCCTAGTTCCTCTTGAGATGGGTGTGTTTTTACGAGAGCATTTGAATTACTGGTACAGTCTAAAGGCGTACTACCTAGCAAAGACTATGGCAGATGTCCCATTCCAGGTAACATGTCTTATGTTTGAGTCTTATCAAAAGTTTGGATGCTTAGGGAAATTACAGGATAATAAAGTTAATAAAATAATTTAATTAAAAAACTGATGAAAAAACTGTAATAAACTATGAATTGTGTAGTTGCAGTAAAAGCAATGTCATGAGAAAGTCAAATAACTATATTTTCTAAAATAAGAGTTTTTATTTTTACTTTTATTACAGTTTTATGCTAGAACACTGAACAATAATTTCTTTTGTCTCAGATCATCTTTCCAGTGGCATACTGCAGCATTGTGTACTGGATGACATCTCAACCATCAGATGCAGTTCGGTTCATCCTCTTCCTGGCTTTGGGTACACTTACATCACTGGTGGCTCAGTCTCTGGGACTGTTGATTGGCGCAGCATCCACATCCTTGCAGGTGATTTGAAATCATCCCAAACAATTATTATCATTATTATTTAGCCATTATGTTTAAATGCACTTGTTGACCTGATATTATTCTGTTTCCTAGGTGGCCACATTTGTAGGTCCAGTAACTGCCATCCCTGTGCTGCTGTTTTCAGGCTTTTTTGTTAGTTTTGACACTATCCCAAAATACCTTCAGTGGATTTCATATGTTTCCTATGTCCGGTAAGGAATATGCAAATATCCTTTATATACTGTACAGTGAGGAAAATAAGTATTTGATCCCCTGCTGATTTTGTAAGTTTACCCCCTTACAAAGACTTGAACAGTCTATAATTTTTATGGAAGGTTTATTTTAACAGAGAGAGACAGAATATCAACAAAACATTAAATAAAAAAAAACATTAAATAAAAGTTATAAATTAATTTGTATTTAATTAAGGGAAATTAAGTATTTGATCCCCTACCAACCAGCAAGAATTCTGACCCCCACAGACCGGTTATGTGCACAAAAGGCACACAAATTAGTCCTGTCCCTGTATAAAAGACACCTGTCACAGAATCAGTTTCTTCTGTTCAAATCTCTTGACCACCATGGGCAAGACCAAAGAGCTATCAAAGGACGTCAGGGACAAGATTGTAGACCTGCACAAGGCTGGATTGGGCTACAAGACCATCAGCAAGAAGCTTGGTGAGAAAGAGGCCACTGTTGGCACGATAATTCGAAAATGGAAGAAATACAAGATCACAGTCAATCGCCCTCGCTCTGGAGCTCCATGCAAGATCTCACCTCGTGGGGTAAGAATGATTCTGAGAAAGGTGAGGTCAGTCCAGAATTACACGGGAGGAGCTTGCCAATGATCTCAAGGGAGCTGGGAGCAGAGAAATGCTGGATATGACCCCAAGAACACCATCCCCACTGGGCATTTCTCTGCCTCCAAACACGGCGAGTGGAGTTGATGCCAAAGAGCTCAATTTTGGTCTCATCTGACCATATCACATTCTCCCAAGCTTTCTCTGAATCATTCAGGTGTTCATTGGCAAACTTCAGACGGGCCTGTACATGAGCCTTCTTGAGCAAAGGGACTTTGCGGGCACTGCAGGATCTCAATCCATTACGGCGAAGTGTGTTACTAATGGTTTTCTTGGTGACTGTGCTCCCAGCTCCCTTGAGATCATTGACAAGCTCCTCCCGTGTAATTCTGGGCTGACCTCACCTTTCTCAGAATCATTCTTACCCCACCAAGTGAGATCTTGCATGGAGCTCCAGAGTGAGGGTGATTGACTGTGATCTTGTATTTCTTCCATTTTCGAACTATCGCACCAACAGTGGTCTCTTTCTCACCAAGCTTCTTGCTGATGGTCTTGTAGCCCATTCCAGCCTTGTGCAGGTCTACAGTCTTGTCCCTGACAAGCTCTTTGGTCTTGCCCATGGTGGTCGAGAGATTTGATTCTTTGACAGGAGTCTTTTATACAGGGACAGGACTAATTTGTGTGCCTTTTGTGCACATAAATGGTCTGTGGGGGTCAGAATTGTTGCTGGTTGGTAGGGGATCAAATACTTATTTCCCTTAATTAAATACAAATGAATTTATAACTTTTATTTAATGTTTTTTTTTTCTGGATTTTTTGTTGATATTCTGTCTCTCTCTGTTAAAATAAACCTTCCATAAAAATTATAGACTGTTCAAGTCTTTGTAAGGGGGTAAACTTACAAAATCAGCAGGGGATCAAATACTTATTTTCCCCACTGTATACACTATATACACTATATGACCAGGATAATGCAGTCACCCCTTCTAATTAGTTGAATTGGCTGTCTCAGTCAGTTTGCCCTAAAAGAGCTGCCCTGAATAAATGTAAATATTGCTGCTGTGTACATTTTTGGGGGCAACAAGGGCAACACCCAAACTGTCCTTGTAGGACAATAGTTGTTCTTGGGGAGCTTATTAGAAAGTTATTACGTCTGAGGAGCCACATTCATGCCTAAAACTACCATGCACAACAGCTTTGCTTGGAGTGTTAAAGAAACGGTTCTTAACCTGTTTTTCTTAGACCACCGTGTACAAAAAAATCCTTCGTGACCCCCTTGACATTCAATATCATTCCTGGCAACTAGAATGTTTTTAATAGTGCATGCACTCAAAGTAATAGTGTTGCTTTTACGCATTGTTCCTCTAATGCATTATCTAAAGCAACTCTCTTCTGGTTTTTAGGTATGGTTTTGAAGGAGTGATCCTGTCCATCTATGGGCTGGACCGTGAGGACCTACACTGCGACAAAGATGACACATGTCACTTTCAAAAATCTGATGCCATCCTGAAAGAGCTGGCTATTGACAATGGCAAGCTGTATCTGGATTTTATTGTACTTGGCATCTTCTTTTTCTCCCTGCGACTTATTGCCTACTTTGTCCTCCGATACAAAATCAGTGCTGAGAGGTAAACATGTAGAGGATGTAATAGAATAGAACTAAAGAGACTCTTTCATTCTAGGAAGGGTGATGAAAAGGACCAAATCGTGCAGTAGATTTGCAAAACTACCAGTGCGGTGGGTACTCTTGATCTGCAACACACTGAAAAGGTATCTGGATCTAAACTGACTATAAAGATGCCCTTGTGCACTAATAAGCAAAAATTTAGCAGTACTCTAAAGCACTAGCCCACCACTGTAGATGAGTTTTTGAGTTTGAATCTCAGGTGGCTGAGGGAAGTCAAGAGGGTTTCATTGCCCCTTGTCTGGCTGATGGGCCAGGCCTAGTGGTAGAGCGTTGGTGTTTATAGTGTGTCTCTCTGTACAGCTCTGTAAGAGACTCCATCACTACAGACTCACTACTGAGTTACAAATGTCTGAAAACAGCACAAGAACTGTTTGCCAGGAACATCGTGAATTATACATAGCCAAAGAGCTAAACACAATCCTAATATCATGTGCAATGCTAAGTTTCGGGTGCAATGGTGTAACCCACATTGATTGATTGGCATAATTCATATAGATATCAAATAAATATTATTGCTATTGCGATCTCAAAGCAATCCTATTGTGGCTATTTTTGTAACAAAATCTTGTATATGAAATATAAAGCACAATTAAAATACTTGAGCCACTGGTTTATTGCTATATTTGTACCATCTGTATAAAGCATTGTGCCATATTTTCTTTCGACTGATTTTAATTAAGGCAGCTTCCACAAAACACATGGGTTTGTTTATCAGACTAAGACAAATGTGTCACAAATGTTACAGAATAAAAATAGCACATATATAGCGCACCAGCACCGAGTTTCTAAATTGGGTGCCATCTGGCGGGCATAATTGGCAGTGCCTGCAGCAGATATTAATTGGCCACCGTATCTGCTGGGTGGGAACCAAACTATGTGTGGTTTCATACACAGCGTAAGGACCCTGATTGGCGGAAGAGACGCCTGTGCAGAGTGCAGGGGCGAGAAGAGGAGGGCTGTACACGTGTCGGAAGAGGCGTGTACAGTGACGTGCTCTCCTTGGATGCAATCTGGTATCTCTCAGCAGCAGAAAATAAAAATTGAGTGCAGTAAATCGGGAGGAAAATGGGGAGAAAATGCATAAAAAAAATAAATAAATAAAAATAGCACATATATTAATCATATACAAAAATACATCAATAACACAGAAGAAGCAGATGAGATAAAATAAAATTTCCTTCCAAAACCTTCATTACTATGCTAAACGTTCAGTGTTTAATCTTTTTTTATTTATTTATTTTATTTATTCATCCTTACAAGGCAGATGATTTTGTACATGCTTTACTCCTATGGAATTATATATTCTGTACTGTACTTTTGAGTAATTGATACAACTAGACAAATGTGAATATGCAGCTACAGTGTATTTTGTAATAGGATACATTTGTAGCATTATTTGGCATTATGGTTTGGTTAGATCTAAAATAGAATAGAAAATTTGGTTATATGTAAAATAAAGGCTAATATTCAGCTTTAGTTATCAGATCTGAATGTTCATATAAGACGTATCTTGACAGTGTACTCTGAACTTTGCTTTGGATTTTTTACACTGTTACTAACTTTTGATAGCTTGTCTGTCTTGGATGCTTTGTACAGTTTTGCTTTTACTTATATATAATATATGTAATTTCTTTATTTTGTACCACTCTTGCACCATATTTGAAGTTTGAAAAATAAAAAATCTTCAGAAAATGAAATCAAGATATGTCATTTTAGCTCTGTGTTTAGTCATTTATGTTTATAGTGTATACTGAATGCGTAATGTAATGCTCTGGCAGGACAATACATAAATAAATACATTTAAAAACTGTTTAAAAACTCTCTTTCCTCTGGGAGCTCTGTTTTCCTCCCACAGTCCAAATACATGCAGATGAGGTGAACTGGAGATACAAAATTGTCCATGACTGTCTTTGACATTAAACTTGTGAACTGATTAATCTTAAACTACCTGTCCTGTCATCATGTTAAAATCCTAATAAATAAATAAATAAATAACAGACTTCACTGAGATGGGGGTTACCAAACATATCCAAAAATGACTGTTTTTGACAAAAAAATGACAAAAATGGTTTTCATATTAGCCAAGCTTACAAGATTCCACTGGTTGGTATTTAAATGTTTATTCAGTTGTATCAGATGTTTTGTAGCTTCTATCTGGTTGGTTTGTAAACGTGAAGCTCTACCAGCCTTTTGTATATAATACTGGACAACCCATTTAAACACTGGGGCCACTGCCTAAAGTTGTGCATGGCAATGAGTGTTTCATAACAAATGTCAACAAATGTTAGGAATATATCAAATGTTAAGGCTTATTATTTCCAAAGAACATAAAGGTTATGCATCCGGTATAGAGAAGAGAAAGGCTACAGTGGCTCAGATTGCAGATCATTTGAAAACTGGTGATAAGATAAATGAGTCACAACACACAGTGCATCTGTTCCTTCTGGGAATAGGGCTGTGTAATTGCAGACCAGTCAAAATGCATTTTCTAACCTCTATCCATTATTGAAAGCACTTTTAACGAACATGTATGCACCAGAACTGGACATAGGAGCAGTGGAAGTGGGTTGACTGGTCCAATGAATCCTGTTGTTTTTAAGATTATATTAATGACCAAACTTGTGTAAATTGTTTACCCACAGAAGAGGTGGCACCAGGTTGCACTGTGAACTGATTTATTTATAAGCCGTTTTATCCAAAGCAAATTACAATAGTGACTGAATACAATGTAAGATACAATGCTGATGATTAAGGGCCCAACATTTAGCAATTATGTTCTTTCATTTATCATAAAATTTTCATCAGCCACTTTATCCTGCACAGGGTTGTGGCAAATCTCCTTCCACCAAGAAACACTGATCTCAGTAAAAACAAACCTTGATCTCAGATTTGGTGGGTTAGCTAAATAGACCTAGCACCATTATAACTTATATCTGTCCCTGTAACTTACTATAAATCCATTCAAAATCAAATCCACAACACAATAAATTAAGCAAAAAGTCCCTGGGTCTAAAGAGTGAATCAATCGAATGTAAATTGTTAGTAATTAAACATTACATGTGGGTTTACTCTACGATATTTTATTGTACATGTGATTACAATATATTTTATGATATAATACCTGTGGATATACTGTATTTTACTGTATGATACATGTGAATATACTGTATTGTCTTGTCTGATGCATGTAAGTATACTGTATTTTATTGTAAAATGTGTGTGCATATACTGTATTTTATTGTAAAATGTGTGTGCATATGCTGTATTTTATTGTAAAATGTGTGTGAGTATACTGTATTTTATTGTAAAATGTGTGAGTATACTGTATTTTATTGTAAAATGTGTGTGAGTATACTGTATTTTATTGTAAAATGTGTGAGTATACTGTATTTTATTGTAAAATGTGTGTGAGTATACTGTATTTTATTGTATGATACATGTAAGTATACTATATTTTATTGTAAAATGTGTGTGCATATACTGTATTTTATTGTAAAATGTGTGTGAGTATACTGTGTTTTATTGTAAAATGTGTGTGAGTATTCTGTATTTTATTGTATGATACATGTAAGTATACTGAATTTTATTGTATGATACATGTAAGTATACTGTATTTTATTGTACAATGTGTGTAAGTATACTGAATTTTATTGTAAAATGTGTGTGAGTATACTGTATTTTATTGTGATACATGTAAGTATACTGTATTTTATTGTAAAATGTGTGTAAGTATACTAAATTTTACTGTAAAATGTGTGAGTATACTGTATTTTATTGTAAAATGTGTGTGAGTATACTGAATCTTATTGTATAATACATGTAAGTATACTATATTTTATTGTATGATTCATGTGAGTTTACTGTATTTTATTGTATGATACATGTGAGTATACTGTATTTTACTGTAAAATGTGTGTGAGTATACTGAATCTTATTGTATGATACATGTAAGTATACTATATTTTATTGTATGATACATGTAAGTATACTATATTTTATTGTATGATACATGTGAGTTTACTGTATTTTATTGTATGATACATGTGAGTATACTGTATTTTACTGTAAAATGTGTGTGAGTATACTGAATCTTATTGTATGATACATGTAAGTATACTATATTTTATTGTATGATACATGTAAGTATACTATATTTTATTGTATGATACATGTGAGTTTACTGTATTTTATTGTATGATACATGTGAGTTAACTGTATTTTATTGTTTGATACATGTGAGTATACTATATTTTATTGTCAAATGTGTGTAAGTATACAAAATTTTATTGTCAAATGTGTAAGTATACTGAATCTTACTGTGTACTGTATTTTATTGTATGATACATGTGGATATACTGCATTATATTGTATAATAAATGTAAACATAATGTATTTTAATTTATGATAAATGTTAACAGTATTTTTGTGTGATACATGTGAATATTCTGTATTTTATTGTATGACACATTTAATGTATTTTTATTTGAATGGTACCTACAGCACATTCTAGGCTAATTTTTGGAACTCTCGCGATATTATTGGAGATTCTCGCTTGGTGTTCAGACCGCTGTGCGCTCTCGCTACCATGTTTAAGTTTATTATGACGCGAACGGGAATGTATTTACTTCTGTGATTTAAGTTAGTATAATTATTAAGCGTTAATGTTTGGCTGAATTTTGATAAAACGTGAATGTTATTGGGACGCCGCGTTTTGGTTCATATTAATATTAGCAGTTAGTATGTGGTCAAACGAAGAGCTCGACGCTAACGCCAACGGCGTCATAAGCACTGGAGATGTGAATCTGGATAAACTGCTGAATCAGTGGATTATTTGGGATAAGGTCTGTAGGGATTTGTGCACTTTGTATGTGGTGCTTGCATTTATACTGCAGATTATGGAATCTATGCAAATTATGCATTGTGCTAAAGTGAGGTTCCCTTTTGAGGAAACGTCTGAATAGTATACATTAAAGTCACAGTGTTCCATACATTTAAGTTTATCATGAGGGTTTGTATTGATTGCAGAATAAATATTTCAGGTTTTTGTTTACGAGTGTTAAACAGCAATATGTGTTTGTTTATAACATTTAATGTGTTTAAATATAGAATAAATTCTAATTTAGTTGAATTATGTAAATATGTGGAATTGAGCTCTGCTGTAAAGGGCAGCCTTACATGTTTAGTATATGATGTCAGATGCTTTCTATTAATGATACTTGATATAAGATCTGTGTAAGTTTAAAGACTGCACTGTATTTGCAGGACCTTCCTTTTGCTTTCTGCACATGAAGTAACGACTTTCAAAGCAGTATAAAAGTGAAAATATCAACTTATTCATCACCTTTTAACTACACCTATTGTTTTATACACTTTTCTGTTACACTTACTCTAAAAGTGCACTTGAAATTACAATTATATACAGTAGTCCATATGTTGCTTTGCACATTCCCTTTCATTCCCCTTTATCATGCTCATTAGTGAAAAGAGATCATTACTGACTGATAGAGGTGGACTGATCATTTCTTTTGGCAGATTCATATGTAAGTGGTACTTACATATACAAGCATTTTTAATGTTAATAAAACAAAGATTGTTAAATGCATGCAATACTTTACAGTACAGTGTTAAAGTACAACTATGGTTAAATATCATGATCCATGTGTGATTTAGTGAATTGTGTAGGATCATGGTAGTGTATTGCACACTCTGTCTATAAACTTTGGATCAGTTGTGTCAGGTGAAGCCTTGTTGGCATGATGCCCTGTACACGTGTTCTTTTCCCAGCCTCCTGTGGAAAATGCTGTCATGGCCTCACCTTCACCTTACTTTACCAGGTGCCCTTTTGAAACTGTAAACTATAAATATAAACAATAGCACATAAGGTACACCGTGGATAGTGTATGACATACCATGATGATACCATGAATTAAAAAAGGAACAGTTGTGACTTTTGTGGATGAAATTATCCACAATGACTTAATTACTATTGATAAGGCAAAATTCTTTATTTATTTTTTGTGGGGTAAATGTACAGAAAACACACTTTTAACATTCTTTTACTAATGGTTGTTTGTTCTAGAGAAGTTTTTGTCTGTTTTTTATGTGCATTTCAAGTAGCCTATCAATTGGTAGCCCATCGGTTGGCTGGGATAATGTACCATTAATTAATCAAACTTAATCAAACCATACTATTACTTAATAAAGTCTTGAAATACTTAGTCTATGGAGAAAATACATTAGTCAATTTTTTTGTTAAAATCACCTACCTGTTTATTTATAGTATGATATGGTATTCATATGTCATACCTTTAAATATTGGCCACTACTTCAACTATTAACCCAATTTTATACATAATAGGTGTGAAAAAGGTTCAAGACAAATACTATTCTATCTTTATTTGTAAATATGTTCTGTTCTTGAAGATAAACAGCAGTCACATTAAAAAAAAAATCATCAAGTTATTAGATTGAAAATGGTCTCATGCGATTTTATGACATCCAACATGTAGACCACAGATGGCTCAATACTGATGATCAGTTTCAGATTGGAGTCTGTTTTGTCTTGTGCTGTAGATCTCTCAAGGCCAACTGAAATAGTGACACATGTGATAAAGCGATCCTTTAGTATACGTTTAAAAACAAACAGTAATGCTGCTAAAACTTGTACCTTTGTTTTAGCACCACAAAGACAACAATGTCAATAATGGTATTAGCATGTTTAGTTAGGACTGTTTAGTAGTACTGTTCACTGCATTAGGCCTTCATTTGTTTAAAAACGGCTTACACTTCAGGCAGGCTTATTTTGGCTGCAGGCCTCATGCAAAGGCATTGCTATTAATCTTTTATAATAAAATTTTGTTCTGACTGCATCAATAAAATAAATAATTTAAATCATTGTTTTATGTTGACAACTTTTGTATTGACTGCCTGCAAAATACCATTGTGTTGTGTGTTTTCGTGCTGGTGTTAGAATGCAGCAACACAGTCGCAGATCAAAAGCCTGGCACAGGAAGGCCGTGTGGAGGAACTGAGGAGGAGGCTGTGCTCCCGGATGTCTTTTGGAACTGCTGGGCTAAGAGCAGCTATGGGTGGTGGATTTTCTCGAGTCAATGATCTCACCATAATCCAGTCAACACAGGTTAATTTAGATTTGATATTTAAGTAATGTAACATTAATAAATAAAAGAATACATAAATATGGTGCATTTTATGTCTATTTATTTCTGATAATTTTTTATTATAGGGCATGTACGTGTACTTGGCTAAGGGTTTTCCTGATTTGGCTAGCAGAGGCCTGGTGGTTGGCTATGATACCCGGGGACAGGAATGCAGTGAATGCACTAGTGAAAGGTAAACCCCACTTTGAACATTTATGTAAGTGTTCATATACTGTACAGCATATACCGACAAAAAGTTAGGGCAGTAAGAAAATGTAAATTAAAATAGGAGATAGGGAGACAGGTTTGGACTGCAGACAGGCCAGTCTAGCACATGTGCTCCTTTACTACAAGGGCAGCGTTAGACAAGTTTTATGAGTAGATAAAAACTGAATTGACTATATTGCTAAATAAAATGGTTTTGTAATGAGCTTTTAATTAGTAAACTACTGCACACCTCCACACAACAACCAAAAAACTCCTGCAGTGTCTGCTTTAGAACTTGGCAAAAAAATATATAAAAAAAAAAAAACTAAGAAAACATGTGGCATCATGAATTTATTTTTTGCTACATTACCTGGTAATAGAACGTTCTTAATTTGAATTAATAGATAATGGTAGTTTTCTTAGTTTATTGCTTTGTTTATGTAGGCTTGCAAGACTGACCGCAACTGTAATGCTTTCCAAAGATGTTCCCGTTTTTCTGTTTTCCACCTACGTTCCTACCCCATTTGTGGTAAGTTTTACCCTTTGCAGAACATTTATGAAGAATATATATTTTTTTCATTGTAGCTATATGGTTAAAGCTTTTCTCTCTGTCCCACAGCCGTATGCTGTAAAGAAGTTTGGTGCTGCTGCAGGTGTAATGATCACTGCTTCTCACAACAGGAAGGAGGACAATGGATACAAGGTAGGAATGCACATTTCTTAAGCTTTTCTTAACAACAACAGTACAGTTACTATAAGATGATTTGTAGAGTTTTACACTTATACTTGTACATGATGCAAAATATTCACATCATTTTTGTAAAACAACATTACGCACAAATCCACATGTGTAAAGATTAACATGCTGTCATATTGACTCTATATTGACTCTAAACAGCGCCGTTATTTGAAGCCGTTATAGTTCACGTAAGTTTCTGCCTTGTGTCTAGTGTTGAATATTCATAAATTAACTTGCACAGTATTTTTCTCCTCTTGCAATTCTTAGTAATAATAATAAGGTGGTAGCACAGTGCGAATTATGCTAGCCCACTTTCTCTGGGGTCCAGGGTTTGGGTCCCGAGCATTTAGGGCATTTACATACAGACATGGCGGCCAGTCCGAGTTGTGTTACTGCATTGCGCCCATAAAGTGAGGCCCATGGCAACCTTGACCAGGATAAACAGATTGTAACCAAAAACACAAAAGAAAATCACAATCAGGTTTGACTTGTTCCAGTGTTGTTTACTTTAGGGCATTGCAGCTATGGGCCCAATAAAGCTAAAAAAATATCTGTTGGTTGGGTCATATGCATCTAAAAAAGTAAAAATTTAATTTAGCTAAGCCATTCTGTCAATGTTTATTTATTGATCTTTTCTCGCAGGTGTACTGGCAGAACAGTGCACAGATCTCTTCACCACATGATAAAGAAATTTTACGTTGCATAGAGGACAATGTTGAACCCTGGCCTAAATCCTGGAACGATGATTTGGTTGAGAGCAGCTCATTAAGGAAAGACCCACTGGACGACATCTGTCGCTGGTACATGGAGGATCTGAGTACTCTCTGCTTTCACAGGTACAGCTTCACACCACTGCTGGGACAAACCAAATTTCATACAGTACATGAACCTACAGTTACAGATAACTCTTCTGTTCTAGAGAGCTCAATTCTCTGTCTCCCTTGAAGTTCGTGCATTCATCCTTCCATGGAGTCGGACATGTCTACGTACAGAAAGCATTTCAGGTGTTCGGCTTTCCACCTCCTGTCCCTGTACCAGAACAGATGAATCCAGATCCAGACTTTTCCACTGTCAGCTGCCCTAACCCAGAGGAGGGAGAGTCAGTTCTGGTGAGTCTTTCATTGACTAGTATTAATTATTATTGTCATTAGAAAAAGAAACAGCAGAAACTCACAAAATCTCAACTATTAATAGTTATTAAAAGAATAATGTAAACATAGTTGATAAAATACGAAACATTTTCAACTCTTTATTTACTGTCTTTATGATATGTAGCAAATGTGTGTTTCCCACTGTGCTTTTCAGTTGTGACTGCACATCATTTGCCTACTATTTGAATACGTTTTATTTAATCAAATTCAGTCCTATAGTTTAAAAAAGAAGTACCAATACAGTGGTTCGGGTCAATTTTTGTGTGAAGTTTGCATGTTCTCCCCTATCTGCGTGGGTTTCCTAATAAATAAATTAAATAAATTTACATTTTGATTTAAATAAGTATTTCATTATTCCCATTCTTTTTTAGGAGCTTTCACTTCGGCTTGCAGAGAGAGAGGGGGCTAGGATTGTGTTGGCCACAGATCCTGATGCTGATCGCCTGGCTGTTGCAGAGCAGTGTGACAAGTAAGTCATTGTCAGGTTTAGTAATGCAAACATTTACTTGCTAAACAGCCAGTTTATACAGACATCACCACCTCATTTTATCTTATTACTACTAGATGTATGAAAATTGGTGCTTTGGATTGGGAAATAATGTGTTTAAACAAAAAATCAAATATCGATACATTTTTAACAGAAATTGCGGACTTGGATATTGTTATACGAGTGATTTGTATTGATATTGTTTACTTATAGTTGTGTATTATGTTTGTTAAAGGTTTGGTTGGAAAATCTTTACTGGGAATGAGCTTGCTGCATTGCTGGGCTGGTGGATGCTGTTTAATTGGAGGGAGACTCATCCAGATCCAGCAGAGACTCAGAATGTGTACATGCTCGCCACCACTGTCTCCTCAAAAATCCTTAAGGCCATGGCCCAAATGGAGGGCTTCTACTTTGAGGTTAGTAAAAACCTAAAAAATTATAACTCCCTAACTGTTTCTGTTAAAAGTAACTAATAAAAATACAACATGGTACAAGTTTAAGCACACATTTTATTTACACATGTAGCACATGTGGTTTAAAATTTTAAAATGAAAGTAAAAAAAAATTAGCTGTCATAACATGTGGCATTTAAACAACTTTAGCATTTTCAATATCTTAGAGACCTTAATTAAGCCCAGCTTATGCACCAGCAGCTAACCTGCCATACTGAAACACCAAAATGCAATATGGTCATTCCATTTGATACATTTTTAAAAGCACAATGTCTGGCCGTCTATCCATCCATTTATCCTTAGTGCAACAGAACCACTGTTTTACTGAGTTTGTCAAATTCAAAACACATTTTTATACAACTGCTTACCCTGTTTTTATGGCATCCTCTGCACCCTTTGGGTTTGGCATCTAATGCAGAAGTAGTTGAACGTTGAAATATGTACACACCTTGTTTGTCTTGTATGCATTACATAAGTTTGCCACAGACTAGGGCTGGGCGATATGGATCAAAAATTATATCTCGATATTTCTTTCTGAATGGCGATATACGATATATATCTCGATATTTTTTTATCCCATAAGGTAATAACAAAAAGACACTTCTGAGACAAAGCTACATGTTCAAATTTTTTTACAGGCACTTTTATTAATATTCATGCTGGGGAAGCTTCACACAAGAATTATTTTTCCTTAAAAAAAAAAAAAAAAGAGCTATTCTAAGAAAAAAAAACAGTTGTTTTCTAAGGCATCTCCTGTTGTCTAATGTGAATTACAAATATATTGTCTGGCCCTTTAAGAATGTTAAGTGTACTATAGGCCGCAGGGAGCGAGTGTGTAGGGAAGATGTCGGAATGACACGGTTTCTGGCTGAGCTTGTGTGACATTAAAAGTAAAACCCCGTTAAAGTAGACCCCTCGTTAACCCCCCACCCCCCCATGTTTGGACTTTATACATTATTTTATGTATATGTCGCCACAACATAAACATTTACATTAATATTTTCTTTTACTGTATAGAACTCGGTTCTGTAATACAGGCAGAACTAATCGTTCATGTTACTGTGTAACTATTACAACATTTAATGCATTTTAATCAGCGTTCTGCTTCATGCACTTCATTATTATTGAACAGCTTTATTTGTTGTTTAATTGCTGTTTGCGCCTTGTTTACTGCAGAGTTAGTTCATGCAATTTAATAATGTTTGGTTGTTTATTGGCCGACAACAAGAAATACTATAATAGAAGATAAATAAATAAATGACGTGTCGGACGTCGGGCAATCGTCCAGTATAAACTAACACAACCACGTACAACATCCAGTACAGAAATCACTCCCATAATGTTTGTATTTACAGATAGAGCAAATATATGCACATCACATATACAAACACAAGAGTCAGAACAACAGGAGACGCACCGTTACGTTATTATTACTTTCTCAACACTTAATGTGAAGTAAATACGGGCATGTCAGCGCGTGCATGCCCTTGTGTTGGTTTTTAAAACAAATAACGACTCGTTTTCTTGTTTTTTAACTTTGGGATTTGAAGTGAAAAACGAATGAAGGTACACGGAGCTGGAACCTTTTATCTGGACTTGTTTTCGGAATTCTCTACAGAATACATTATTCTGCTGCTCATCTGACACTTTGAAATCGAACCGTCTCCAAATAATTCAAAAATTAGTCATTATTTTTCATTTTAGTAAGCAGCTCCTCCTCGATAGCTTCTGTCACGTCTTTATCCGTCTCCATGCTATCGCTGCCTGCAGGAATTACTGGTGAAGCGGTGGGGAGGGGCGAGTTGTGTTCAGTGAGGGAGAGGGGCGGGGCAGTGAGGGAGAGGGGCGGGGCAGGTGAACATGTGCAGAGACTAACTGGGAGAAGAGAAAGACGAACTGTCTGATCTAACTGGAACGCAACATCTATATCGATATACGCGATATTGTCTTATCTTATATCGCGTATGAAAATATATCGATATTTTATAAAATCTCGATATATCGCCCAGCCCTACCACAGACCCACAGATCCATAAAACAGTGACCCTTCAGGATCTAAAATTTGATACTTCAGTTCTAACCACTGAATCAGCAATAAACTAGCTAATAGATTTCATTCATACATGTAAAATCTTTGCATTCTTGTCAATTGAAAGGCTTCCTGTGTCCTGTTCCATTTGTCCTGTTTGACGTTTCACCATCTCAGGAAACACTACCTGGCTTCAAATGGATTGGAAATCGAATCCACGAGTTAACCAAAACGGGAAAGGAGGTTATTTTTTCCTTTGAGGAGTCGATTGGTAAGCAGACATTTAAATTCTAGTATTCTAGGAGCAAACATATTTATGACTAATTGGTAATGCTTAAAATATTTGTTACACTTTCCAAAAGTATATATCCTTATTTATACAAAGTTGTCTGTCCCAAATAATGGTGCATTGTAACTGTGAAATAGTAAATCTTGTAGATATTGGAATGGTTCATTTGCTTAGTATGAGCATAAGCTCTTTTTGTATGACCTATCTTAAAAATAATGCTTGAGTAATTACCAACATTATATTTTAAATATTTAAGTCTGTAAATGAGATAATAAAAATTATTATTTTATTTTTGTTTGGTGTTAGGCTTTCTGTGTGGAAGAACGGTTCTTGACAAGGATGGAGTTAGTGCTGCAGTTGTTGTTGCTGAGCTGGCAAGTTATTTGAATACCAAAAATCTAACACTTAACCAACAACTTCGAAACATCTATGAGATGTAAGTGTTGCTTTTCATTTTTACTTGAAATCCCATTACAGCATGTCTACAACACAAAAACTAATACAATACAAATAATACTAAGGAATTGACCTTCAGCACTCTTAATTTTAATACATTTTAATACATTTTAATACATTTAAAATAGGTAACAATGCCAGGGATAAACTTGAAAATTGCCCCTTAGCATGTTTGCCTTATTTAAATTCACTTATAAAATAATAAAAATGCTTGCTTATGAAGGACATAATCATGTGAAGGACATGTAATAATGTGAAGGACATGTAATTTCATTTCTTTACCGCCAGATGTCAGTAAATCATTAGGCGCACACTTACTGATTTTATTATGAGTGAGTGGCACCATCTGGTGGTACAGCAGTGCAATTGCACGGCCTGTTAACAAAACATCAAAGGTATTGTTCCTAACATTCATTACTGTTTGTGTTTTTGGGACAGCTGTAAACTGTTCTGTTTCTGCTCTAGGTACGGCTACCACATTTCCAAAACTTCATATGTTATCTGCAATGACCCCATGACTGTGAAAAGAATATTCAGCCGTTTACGCAACTTTGAGGGTGAAGGCGTTTACCCAAAGATATGTGGCGGGTACAGCATTGATCACATTAGGGATGTGACTACAGGTTATGACAGCAGTCAACCTGATCAAAAATGTGTATGTATTCTCTTTGTTTACATGGAATGTGTAACAGAGTAGAGTGCCACGAATACACTAAGAAGGAACAAGAGAATATTGCAGATTTTAGATAAACATTTTAATAAAAAAAAAAGAGTAATAGATGTATGAACTATATATACACATTTAACGCATTTAGTAGACACTTTTATTTAAAACTACTTCTAATTGTGACTGATTGCAGTACAAGCATTAAATGTTCAGTAGCCCAACAGTGGCAATTAGGTGATGGTAAGGCTCTGATTAGAAATACACATTTTGCAGATTTTGTTTAACTGATAACTGACCATAATTTCAAAATGAACACATTACCAGATTTTACATCAACCTTAATTTATGAATCAAGTAAAGACATTTTGATGTAGTTAACATGGCAGTAATGTAGAACAGTAAGATGAACATGAAACACTGTGAGCAGAACCAGTTCAGATTTCAGAATGGAGATTTTTTTACTAGTCAGTAATGAACAGTTTATTACAAGCACTAATCAAACATGCTAATTAAATAATACAGTTGCTGTCCTTATCTTAAAGCTTTCATGACAAAATTGAAGGTGAATTTAAATGTCTGTTTTAACAAACAGAATTAATTGAACAATGACTTCATCGTTTGTTGGTTAAACATTAACATTCTTACATGTTATTACTAGTCTAGTAGCTTAACCAATATGCTACCACTGCCAGTAGGATTGCCTAGTTTCAGTGCTATGTTGTTTTTTTTATATGGTTTAATATGGTTTATGATCATATATATTGTATTTTTTTAGGTTCTACCATTGTCCAAAAGCAGCCAAATGGTCACGTTCACATTTCAGAATGGCATTGTTGCTACACTTAGGACTAGTGGAACCGAACCTAAAATCAAGTACTACACAGAGTTCTGTGCACAGCCTGGAGAAAGGTAAGTGTGTTTTACTTGCACAGTTCTTTTTTTCCCCCTAAAGCAGGGTGAATATGATTCACAGCCCTGGTAGTCAGTTAAGGAACAGAGATACAGCTGAATTGTATTATATTTGGTAAAAGAAATGCACATAAAATGAACGAACTTACCAAAATCACATTAAAGTAATTGTTAACTGTTAGAAATAAACAACAAGCAATCTTACAAGATTTTTCAAAATTGTCCATGCAAGTTTTTTTTATTTGGAATATTCAGTGGTTGATTGTAGTGGGATGGTACATAAAGCAAAATATTGTTCAAAATGCAGTTTTATATTTTCTGTCTCATCAACCAGTCAGTATTGTTATCACAGTGAGTCAGATTTGCAACTTGGGTCTGTGGTTTAAATATATGGGTGTCGGAGGCAGGCCATGTAAACTAAAGATGACACGTTTTGGTTAATATTGCTTATTCCAAATAAATAAATCAATAAATTAATTAATAATTTATCAATCAACCATAAATCAAACAGTCAATCTAGGCTAATGCTCATGACCTTCTCCAGTTCATGTAAACGTCTTTAGTTCACACAGAGACACACTAAACCACAAATGTGCACTTTCATGTGATAAAATTGATCAAAAGAAGGGTAAGGTGGTCTGCCCAAAAAGGGCTTATTTAGGCAGCACGGTGGCTCAGTGGGTAGCACTGTCACCTTACAGCGAGAAGGTTCTGGGTTCGATCCCCAGGTGGGGAGTTTGCATGTTCTCCCCATGTCTGTGTGGGTTTCCTCCGGGTGCTTCGGTTTGGAGATACAAAATCGTCCATGACTGTGTTTGACATTAAACTTGAACGTAAACTGATGAATCTTGTGTAACCAGTAACTACCGTTTCTGTCATGAGTGTACCCAAAGTTTGTGAAACATGACAATAAAATCCTAATAAATAAACGAAAAAAATAAATAAATAAATTGGGGAAAAAAAACTGAGCAGATTATCAACTCAAAGTATATTGACAGTAGTCATTTAAAATTGATCCGTGACAAGTATGTTGTTCACCATGTTTCTAGGGATTAATACTCAGATTTTATTTACTGGTTACTTAAACTACTCAGTGCTGTAATACTTGCATGATACGTAAATATTTTCTCTTATTTATCTAGTGATCTTTCCAGTCTTGAAGAGGAGTTAATTAAGGTGACCTCTGCTCTGGTGGAGGAGTTTCTGGAGCCGGTCAAGAACAATCTTATTCAGAGATCAGTTTAGTCAGATCTTGAGCTGGAGTTATACTTGCTGTATTACAGGTATAGGGTCTGAATATATACTACTGAATACACATCAAGTTTGCTTGCTTGTGAAATAGCGTTTTGCTTTGCTTGCTTGTGAAATAGCTTTAGATAATATATGTATATATATATATATATATGTGTGTGTGTGTTTATGCATTTTCTCCCCTTTTTCTCCTGACATTTTTCGGTATTCAATTACCCAATTGCATTATGCTTCCTCTCTATTGATGCCGATCCCCGTCCTGATTGAGGAGAGCGAGACCGACACACGCCCCCTCCGACACGTGTGCAGTAGCCGACTGCATCTTTTCACCTATTGAAAAGTTGATAGGAGTTGAGGGTTAATGAGGATCAGTGTGTGTCTCTCTGTACACAAAGCTGGTGAAAAGATTCATCAATCAATCAAAAATGCCATCAATCAGCCAGCAGAGGTCGTAATTGCATCAGTTATGAGGAAATCCCTTTCCGGCTCTCACCCTGCTCTTGAACAACAGCTAAACGTTGTTCATGTATGCGCCTGATGAGTTCAAAATGTCAGCTCTGGTGTTCTAGCGTGTTTTATCGCTGTGCCACCTGGAAATTGGGGGGAAGAAACAACAAAATATTATGGCATTTCATATTTTTTGTTATTTTTTTGAATTTAGTTAATTAATTGACCCCCCCCCCCCACACACACACACACACCAGCAGCAGATGCTAAAACAATTAAAAAACAATAAAAAAAACAGTTTGACAAGCAGCTTCCAAACATTTGAATAAGAATAATAACTACGATTTAACACAGCTTTAGCATTGTTAAGTCTAATCCTGAATTCACACTACACTGCTGTCACTACTGACTTGTATTACAGCATGTAAATGCATTGCTTGAATATTTATTGACATGCACAAACATCTTGCTGTTTAAATTCTGGATAGTCATTCGTCAAACAAGTAAAAAGCAAGTATATCTCCAGCCATACAAATTAATTAATATTTGTCTTTGTGGACTAGTTCCAAAGATGAAGTGTGAATTCTCACTGTGAAAGAGACGCTTAGCACTTATCATTTCATTGATGAACAGGTTAAAAAAACAGTCAACAAGCATGCTTAGTTTCTGCACTTATGGTCCATGTACCATGACTATTGAATAAATAGATGTTCTTGTTTTAGCAGAACTCAATGACACTTCTGGATACACAAATTCTGGATACTTATAACTTTCTCAATTACGATGCAGTGTTTGTGTTTGTTGTGATAATAATCCATGACAATCTGTAGTTATCCACTCAGTGTTATTTCCACCACTATTTAAACTTTCTTCTGTATGGACAGACATTATACCATTGATGTAAAACAGGCTACACTTGTTGTTCTGCTGCTTGGTGTTCTGAGCAAAGTCTGATAACTTACCACAGACTGCACAATGCGCTAAAACACTTCAGCTCATATAATAGACGCTGCACTTAAAAAAAAGCAATCAAATGTTACTTGAACTAATTGTGTGGTTTACTGTAGGTTCAGTGAATGGTTTCAGCTGCAGGAATTATTTTTGTAAAATACATTTATTTAAACTATATAGCATGCAAAAGCCACTCCAGATAGTCATATTTTTCTTGTTTGCGTATGACAATACTGTATACACTAATCAGCCATAGCATTAAAACCACCTCCTTGTTTCTACAATCACTGTCCATTTTATCAGCTCCACTTACCATATAGAAGCACTTTGTAGTTCTACAATTACTGACTGTAGTCCATCTGTTTCTCTACATGCTTTGTTAGCGCCCTTTCATGCTGTTCTTCAATGGTCAGGACCCCCACAGGACCACTACAGAGCAGGTATTATTTAGGTGGTGGATCATTCTCAGCACTGCAGTGACAATGACATGGTGGTGATGTGTTAGTGTGTGTTGTGCTGGTATGAGTGGATCAGACACAGTAGCGCTGCGGGAGTTTTTTAATTACCGTGTCCACTCACTGTCCAGTCTATTAGACACTCCTACCTAGTTGGTCCACCTTGTAGATGTAAAGTCAGAGACGATCACTCATCTATTGAGTTTTAGTTGGTCATCTTTGAGACCTTCATAATTGGTCACAGGACACTGCCCACTGGGCGCTGTTGGCTGGATATTTTTGGGTGGTGGACTATTCTCAGTCCAGCAGTGACAGTGAGGTGTTGAAAAACTTCATCAGCGCTGCTGTGTCTTATCCACTCATACCAGCACAACACACACTAACACACCACCACCATGTCAGTGTCACTGCAATGCTGAGAATGACCCACCACCTAAATAATACCTACTCTGTAGTGGTCCTGTGGGGGTCCTGACCATTGAAGAACAGCATGAAAGGGGGCTAACAAAGCATGCAGAGAAACAGATGGACTACAGTCAGTAATTGTAGAACTACAAAGTTCAATGGAGCTGATAAAATGGACAATGAGTGTAGAAACAAGGAGGTGGTTTTAATGTTGGCTGATCGGTGTATATCTATATATGACAGGATTGTGATCGAGTGAATCAGGTTAAAAGAGTAAAACACATCTGATGTAAATTCTGAGCTGTGTACCTTACAATGCAGATGTATTTTTGTTTTGGATATTTATAAAGTATGAGTTCTGGCAGATTATTGCTATATGTTTATTTTGTGATTTGTACATCAAAAGTGTAATACTACAATGCCAACCTGTATGTTTAAAAAGTGGCATTAATAACAGAGCTTTAAAGCCATAGTAAGAGTTTTCTTGATATTATTATTTGTGATGATACTTGCAGCAAAGTTCACATGTTCATTTGTTCCTCTAGTAAAGTTTTGCTTAGGCATATCTTTGTGTAGTTGTTATTGAACACGTCATCTCTCATGGATATAATCATCTCTGTACACTTTTATTTAGAAAGCTAATTGCTCAAAACATTAATAGTTATTGTAGGACAAATGTTCACATCTAGATTAAATACACAGATTCCAAATGTCATTCAAGCATCTGTGGCCTGTGAAAAGGTCAGAACCACATCACAAGTGCACACTTGTCTTTTTTTTTTGGCTTATTGTCGTATTTTAACAATATTATCTAGATGATTATTAAGACATTACATTATTGAGATTTAAAATCAACAACAATATTTTTAGAAAACAATAATGAGTTGATTCTAAAGGGGAGAAGGTGCTATTATTAATTTGATCCCTCTGAGTGCAAACTAAGATTTGCACTTTAATCCCCATGAACGTGCTATTTTAACACTGTGATGAAGGTTAAATCATCAAGCAGGGTTAGATAGAAATAAAATGAACATAATCTAAAAGTATAACATCTGGATTTACATTTTGTAACACGTCTTATAAAGAAATCTCTTACAATGTGGAATTCTTTTCACGCAGGTTATGATTAAAGAAGGTAAATATACTAGAAAGAAGTAAAGTTCGTCTTAATTGCCCAGTGCTTGGCACTATTGAATGTGACAATCTAGACATGGTTTACTGCATTAAAAACTTTTTACATTTGCTGATATCAAGTGTGTGGTAAACTCTCTGTCTGTACAGTTTTACAAACCCATGTCGTATCTGGGTCAGTTTTATTCCATATATAATAGGGTTTAGTATAGGAGGTACAATAACAAACTCAAGGCTTAAAATATTGCGTAGAGTTTGATGTCCCTGTTTATTGCCATAACGAGAGTACATTGCGTCAAAGAGGAGTGAAAAAGTGACGTTAGAGAGTGATAGTAAATGGGGAAGACGTCTGCATGAATTTGACTCGCCCTGAACTGGAGTGCAAACAAGCTCTGATTATAAGAACGTACGATACGACAATAACGATGCTTTGTGAACCATGAAAAAATATGAAACAATAGCCGTACACATTGTTTACGGTCACATCTGTGCAGGCTAACTTAACAACCTCCCAGTTATAACAGTAAAGCTTGTCGATCTTATTACTGCATAACTGAAGTCGTGCTGTTAAGAAAATAGCTCCCTGAAGACAATTAGTCATTGTTTTTGAAAAAGTCTCCATTGGTATTAATACCACAGTTATCATAACCTTTCTAGACCTTTTATATTCATTATTAAGCAGAATGTCTTACTGAAGATACTCAGCTATTACAAACTCATGTATTCATGCACATTCAAGTATGCATAATAAATGTCTTGCTTTAGTATGCAGATATGTTTTCTTCAAATGTGATTAGATTAAAATAATATAAATTCAGACTGTGCTGACCAGATATTGAAAGTTAATTCTTATTTTTTCAGTAAAGGAAATATCAGGGTCAGTTTAAAGTCTTATTTCTTCATTACTGACTGTGTGATCAGCCTGGCAGTACAAAGTTATAAACATAGTTACATACATACGAATAGGTAGGCCAGATTATATTCATACACAAAGCAAACAAGTAATGTTGTTTGTAACACCCCAGTAAACACACCCCTTGCAAAGTGCCCTGAAGCCCTTACTGGATCCTGACTGGTGGAGGACTGACCTGGTGATATACGCTAAAAGCTGGTAGTTATAGGCCTCCTTCCATGCTGAGGTGCTTACCTTCCTGCAGCTTGTTTGGACACAGACTGATCTGTTTGTACGTTGTTCAGTGCACACAATACACAAGTTTATTAGGTTGAAGTGATGGCTAGCTAAACTGATTATTACAAAACTATTAAACTAGAAAGTTTGCATGCAAATGACTCTCCATATAATATTTTTTTTCAACTGCACATAACCATACTGTAAATACCTACATATGGCCAGTTTAAGATTGGTTAAATGAATGTTAGAAGAGTAAAAAGAAGACACATTGTTATCTCTTGTGGTTATAATCATCTCTGTGCACTTTTATTTAGAAAGCTTATTGCACAAAAACAATAAAATAATTAGTTATTGTAAGACAAATGTACACATCTAGATTAAATACACAGATTCCAAATTTCATTCAAGCATCTGTGGCCTGTGAAAAGGTCAGAACCACATCACAAGAGCACACTTGTCTTTTTTTGGCATATTGTCATATTTTAACAATATTATCTAGATGATTATGAAGACATTACATTATTGAGATTCAAAATCAACAACAATATTTTTAGAAAACATTAGTGAGTTGATTCTAAAAGGAAAGAGCTATTATTAATTGAATCCCTCTGAGTGCAAACTAAGATTTGCACTTTAATCCCCATGAACGTGCTATTTTAACACTGTGATAAAGGTTAAATCATCAAGCAGGGTTAGATAAAGTATAACTATATCTGGATTTACATTTTGTACCACGTCTTAAAAAGAAATCTCTTACTATGGTAGAATTTTTCTTTTCACATAGGTTATGACAAAAAAAGGTAAAGGTACTAGAAAAAGTAAAATTTTTCTTTAATGCCCGGTGCTTGGCACTTTTGAATGTGACAATCTAGACATGGTTTACTGCATTAAAAAAAAGTTACATTTGCTGATATCAAGTGAGCAGTAAAGCTTTAACTCTCTGTCTGTACAGTTTGACAAACCCATGTCGTATCTGGGTTAATTTTATTCCATATATAATAGGGTTTAGTAAAGGAGATACAATAATAAACTCCATGCCTAAGATGTTGTGTAGAGTTTGATGTCCCTGTTTATTACCATAACGAGAGTACATTGCGTCAAACACAAGTGAAACAGTGAATGTGAGGAGTGATAGTAAATGGGGAAGACATGTCTGCATGAATTTAACTCGCCCTGTCTTGGAGTGCAAAGAAGCTCTGATTATGAGGACATATGATATGACAACAAAGATGCTTTGAAAAGTATGATAAAATATTAAACAATAGCCGTACACATTGTTTACGGTCACATCTGTGCAGGCTAACTTAACAACCTCCCAGTTAGAACAGTAAGGCTTGTCTATCTTATTACTGCATAACTGAAGTCGTGCTGTTAAATAAGTTCCAATAGATGTTTCTAGCACGGTGGTAAACCATATAAAAATGAGTAATTTTACCCCCTTCTGCAGTGTCATAATTGAATGATACTCCAAAGGTTTGCAAATAGCTACATAGCGATCATATGACATAACTGTTAAACACGTGAAATCACAAAAAATATAACAATACATGATAAACATTTGTGAAAGACAGCCTGTATATGAAATAACATAAGTGTCAGTCACAATATTTGTAAGAATTTTTGGATAGAAAGCAGATGTACCACATACTGCACTTATGAACAAATTGCATAGAAACAGAAACATGGGCTCATGAAGAGTTTTGTCCAGAATGATAGTAATAGCTAAAGTCCCATTTAAAAACAGAATTAAAATATAGGCTGCCAGACCTAATGCAAAGTAAATCTGTCTGTTTGTCCATGTGTCATCCAGTCCATTCAAAACAAAACTAATTTCTCTGGAGGAGTTTTCCATCATGCAAAGCACATTCAGATGAGAAATCAAATAGCAAGCTTTCTAATAAGTCTACAAGAAAACCACAAGCATGTGGTAGTTCTTAAGTGGAGATTTTCTTTTCTCCGTGGGTCTTTTCTCGTGGCTGGTTCACTCATTTATATATGCAGATTGTGTTTGACATGCCATGTGATGTTGAGTGAAATAGGGAGAAGCTCCCTGAAGACAATTAGTCATTGTTTTCCGAGAAAGGTTCCATAGGTATTAATACCACAGTTATCATAACCTTTGCAAATAAACCAATTTCCAAAACCTTTCATATTTATTATTAAGCAGAATGTATTTTAATCCATGTCCTTCTGAAGAGCGTAATATACTCAGCTATTCTAAACTCATGTATTCATGTACAGGGTGAGTCCAAATTATGTTAATACTAATGGATCTATTCTCCACGAAATGTGTGTATGGGCTTTGTTATTGGACACAAGTCATCTCTCGTGGATATAATCATCTTTCTGTACACTTTTATTTAGAAAGCTAATTGTACAAGAACAATAAAATGAATAGTTATTGTAGGACAAATGTTCACATCTGAAATACACAGATTCCAAATGTCATTCAAGCATCTGTGGACTGTAAAAAGGTCAGAACAACATTACAAAAGCACACTTGTTTTTTTTTCTTTTTTTCTTTGTCATATTTCATACATTTCATATTTAAGATATTACATTTTTAAGATTTAAAATCAATAACAATATTTTTAGAGAACATTAATGAGTTGATTCTACAAGGAAAAAGGCACTATTATTAATTTGATCCCTCTGAGTACAAACTAAGATTTGCACTTTTAATCCCCATGAACGTGCTAATTTAACAATGTAATAAAGGTTAAATCATCAAGCAGAGTTAGATAAAGTGTAACATCTGGATTTACATTTTGTAACGTCTTAAAAAGAAATATCATATAATGTAGAATTCTTCTTTACACGTAGGCTATGATTTTAAAAACTCTTTATTCTGAGGTGCCTACTACAAAAAAGTAAAGTTTGTCTTTAATGCCCAGTGCTTGGCACTTTTAAATGTGACAATCTAGACAGAACATTCACTGATATCAAGTGTGCCACAGAGCTTTAACTCTCTGTCTGTACAGTTTGACAAACCCATGTCGTATCTGGGTCAATTTTATTCCATATATTATAGGGTTTAGTATAGGAGGTACAATAATAAACTCCATGCCTAAGATATTCTTAAGATGTAAGATATTTGACTGTTTATTACCATAACGAGAGTACATTGTATCAAAAAGGATTGAAACAGTTATGTTGAACAGTGATAGTAAATGGGGAAGACATGTCTGCATGAATTTGACTCGGCCTGTCTTGGAGCGCAAACAAGCTTTGATTATAGGGACGTACGATACGACAATAAAGATGCTTTGTGAACCATGATAAAATATTAAACAATAGACATACACATTGTTTACGGTCACATCTGTGCAGGCTAACTTAACAATCTCCCAGTTAGAACAGTAAGGCTTGTCTATCTTATTACTGCATAACTGAAGTCGTGCTTTTAAATAAGTCCCAATAGATGTTTCTATTACGGTGGTAAACCATATAAAAATGAGTAATTTTACCCCCTTCTGCAGTGTCATAATAGAATGATACTCCAAAGGTTTGCAAATAGCTACATAGCGATCATATGACATAATTGTTAAACACGTGAAATCACAAAACATATAACAATACATGACGAACATTTGTGAAAGACAACCTGTATATGAAATAACATAAGTGTCAGTCACAAGATTTGCAAGAATTTTTGGATAGAAAGCAGATGTACCACATATTGCATTTATGAACAAACTGCATAGAAACAGAAACATGGGCTCATGAAGAGTTTTGTCCAGAATGATTGTGATAACTAATGTCCCATTTAAAAGCAGAATTAAAATATAGGTTACCAGACCTAATGCAAAGTAAATCTGTCTGTTTGTCCATGTGTCATCCAGTCCATTCAAAACAAAAATAATTTCACTGGAGGAGTTTTCCATCATGCAAAGCACATTCAGATGAGAAATCAAATAGCAAGCTTTCTAATAAGTCTACAAGAAAACCACAAGCATGTGGTAGTTCTTAAGTGGAGATTTTCTTTTTTCTCCGTGGGTCTTTTCCTGCGGCTGGTTCACTCATTTATACATGCAGATTATGTTTGATATGCCATGTGATGTTGATGAATGAAAGAGGGAGAAGCTCCCTGAAGACGATTAGTCATTGTTTTCAGAGAAAAGTTCCATAGGTATTAATACCACAGTTATCATAACGTTTGCAAATAAACCAATTTCCAAAACCTTTCATATTTATTATTAAGCAGAATGTATTTAAATCCATGTCTTACTGAAGAGCGTAATATACTCAGCTATTCTAAACTCATGTATTCAGGTACAGGGTGAGTCCAAATTATGTTAATACTAATGGATCTATTCACCATGAAATGTGTGTATGGGCTTTACATGGTACTGTCACCTCACAGCAAGAAGGGCCTGGGTTCGATCCCCAGGTGTGGCGGTTCGGGTGCTTTCTGTGTGGAGTTTGCTTGTTTTCCCCATGTCTGCGGGGGTTTACTCCGGGTGCTCCGGTTTCCTCCCACAGTCCAAAGACATGCAAGTGAGGTGAATTGGAGACACTAAATTGTCCATGACTGTGTTCTATATAACCTTGTAAACTGATGAACTCTGTGTAATGAGTAACTACCGTTCCTGTCATGAATGTAACCAAAGTGTAAAACATGACGTTAAAATCCTAATAAACAAACAAACATAAATGGTGCTGTTGCTTGCTGGTTTTTGTGTGTTGAACATGATGGGGCACAGGTTGAGACTGTCCTGTAAATCATCTTATGAATGATATGAATGTTTTGTGAATAAACGGTTTCCGCCATTCAAGTGTTAACATCATTTTGACTCACCCTGTACATTCATGTATGCATTATAAAGTATGTGTCACGGTGGGCACTGTCGCCTTACAGCAAGAAGGTCCTGGGTTTGATCCCCAGGTGGAGCGATACGGGTCCTTTCTGTGTGGAGTTTGCATGTTCTAGCCAAAGTCAAAAAAGTCAAAATTGTCCATGACTGTGTTTGACATTAAACTTGTTAATTGATGAATGTTGAGTAACATGTAACTATCGTTTCTGTCATGAATGTAACCAAAGTGTGTAAAACATGATGTTAAAATCCTAATAAAAAAAATTCTGTCATGTTATTGCTAAATGTTTATTATATGTTTATCAAGTGCAACACTACAATGCTAACATGAGCGTTTAAAAAGTGTTAATAACAGAGTATTTAAGCCAAAGTAAGAGTTTTCTTGATAATATTATTAGAGATGATACGTGCAGCAAAGTTTATATGTTTATTTGTTCTATTCATTAAAATGTAGTTGATTGTTATTGGACACAAGTCATCTCTCATGGATATAATCTTTCTGTACACTTTTATTTAGAAAGCTAAATGCACAAAAACAATAAAATGAATAGTTAATGTAGGACAAATGTACACATCTAGATTAAATACACAGATTCCAAATGTCATTCAAGCATCTGTGGCCTGTAAAAATGTCAGAACCACATCACAAGAGCACATCACTTATTGTCATATTTTAACAATATTATCTAGATGATTATAAAGACATTAAATGTTTGAGATTTAAATCAACAACAATAGTTTTAGAGAACATTAATAAGTTGATTCTAAAAGGAAAAATTTGCTATTATTAATTTAATCCTTTTGAGTACAATCTAAGATTTGCACTTTTAATCCCTATGAACGTGCTAATTTAATGCTGTGATACAGGTTAAATCATCAAGCAGGGTCAGATAAAGAATAACATCTAGATTTACATTTTGTAATGTCTTAAAAAGAAATATCTTACAATGTAGAATTCTTCTTTTCACGTAGGTTATGATAAAAAACGCCTCTTTATTCTGAGTTCTTAAAGGTACTAGAAAAAAGTAAAGTTTGTCTTTAATGCCCAGTGCTTGGCACTTTTGAATGTGACAATCTAGACATAACATTCACTGGTATCAAGTGTGCCGTAAAGCTTTAACTCTCTGTCTGTACAGTTTGACAAACACATGTCGAATCTGGGTCCATTTTATTCCATATATAATAGGGTTTAGTGTAGGAGGTACAATAATAACCTCAAGGCCTAAAATATTGCGTAATAAGCACATTTCGATGAGAAATCAAATAGCAAGCTTTTTAAAAGAGCTCAACAGCATAACTCCCAGAAAACAAAAGAAGACCACAAGCATGTGGTAGTGACTTATTTTCTGTGATTGGTTTGCTTGTTTATATGGGCAGGTTATGTTAAATATACCATGTGATGTACCATAAATGACACAGGGAGAAGCTCCCTGAAGACACAATTCGTCCTGTTGTTTTAAGTAGGAGGTTTCATTGGAATCATACCACGATTATATTAACCTTAGCAAATTAACTAATTTCCAGACTTTTCATATTAATATGTACTATTAAGCAGAATGTGTTTTAATTTGTGTTTTACTGAAGAGGTTTATACACCTACAGTATGTATTAAAAACTCATGTGTTCATGCACATTAATGTATGCATAATAAATTTCTTCTGTGTGCAAATTACTCATTAATACATAGAACTGTAAATAATGTCAATTTAGACACTGTAGATAATGTCAATTTAGAATAGACACAGCGAATGCAGAAAATTGCAGGCACGCTGGGAAAATGAGTTCTGAGGGAAGTGGGTACATTTAATTTAAAGAAGTATAACAGTCTTCCCATTAGGATTATCAAGTGGTGAGTGAAAATGGCAAAATGTTAGTTTGCACAACACTGTCAAAGATAGATAGTCTCTCAAAAAGGATGTGTTATTGGTAGTAATCAAGTAGGTCTATTATATTTGATTACAAACAACAGTCTGTTCCAAGTGTTTGCATATTTCTATTCCATCTTGCCACCAACAAGAAAAGTATGAGCACCCCTGTTTTATAACTTCCATCAACCATACAGATACATTTGTGGATACACAAGTACTGATTGTAGCCTATCTGTGGGTCTGTGGACCCATTTGTCAAGTAAAAGTGTCCCTAATAAAAAAAAAGATGTAATGGTGGTGGTGGACCATTTTCAGCACTGCAGTAAAACAAACATAGTAAAACCATAGTAGTGTGTGTGGAATTGGTATAATTATATCAAATGTATCAGTGTCTGGGATTTTAAAACACCTTAATGTCAGTGTTCAAAAGAAAATCGTGCACCAACCACAGCATCCTGTGATCAAAAATTCAAATCCTATGATAAAAGATTTTATGAAAAATTACACACCTCCACAGAGTTGAATCAGTTCATCTGGACACAAGTTTGTTGTAGAGATATGCTTCGTCACTCATCCAAGTGACTTCTTCAGTCTGAGCTGGTGGTGAATACCCCAACCTTATACCCACCAGCTCAGACAGAAGTAGTCACTTGGATGAGTGATGAAACGTATCTTTACAGGTGTCCAGATGAAGTGATTCAACTTTGTGGATTTGTGTACCTGGATTATTGAGCCTGTTAGAGTCATGTTAGTGTCGTTGCAGTGCATTGACTGAAAAATTAAGCACATGGAGTTACAAAGTGTCCAGAGCTATAGATGGGCTATGGAATCTTTCATCTCATCTATGGAAAGTGTAGCTTATAAAAAAGTATTTACCAGATAGGTTGCTTTTTTTTAAATACTATGAAAAATTGATTGCTTTGGCTTCTTCTGCTGCTTAATGTACTTATGCCCAGCCAAAACTTCAATTTTACTTTTTAAAATTTGGTATGTTCTGCACATACTGCTTTCAAATATTCCCTTTTTCTCTCAGCTTTCACAACTAGATGGTAAAATTGTTTTAAAAACAACCAGTTGTACATTGACAATTTATTGTTTTCAGAGCTTTTGTATCACCACAAGATTTTGTTTAACATGTAAATGCAATTAAAAGGCTAATACATATTTTATAGAAACAGTTTGCATCCTCAATGGTTTAAAATAAGAATATTTACAATTACTTTATAATTTAATGACCTAAATAAATACAATTTGGATTTTAACTGTAAAAACACTTGAAAGCCTAATACAAATTTCATAGATTTTTTTATTCTACTGTATTTTTAATCAGACTAAAGATATTTACCATGAACTGAATCGTCACTTGACCAGAACTGTATAAAGGCAGATGTGAGTTATTAAATATTATCTGTATCACATTCAGAGTAAACAGAAAACCAAAAAAAGAGCTGGGCTTGTTTTTCCTCATATATGCATATAAATGTCCATCTACTCTGTGTGATTACAGACAGTGAATCAGCTCGGTCGCACTGCTTTATGCCTGTAAACATACATTTTTAAAAATCCTTGCCGTATCTGGGTTAGTTTTATTCCATATATCAAAGGGTTTAGGAGAGGAGGCACAACAACGAACTGCATAGCCAGAATGTTACGCAGAGCTTGCTGTCCCTGAATTTTGCCATAGCGAGCGTACATAACATCAAAAATCAGTGAAACAGTGAAGCTAATGAGTGTTATTAAGTGGGGAAAACACGACTGCATGAATTTAACCCGACCTGTCTTAGAACGCAGTGATGCTTTGACAATTTGAACATACGACACTACAATGATTGCAGCTTGTAAAATCTGAAAAAATGTTAGAACGTAACCGTACACATTGTTTACAGTCACATCTATGCAAGATAGCTTAACAATGTCCCAATTAGAGCAGTAAAGCTTGTCAATTACATTACCACATAATGGTAACCTGGAAGTCAGAACAGCCCCAACTGATGTTTGAAGTAAAGTGAAAGTCCAGGTGAAAAGAAGTAAATTTCTCACTTTCTGAAGCGTCATGAGAGAGTGATATTCTAAAGGCTTACATATGGCTACATAACGGTCAAATGACATAACTGTTAAACATGTTAATTCTGAAAAAGCATATGAGAAAATGGCAATTACTTGGGCAAAACACCCGATATATGAGATGACATGAGTGTCTGCTAAAAGATCCACAAGGATCTTCGGATAGAAAGCAGAAGAACCACATATTCCATTTGCAAACAAATTACATATAAACAGATACATAGGTTCATGAAGTGTTTTCTCCAGAATAATTGTAGCAATAAGCATCCCGTTTATAAAAAGAGTCATGATATAGGCAACTAGACCAAATGCAAAATAAATGTTATTGTTTGTCCTGGTGTCATTCAGTCCATACAGCAAAAACATGAATTCTCGTGTAGAATTCTCCATCCTTCTCTTCCAGTGCATCTGCAAAGCAAATTACATAACGTTGTTTTAATCTTTAAGACCTAAAACGTCTACAACCACAATAAGTTCACTTATTAGAAAGTGTAATGAATTGATATCTTTTAGTACTGTATGTTGCATTAGATGCTCTCGTTGTTTATATATGCACATGTTTATAGTGTGACATTTGATGTTTGTAAATGAAGCAGTATGAGCTCCCAAAAGACACCTTACCTAATTGCTCACCAAGAGAGTTTGTGTCATCAATGTTCCTTGTAAACAAAATTACAACATTTTTATTGTTGTTTATACCCACAACTAGGGACTTCAGCTGCATAACAGTCTGTGGTCATCGTCGTCTGATTCTCCTCTTCATGCTGCACCATACATTTTTACTAGGAGCTAGCTCTGGACTGCAGGCAGGCCAGTCAGGCACACCTTAGCTTTGCTCATAATAGCATTACATTTTGCATTACATGCATTTAGCATGACTGGCTAAAGTAATTTAGCTGAGGCAGAAAGCATGAAGGTGGATTACATGTCAGTCTGGGCAATTTATAACCTTTATTTCCATGGTATATTTTATCTGTGGTAATTTGTACTTATAACAGAGAAATATTATTTTATCTATAAAATATTTCTGTGAAATTTGCATCATCTTCTAAAAAATTGCTGCATTTATTTGAAAGAGACTAAAGTATGCTATGCTACCATATAGGTGCATATAGGTAGATAACATGTCAGTCTGTGCAATTTATAACTTTTTTTTTACCATAATATATTTTTTTCTGTGGTAATTCTTACTTGTATCAGTGAAATATAGTTTTATCTATAAAATATTTCTGTCAGATTTGCATAATTTTCTAATGTATTGCAAGAGATATTTGAAAGGGACTAAAATATGGTATCAAACTTTTTTTGAAAGCTTTTTTTGAAAGCATACAGGTGCATAACATTTCAGTCTGTGACTATTTACTTTGTCTTGTAATTATTGCTCCTCTTAGATAATTATTGTTTTATGTGTAAACCATGTGCCAGATTTGAGAAACTTTTGTCATATGTATTGGTTCAGTGTACTTGAGTTTACTTCAAAACATGAGCCTGTGGACATTAGCGTCTCTGACAAAAACATATAGAGTATTTGTGGTTGAATTCTACATATATGTAATTATTTTTAAAATAACATCACTGTCACCACCTTTATTCATTGTAATCTCTTTTCTTTTATTATTCTGAGATGGATGGAGACAAGGCTCAATATGCACGCCTTATGGAGTCTCTGAAGAGGAGACAGCGGCTAGGCCCTGACGAGCTTAGGCTTATTGCTGAACATGACAGCGATGAAGATCATGAAGGCATGACCATTGAAGAGAAGGACTTCATGGACATGGAGCTCCTGGATGAAGGGGAAGAAGAGGATGAAGAAGAGCAAGATGAGCAGAGGGATCAACCAACAACCTCCTATCGGTAAATACATGTGTTCCAAGTGTGTGTATTTGTAAATGTGTGTGTGTACATATATGCTGACAATAAATGTCAGCATTTGCACCCACACACACAATCAGGGCTGCCAACAAAATATAAAATCAACAAAAGAGTACAAACTCAGATTATGATTTTTACTAATGTTTGTTTTCTTTTATGGGTTTGGTTAGTCTTTCTTGTCCCATGTCAGGTAGGAAGCGGAAACGCTTCCCTGAATCTGTATCCTTTCCTTCCTATGCTGATGTAGACACAGAAGCACCAGAGCCCATACCATTTAATCCTTCTCGTCCAGTAGGCATAGATCTGGGAAGTGTGCACAGGGCTGTACGGTCAGCCACAAGTACCTTGCGTGAAATAGACTTCTTCAAGTTGTTTTTCACGTACACCATTGTTGCTGAGATTTTCCAGTTTACAAACTCTAAGGGGTGGGAGCTTGTACTGAATAGGCCGTCTTATGCGAACCATCATGGGGCATGGGAAGAAGTGACCCCAGATGAATTCTACCGCTTTCTTGGGCTCCTCATTTACATGGGTTTCACGTCCCTCCACAGCATTCACAGATATTGGGGAACCAGATCTCTTCAGGGTTCATGGGCCAAGTTATTCATGTCCCGTGACCATTTCAAGGAATTGATGGCAGCCCTCCATGTTGTAGATCCTGCCACAGAAAATAATCTTGATCGTCTTAGGAAGTTGCGTTACCTGATGGACCACCTCAAAACCAAGTGTCAGCAGCTTTTCCAGGCTGATGAAAATCTGAGCATAGACGAGAGAATGGTAAAATCAAAAGGTCGATCAGGATTCAAGCAGTATATGAAGGGCAAACCTACTCGCTGGGGTTTCAAATTGTGGGTCATTGCAACTTCAGATTCGGGATATACCTTAGACTTTGATGTATACACAGGCAGTCTTGATGGGCGCATAACTGATTTGGCTATAAAAGTGATCGGAGACCTTGTGCAGCCATTTAAAAATCAAGGTCACACAGTTTGGTTTGACAACTTCTATACATCACCAACTGTTATGGTCCGACTTAAGGAGTGGGGAATCAATGCTTGTGGGACATGTAGGATTAATCGTAAGAAATTCCCAGTGGATTTCAAAGATGTCAAGAAATGGGAGCGGCAAGCTAACCGTGGTGATATGAGGTGGTGTAGAATTGACGGAAATGTCTTAGTTGTTCAGTGGAAGGACACGCGAGCAGTTACATGCCTCTCTAATTTCCACAATGCTAATGATTCATCAGAGGTTTCTAGGATGGTAAAGGTTGGTGCCAAGTGGGACAGAAAAGTAGTCCGTCAACCAGCTGTAGTAAAGGACTACAATAAACACATGGGAGGTGTTGACAGATCTGATCAAATGTTAAACACATACAGTCTGCTTCAGAAAACTCAAGTGGTGGAAAACACTTTTCTTCCATTTTGTGGACATAGCCGTCGTTAATAGTTTCATTTTGTTTCAGGACTGGCATCATTCCAATCCAGCATCACGTTATGGGTTTAGTTTAGCAGGCTACAGCCAGATAAACTTTAGGGAAAATCTTTCGCGCCAACTTGCAGACATTGCCGTAGATTCAATTTTGCCATCTCAGCTTTCAGTAGCTCCAACCACTTCCTCATCGTTTTACGTCACCCACATTCCTCAGATGGAGCAAGTATCAAGAAATTGCTGGCTTTGCTACAAAAAATTCAAAAAAGAAAATAAAACAAAGATTGCATGCATGGCTCCTGAGTGCCAAGGTAGAAGATTTTGTTTAGTTGGCAATCGAAACTGTTTTCAGTCTTGGCATTCTAGTGAAGGAGATGAGTTTCGCAGTTAGACCTACACAGGGCTTCTGTCTTCTACTGTCAGTCCCTCTCATCCTTCCTCAACCCCTGTGTTTGTGTATATGTTCTTTGTTTCTCTTTCTCTTCACAGGTCAAAGTTCAGTGTGCATTGTTCATTGGAAGGAGGTAACTTGAGGTAATTATCCTTTGTGCATTGTCTGTTAAATATTTTGTAGTGAATTTTTGGCAAAATGGCTTAGATGAGATTTGATATCCTGTTGCCTCAAAACTGTTTACTGAATTGTTCAATGATTATCCTGAACAAATAATTGCTTTTTCTTGTATTGTTGAATTGGATTATTTGAGAGTTTGTTTTATGGAGTGATGCATTGTTCATTGTTCTTCAATAGTGCTGAACTATATTGTATTGTTGTTTTGAAATTATTTATAGAATGAGAAGTGTATATAATTCTAATAAAAATCTTTAATGTTTTTGAACTATACACTGTTGTCAGAGTGCTTATTTTGTCAAATAAATTTTATCTGCTGTCTTATTTCAAAAATATGGATGTGGACAATTTAGTAATAATTAAGAAAAAAGTACACTTTCATTGGTTTATAGTGTATGCTGACATTGGTAAAAAGTGAGGTAAAAAAGGAGCGACACGAACATTCTAAATTGCTAAATTACACCTTCTGCTAAATTGGTCATAACTTTTGAATAGAAGATGATAGATTCAAAATTATTTTCTTGACAAATGGCTCACAAAATATTTTTCTCTATATTGCACAGAAATGTGTTAAAAATTTAAGTATTTATGTATGAAATAAAAATTGAGAGGTTTTTTAGGTTGATTTTGAAGGATTTTTGTATAGATTTGGTTATATTACACTTAAATAACCATACTGAGTTTTATATCATTTTAAAGAACTGATTCTTCTGGTTATAATGGTGTGTATATACAGTCTATGCTATGTACGGTATTTACACAATAAGGTTTTTTCTATGACCATGTTACATAGTGTCCGAAAATGGAAAGTTCCACTCAGGCATGAAAGGGTTAAAAAGTATGTAGAGAAATAGATGGACTACTTCTATATGGTAAGTGGAGCTGATAAAATAGACAGTGAGTGTAGAAACAAGGAGGTGGTCATAATGTTATGCCTGATCGGTGAATAATGTGTCTTAAAGGTACTAGAGAAAAGGTTTATTCTAGTGCTTAATGTACACATTCCCAGTGAAAATCTTTAGATTTTAGTTTTTAGAATTCGGTATGTTCTGTACGTATTGCTTTCACATATTCCCTATTTATTTCAGCTTTCACAGCAAAGTCAACTTCAAAAGAAAAATGACCATGAATTTTACTAAATATAAACTGTTGTACAAACAACTGGTTGTAAATTGACAGTTTATTGTTTACAGAGCTATTATATCACCACGAGATTTTTTTAAAACATGTAAATGCAATGGAAAGGCTAATAAATAGTTTACACAAAGTATGAACCAATGGCTTAAAATAAATAAAAAAATACAATTTTTAATTTATTCATCTTAATTAATTAAAATTTACTATGTCATGCTTTGTCACTTGACCTAATTAAAAAAAAGAATAATTAATAAAAACAAAACTGTTGTAATAGCAATGCTAAAAAAGATCCAGGAAAATGTATTAAGGCAAATGCGAGTTACTAAAGATTATTTGTATTACATTCAGAATAAACAGTAAATCAAAGCTTGTTTTTCTTCATGTCCTTCCCATTCTTTGCCCTTTGTAATGACTACAGGCAGTAAATCAGCTCGGTCGCACTGCTTTATGCCTGTAAATGTATATTTTTAAAAATCCTTGTCGTATCTGGGTTAGTTTTATTCCATATATCAAAGGGTTTAGGAGAGGAGGCACAACAAGAAACTCCATAGCCAGAATGTTACGCAGAGCTTGCTGTCCCTCAAGTTTGCCATAGCGAGCGTACATAACATCAAAAAACAGTGAAATAATGAAGTTGAAGAGCGTAATTAAGTGGGGAAGACACGTTTGCATGAATTTAACTCTGCCTGTCTTAGAATGCAGTGACACTTTGATAATTTGAACATACGACACTACAATAATTGCAGCTTGTGAAACCTGAAAAAATGTTTGAAAATAACCATACAGACTGTTTAAAGTCACATCTATGCAAGATAGCTTAACGATGTCCCAGTTAGAGCAGTAAAGCTTGTCAATTACATTGCCACATAACGGTAACCTGAAAGTCAGAACAGCTCCAATTGATGTTCGAAGTAAAGTGAAAGTCCAATTAAAAACAAGCAGTTTTGCCACCATATGAAGCGTCATGAGAGAATGATATTCTAAAGGCTTACATATGGCTACATAACGGTCAACTGACATAACAGTTAAACATGTTAATTCACAAAAAGCATATGAGAAAATAATATATACTTGGACATAACACCCAACATATGAGATTACATGAGTGTCTGCTAAAAGATCCACAAGGATCTTCGGATAGAAAGCAGAAGAACCACATATTCCATTTGCAAACAAATTACATATAAACAGATACATAGGTTCATGAAGTTTTTTCTCCAGAATAATCGTAGCAATAAGCATCCCGTTTATAAAAAGAGTCATGATATAGGCAACTAGACCAAATGCAAAATAAATGTTTTTGTTTGTCCTGGTGTCATTCAGTCCATACAGCAAAAACATAAATTCTTGTGTAGAATTCTCCATCCTTTTTTTCCAGTGCATCTGCAAACCAAACTACATTACATGTGTATTTACATCAAGTCTTCTGTGTCTTCTGGAGGGAATTCCTCTGTATTACTTCACACGTTAAGTTCACTTATTAGAAAGTGTAATGTGTTGATATCTTTTCGTCTGTTGTGTTAGATGTTCTCGTTCCTTATATATACAAATTTGTAGCATTTGATGTTCGTAAAAAAGCACTATGAGCTCCCAAAAGACACCTTACCTAAGTGCTCACCAAGAGAGTTTGCGTGTCATCAATGTTCCTTGTAAACAAACAAAATTACAACCTTTTTATTGCTCTTCATACCAATAGCAGATCTATAGAAAATGCGTTTTATAATAAATTAATTCTAACGGACTTGCTTATACATAATGTCCAGTTTATTTTTGTTTGAACTTAATTACTTTTAGTATTTTATACTTAGTTACTGTATATGGACCTTGATTTTACTGTTTACTGGCACACTAAATTTGCCCCATTAAGTGACAGTATTCCCCTATTAAAAACCATTATTATTTTAAACATTTAAATACAAAACACTGCAGGAAATAAACATTAAGTGACCAATTTGCTACTGCCCACTACATTTTACTTGAACATTATTAACAACTGAAACATGTTTTTAACAGTGGTGGCCTAGTGGGTAGAGCTTTGGGCTATCAGTCGAAAGATTGTCAGTTCAAATCCAGCCTCTGATATGCAGTCATTTTTGGGCCCTTAAGCAAGGCCGTTAATTCTGTCTGCTTTAGGGGTGCCGTACCATGGCTAAACCTGCTCTGACTCCAGCTTCCAAACGTACTCGGATGTATATATGACAAATAAAAGCATTCTTCTTATTATTATTATTCTAAAGTTTAATTAAGGACATGTTAAAAATGATACAATATGTTTACAGTTTTTTTTTTAAATGTCAGTTATCCCAACATGAATAAGTAAACTAATGAAACTAATGAACATTGAGTACATTTTTGTTTGAATAAATGTAATAGAAAGCCCCAGGTCCCAATAAAGTAAGTGTTGCCATATACACTAAAAGCATTGAACACCTGACCAACAGCTTGTCATTCTATTCCATTCCATTTCATTCCACATTCCATTAAAAAAATATTGTATTAAAATAGAGTGACCTCTATATGAGCTTTTCAGCTATAACAGCCACTCTTCTGAGAAGGTTTCTCAAAAAACCTCTGGAAATTAGAAAGCTTTGATGTTTCAGTTCATTCCAAATCTGTTCAGTGGGGCCGAGGTCAGGGCTCTGTGCAGGCTACTAGAGTTTCTTTAAACCAAGCTTTTCTTTTATAACTTTATAGACCTTGTTTGTGCACAGGGGGCACAGTTATGCTGGAACAGGAAATGACTGTCCCTAAACTGTTGCTGCAAATATTTTTTCTTTACTTGCTTTAATAATGCTATATCTTTAAACAATGTAAGTCACATAATGCACTTAAATAAATCAATTGCACTTAGTGTTAAAGTTTATGCTTAGAATAAATAACAACAGTTGTCCTTAACAGGCCAAGCTAAGAATTTATGGGGTAGTGTTTGTACCTCTCTCACAAACCTGATTCATCTCCCAATGACCAACAATTAAATTTGTATTTATTGTAATATTTTAATAATGTTATTTTATTATACATTTGTTAATAACACCAGTTTAAGAAACAGTCTTATTACATTTGAAGAACAATCTCAATATATTTTGCCGTATTTTGGTCAGTTTTAGTCCGTAGATAATAGGATTTAAAATAGGAGGCACAAATAGAAAATCCAGTGCTAAGAAATTCCTCAAGACGTGGGGAACTGAAGATGATCCATATCGACTGTAAAACACATCAAACAACATTGCAACAGTAATATTGAACAGTGCTGCTAAGTGTGGCACACAAGTCTGCATGAATTTATACCTGCTGTCTTTAGATTTCCTGCAGTTTATAACCAAGTGCATGTATGAGAAAGCGATCAATACTGCATGTCCAAAATATACAAGTATCACTATGTAACCAAACACATTATTCAGGGTTGTAGAGGAACAGGCCAGTTTAACAACTGCCCACGTTTCACAGTACATCTTTTCAATAGTTGAACCACATAAGGTTAATCTTGCTGCTAACAAGACTACAACAGCCATGCAAATGAATGGTGGGAGCCAACAAATAAGAATACATTTAAAAATCTTTTGGTTTGTCATTTCAGAGTGATATTCCAGCGGTCTGCATATGGCCACATACCTGTCATACGCCATTACTGTCAAAGTTGAAACGTCACATAAAACATATGAGTAAATAACAAATACCTGAAACAAACATGCAGAGTAGGAAATCTCATGAGTCGGGTTGAGTAAGTCATACAGGAATTTAGGGTAGAATCCTGAAGTGCCGTACAGCGCAGTCAGGCATAAATTACACAAAAATATGTACATTGGCTCATGAAGCTGTTTATCTGATGCAATGCAATAAATTACAGTAAGGTTACATAACCAAATCAAGTTATATGACAGTGCTGTTAAAGAAAAATACATGTATCTGTCTTCCAGAGTTAAATTTAATCCAGTGAGTGAGAATACCAGGACGTTGGACACATTTTCCATTCTGGATAGAGTCTATAGAGGAGAGAAGTAATTGGGTTAAATTATAAATAGTTATTCACAGACATACAGTGCACATATTATTTACCCTACATCATTAACAATGTGCATACTGCACATAATATTTTCACACAGTAACCTTTTTTTCTTATCTAATAATGAGATTCTGCACATCTACAGATGACATACCCATAGCAGATCTATAAAATATGCATTTCTATAATAAATTAATAGTCTAACAGACTATCCATGTTTATCCATGATTAAAAACAATGGTGTATATTATACAGTGTTATAATACAGTGAATAATGTAATAATGTACAGCCATGATAAACATGTGGATTTCTTTTTATAACTTTCTTTTTAAAACAATGCATGTTATGTAAGAAAAATCATAATAATATTATTCTACTGCCTCTTGCTTTGAACTCTGACCAGGTGAATTAGATTTTAATATGTTACTATATTATATTGACACTAAAGTTTACATAATGTTTAACATAAGTGTTAATGGGTAAATCATTTAGCCTTACCATTTGCGAATTTACTTGTCTGTCCTCCGGTGAACCAATTATTGGATGGCCTTTTTATAAGCAGTGTTGTCATGCTAGTTTTTTGGCAATTCACTTGAGACTTGGTCCAAGTGTTAAGTCATTCAGTTACATATTAAATGTGTTTAACATATTATGTTTCATGCTTTCTGAAATACACTCAAGCCATACTGAGTTATTATTATTATTGTTATTATTATTATTATTATGGCTTGGTGGGTAGCACTGTCACCTCACAGCAAGGTCCTGGGTTTGATTCCCACAAGCGGTTTGGGTCCTTTCTGTGTGGAGTTTGCATGTTCTCCCCATGTCCGTGTGGGTTTCCTCCGGGTGCTCAGGTTTTCTCCTTCAGTCCAAAGGCATGCAGTAATGTTAATTGGAGATACTAAAATTGCCCTTAAATGTGTGTGCCCTTAGAATTGAGAGCTGATTAGGATCAGTGGCTTGTGATTATTATTATTATTATTATTATTATTATTTTCTTTTATTACTTTTTCATCAACAGCTTTATCCTGGTCCTTGTCCTTATCCTAGTTGTGGTGGGTTTGGTTTAACCAGGAGACACTGGGCCCAACCTCTCAACATACTTGTCTGCATTGTGTTCTTGCTATTTAATCCATAACTGCATTGAGATGCAACTGAAAAAAGGTTTGAAGGTTTTTGCGTTTAAACTGCTTTGTTTAAATCCGACCAAATATTTTCTATTTGATTTGAATCTGGAGACTGAGAAGGTCACTCCAGGATATTTTAGGACTGATTCCTTTACCAAGCTTTGGTTGAATTGAAAGTGTGCTTGGGATTATTACCAGGGTTAAATTTAACCACAGGAGACAGAACATTCCTCCTTAAAATGACTTTGTATTTTTGTGAATCCATGATGCCAGTCACACAGGCAAAATGGCCAGTTCCTGCAGCAATCATATCATCACTGACCTTTCTTTATGCTTGACCGTGGTGATGGTAGTCTTCTGGTTACAAGCCTCACATTTTTTTTCACCAGAGAAACTGCTGATCCATGTCGCGAAACTTTTGATTCGTCACTTTATAGAACCGTGTCCCAGAACTGCAGACCTATTTAAATTCCTTCCTGTATTTTAGTTAAACCCTCTTGTGCATCTTGGATTAGAATGGCATACGTCATTAAGTTCGGCTATGAAGCCTTTGGTTGTTTAGTGATCTTCTAATGGTGTCACTGACACATTTTATGAGGTTATTCCGTAAGTCATTTGCAGTAACACAGGGGTTTTTCTTGTTGTTTTTATACTCTGTAGATACACCAACTAGGCATAATATTATGACCACTGACAGGTAAAGTGAATAACACTGATTATCTCTTCATTACTGCACCTGTTAGTGGGTGGGATATATTAGGCAGCAAGTGAACATTTTATCCTCAAAGTTGACAAGGGCCAAATTGTGATGGCTAGACGACTGGGTCAGAGCATCTCCAAAACTGCAGCTCTTGTGGGGTGTTCCCGGTCTGCAGTGGTCAGTATCTATCAAAAGTGGTCCAAGGAGACAACATTGGTAAACCGGCGACAGGGTCATGGGTGGGCCAAGGCTCATTGATGCACGTGGGTAGCAAAGGCTGGCCTGTGTGGTCCGATCCAACAGACGAGCTACTCTAGCTCAAACTGCTGGTTCTGATAGGTGTCAGAATACACAGTGCATTAGAGTTGCAGGGCTGTTTTGGCAGCAAAAGGGGGACCAACACAATATTAGGAAGGTGGTCATAATGTTATGCCTAATCGGTGTATGTTGAAGGTTTTGGAAATCTTATGGCCATTGCCATTTGGTGCGATTAAATTATTTCATCTCGCAGCTTTGTGTGGTCCTTAGATAAGACATCACAGCTGAAGCAACATTGGTGTATTCACTTGGAACATAATCCTACTGCCCATTGTTTATTAAAGCAGGAAAATTATTTCTAAGTTTCTTAGTGCTGTACCAACAACAAACACTCAATATTTATTTTACTAGTGCACACAGTATTTTTTTTAATGAGTTTCTACCAAACAGTCGAGATGATTTTATGGATGATTTTTCTGCTGCTAGCTTTAACACATTTTTAGAGTTTAACACGTCACAAGAAGTAGATATGGGCCAAACAAGATTATTTAAATACAGCTTATTTTTACTCCAATTTAGACTCTTACTTTTAAGGTTTCTCTGTGACAATTGTGTGACTATTGTTAATCAGTACAAACCCAAAACTGAGCAGGTGAGGGTTAAAGGCCTTATCCTCAAGATAGTTAATCACTGGCAAAGAAATTAACTACTGAGCTGTCACTGCATCAAGTATTTTTATTCTACTGTGAGTAATAACCAAAGAAACCCAGTTCTTAAAATCATGTTATATTTCAGTAAAAGATACAAAAAAATAGTATAGTCAGGTGTGCATTACATTTCTTTAAATAAGCAATGCCAGTTAAACACACAGGGTGGTTTTTATCTTTCTTAAACACATTTAATTCAAATTGTGATGGATTACCCTTTGGCTCAGATAAATACAGTCTGATACAGTCTGATACAGTCATTTACTGGAAGACACTTTCTACACAACGCTTATTCATGATTTGTACCTAAGAAACAGTTTCACAAGGTGTCTGCGTATTTTAGTGAGTTTCAGTCCGTAGATAATAGGATTTAAAATTGGAGGTATTAAAAGGATATCCAGAGCCAAGAAATTCCTCAAGCTTTGAGGCACAGAAGTTGAACCATATCGACTATAAAACACATCAAACAACAATGCAATAGTGATATTAAACAGTGCTGCTAAGTGTGGCACACAAGTCTGCATGAATTTATACCTGCTGTCTTTTGATTTCCTGCAGTTTATAACCAAGTGCATGTATGAGAAAGCGATCAATACTGCATGTCCAAAATATACAAGTATCACTATGTATCCAAACACATTATTCAGAGTTGCAGAGGAACAGGCCAATTTAGCAACTGCCCACGTTTCACAGTACAGCTTTTCAATAGTTGAACCACATAAGGTTAATCTTGCTGCTAACAAGACTATAACAGCCATGCAAATAAATGGTGGAATCCAACAAAACAGAATACATTTAAAAATTCTTTGGTTTGTCATTTCAGAGTGATATTCCAGCGGTCGGCATATGGCCATGTACCTGTCATACGCCATTACTGTCAAAGTTGAATAGTCACATAAAGCTGACGAGTAAATAACAAATACCTGAAACAAACATCCTGAATAGGAAATGACATGGGCCGGGGAGAGTAAGTCATACATGAATTTAGGGTAGAATCCTGAAGTGCCGTACAGAGAATTTATACACAAATTACACAAAAATATATACATAGGTTCATGAAGCTGTTTATCAAATGCAACACAAAAAATGATGGAGAAGTTACATAACAAGATCAGATTATAAGCCAGTACTGTTAAGGAAAAGAACATGTATTTGTTTTCCATCGTTAGATTCAATCCAGTAAGAGTGAACACTAAGACATTGGAAACATTCTCCATTGTAGGTAGAATCTGCAATACATAAAGTAAAAATCATTAATATAAATTAAATATTCCAAAAGCTGCCTGCCTGGATTAGGACCCTTTTTAAGCTTTTTTCTTCTCTTTAATATTAAATAAGTATTATTCTTTTGCTCTTTTTAAATCCTTGGTGCATCTGTAGAACTACTTTAATTATGAATTATGAAATATAAAAAGAAAGTCTTAAAACTAAAAATGGTTCATTTAAGCATATTGTAGTCGTTATTTGGGTAAAACAGCAATAAGAATAGTATTATTTTATGAATTATTCTTAAAACGATTTATTTAAAGGAATAATTTAAAATGAATAAATAATAGGTTCCATACCGTCTTATGCCTTTGCATGTGTTCTACAATGGAGAGACGATTTGATTGTCTTTTTATAACCAGGGGTGTTATACTGTTTTACTCTGCTCATTCTTTGGCAGAGCCCTTGAGACCCCTTCCCAGTGAACACCAATAAAAATAATCATTTAAATTCAAGCTTAACCAGTTAGTCTAGTACACAATACAGCCAACATTATGCAAACACACTGTTTACTTTATGAGTTCAGTTGTTTCAGTCACACCTACTGCTATTGCGTATAAAATCAATTAAATTAAATATATAATATGCTTCCAGTGTTTTGGCAACAGTTTGAAGAAGGGCCTTTTTCTGTTCTGGCATGACTTTGTGCCAGTGTGCGCAATGAGACTTCCATAAAGCCATAGTTTGTTGAGTTTTGCGAGGAGAAACAGTAGCCTCCACAGAACCCTGACCTCAGCTCTACTGAACACCTTTGGAATAAATTAATATGTTGATTGTGTGCCAGGCCTTCTACTTCCACTCTGTCAATGGCCTTGACTTTAACATAAGAGTAAGGATGAAGCATGACGCCAGGTCAGGGGAAGTGTTATTATTATTTCCCAGTCTTTAAATCCATTTTCGGATGCAGTCCTTACCTTCTAAGATAAAATCACTAGTATTTTTAGCAAATGTCCCGGTAAAAGTGTTTGCAGAGGTACAGATGCTTAATTTATTTAGGTTTCTATTAGAAATGGCTTTTGTGTAAAAAACTGAGGTGAAAAAGATGACAAAGGTGACATCTACCGGGTAATATTCAGGCTTATCTTTTGGTTCTTTATGCTCATTCTGGCAACACTGTAGCTGTTAAAGACTCTTATATGTGGCATTTGTTGACATGATACGTCCTTTTTTAGATATTTTAACTGCTTATGTATGTTTGGGCATGTTAACAGCTTAACATCTGTTCTATTTCCCCATGATTATAGATGTCAGTGTGGATGTGTAGTAAGTTTAATGACAATATTTAACTTTGTGGCCTTTTTTATTACTAATTAGTGTAAAAATAAAGTTATTTTTTAATAATTAATTCTTCCATGTTCCCAGAGACCTGGATTTGATTTATTTTGCTTCTGAGATTGTTTTTTTTTTAATATACATCAATTTCTGCATTTCTGGTCCAAATTGGGCAATTTAGTCTTTGAGGAGGAAAGATGGGCAGAGGAACTCCAGTTCCAACAAATGTGAGAGAAAATTATTAAAATGTTTTAAATAGGGCTGTCGAAGTTAACGCGATAATAACGCATTAACGCGATCTCAATTTAACGCGATTAAAAAAAATTGTGCCGTTAACGCAAATTCTATTTGGCCCTGCGAGTCATCCGTATTTTCATGTTGACGCTTGCCACCGTTTTTCATTTGCGGTTTGTTAACATAATGTAACCGAGCGTCGTAGTGATGCACTTGATTAATAAAGAAATAAATACATGGTATATTCACAAGTTGTCGGGAGCAGAACACTTTATTAACTTCTTCTGTTACTGTACCGAATAGCGGACAGCTAGAGTCATCGCGTTAGCCAAGCATGCTATTCCATGAACTATGGAAGCCCCAAAGGGTCAAAACACACTCACTTCGTGTAGAAACGTCCATCAAACCATTGTCACGATACAACCACAGAAAAGTCTGTAACAATAACTACGTCTTATCCCACCTAAAGCACCACTGATTTACAATGTTTGCTGATGGAGAAATTTTAACCTACAATCTGACATATATACGAAGTCAAGGGTCTCTGCTGGATAGTATTACTGCCTAGTATGTGAGTGAATAAAACTCCCTTACAGTTTTCTCTTGTCCCAGCAGTTTTTAACATAAGTACATTTAGCATAAAATGTGTTCACCATTTTAATTGTAACATTTCACTTAAAAATCCTTGTTTTCTTCTTTTTAAAAAAAATGCGATTAACTATATGAAATTTTGAGATTAATCGCGATTAAAATTTTTAATCGTTTGACAGCCCTAGTTTTAAAACAATGTTCCTTAAAGAGTGATTGGAAGTGCTTTGCATAGCGTCATTCATCAACAGTTGATTTAATCACATGGGCAAGGGATTACTTTGACAAACCTTTATTAGGCACTACAATACAGAGTCACATTTACAATGCCACTTAAAACTTTACTGTGTGAAAACAAAGCCTTATGTTAACCATGTCCAAAAGCGGTGTCAAGTTCTCTGGGCTCAGAGACATCTGGGATGGACCATCACACAGTGGAAACTTGTATTGTGGTCAGACGATTCAGTATTTCAGATCTTTTTTGGAAGAATTGGACACCGTGTGCTCCAGACAAAAGACAAAAAGGACCATCCAGACTTTATTAGCAACAAGTCCAAAAGCCAGGGTCTGTCATGGTATGGGGCTATGTTAGTGCCTTTGGCAAAGGTAATTTACACTTCTGTGATGGCAGCATTAATGCAGAAAAGTACATTGAAATTTTAGAGCAACATATGCTGCCTTCAAGACGTCATCTTTTCAACAGGACAATAAAAAAACACATGCTGGAAGAAGAGGGTACAGGTACTGGACTGGCCTTGCCTGCAGTCCTGACCTGTCCCTAATAGAAAATATGTGATGACTTTTTAAAACGAAAAAAGGTGACAACCACAACCCTGTATGTTGCACACCTTAAGATGTGTTTGCAGGAAGAATGGAACAAAATAACACCTGAAACAATAAATTGATTGGTATCCTCAGTGCCAAAACGTCTAAGTGAAGTGAGAAAGAATGACAACATAAAAAAATGGTAAATGCTTTACTGTCCCAAGTTTTTTTAAATGTGTTGCAGGCCTGAAATGCAGGAATGGATGTATATTAACAAAAAAAATTAAACTGATTAGACAAAACATGAACTATCTTGGGTTCATAATTAATGTACGAAACACTTAATTTTTTTATTTTATTTACATTTTCCATCCAAACTTTCTAATTTGGCGTTGTACTATAATAATGTCCAAACAACAAGCACCGTGTGAACGGTGTAATTTATTTATTTTCAAACAGGTGTTTAACATCCATGATGACATGATGCTATTAAAATTTGTTTACATGTTATTTTTACTGTAGGATAGTATGCAGAAATACATTCTGCTGTTTATCAGTACAGTAAAATCTCATTTGTACATTTTGTGGTAACAGAAATGTGGCATGAATTCATAACACGACAGGCACATATTAAATCATAGAATACATTCACAAATATTCTTACAAAGGCTATGAAAGCACTTCATAGCATTAAAACACCCAAAGTATACTGGGGCAGTCAGATAAGAAGGCCATAAAATAAGCACTTGTTCATACAGTATATCATTAATAATTGGTAAATACATACATGTAGATACAATGCAGAGTGATTTTACTTATAATAGAAATCAATAAATATTATTAATGATATTTATTTTTCACATATTGTTGACTACTTATAATAAATAATAACTCTTTCCAAAATTATAGAATGGGACTGATGAACAAAAACATCATTTAGGGATGTTTATACATGTACTGATTCTTAACAGTATAATACAAATTTCTTAAAGTTTACACTTACATGTCTTAATTTACATGTAAGAAGATACAAATTAGCCTGTAAGATTAATCCATTACTAAATTAAATACAATTATAAAAGACTATGATACATTCAACTTCGCATCTGAAAATGGCTCTTTAAATCAGTTTAAAATATGTACTTCAGGTGTGTGTGTAGTAGTCCATCGATTACTGATGATGACGATGTACTGTAGGCATTTATTATTGTTTTTTGTCATGTGAATCCACAGGTGACTGCAAAGGCCAAAGATGTTAGAGTGTAAGAGTCATTAAACATACAGCAGTTACTTCAAAAAATAAAACAATAGGTAATTAAAAAAAATAGTTCTTTAAAAACAATGAATTCAATTTTTAGACCAGGTCCATTAAATAAAAAGTGTCAGTCTTCTAAAGGGGCCTTGTAGCCAACATCTGTTATAATGTTTTTATTTATAGGCCTCATCAATGTATTATCTTCCAATTGGTTATATTTAAGTCATGAATTAATTTGAAATAAAATAAAAAATAAAATGTACAGTATTTTTGTTAATCTGTTCATACAGTACATACATACACTATGCTGAACATTCAAAGAGCACTGTGATATCTTCTAAGACTGTATTATTGAATTAATTGATGTATTATTTCACATTATTGTTTAATAGGTTAACCATATTAATAAAAACATTTTTATAACAAAGATTGCAAATATTTAACTATAGGGCTTAAGCTACAGGAACTTTGTGTTTAAAGAACAATCTCATGAGGTGCCTTCGTATTTTGGTCAGTTTTAATCCATAAATGAGAGGATTTAAAATGGGAGGCACAAATAGAAAATCTAATGCCAAAAAATTCCTCAATCCTTGATGAAAAGTAGTTGAACCATATCGACTATAAAGAACATCAAATAACAATGCAGTAGTGACATTTACCAGTGACATGAGATGTGGCAGACATGTTTGAATGAATTTCTTTTTCCCTTCTTTTGACTTTCTGCATTCATCAATCAAATGGAAATAAGAGCAAACAATCAATACTGCATGTCCAAAATATATTATTATTACAATATATCCAATTACATTAATCACTGTTGTAGAAGAACAGGCTAGTTTAACAACTGCCCAATTTTCACAATAGAGCTTTTCAATATTTGAGCCACATAAGGTTAATCCTGATGACATTATAACCATAACACCCATGCAAGTCATTGGTGCGATCCAACAAAAAATGATGCATTTGACTAATTTCTGGTTCGTCATTTCAGAGTGATATTCGAGCGGTCTGCATATTGCTATATACCTGTCATACGCCATTACTGTTAAAGTCGAATAATCACATAAAGCAGATGAGTAAATAACAAATATTTGTATCAGACATCCTGCATAAGAAACCACATGCACTGGAGACAGTAAGTCATTCAGGAATTTAGGGTAGAATCCTGAAGTGCCATACAGAGCATTTATACACAAATTACACAAAAATATGTACATAGGTTCATGAAGCTGCTTATCTAAGACAATGCAAACAATGACGGTGGTGTTGCAAAACAAGATCAAATAATAAACCAGTGCTACCAAGAAAAAGAATACATATCTGTTTTCCAATGTTCCCTCTAATCCAGAGAGAGAGAACACCACAATGTTTGACTCATTCGTCATTGTTTTATCTGTAATAAAAAAGTAGTTACATTTCAGTAAACGTTTGTTTTTCGTAAGCAAAAATTTAAAATGTCTTTTAACATTTCTGCCCTAATGCGTTATTAATAAAGATGTGGAGAAGCTATCTCCATCTGCCTAAATAATTCTTCTGTAGTAAAATAAACAATACCCTTTCGTGCCCTTACATGTGTCTCTTCCAATGAAGCCTTAACTGGACTGTCATTTAAATACAGTGTTGTCATGTTACTTTATCACCTAAATACTACTGATGCATTCAAAATGGTCCTTAGAGGCTTTTTCCCTATGCTGAAAGGCGGGTCCTTTTTAAATGCTGCTTATTATGTTTAAATAATGTAAATAGTTTTTTTAATAAAACAGATGCAAGTTCATGGATATTTGATACCAGAATATTATTGGCATAATCGGCCTAATGGGTAGAGCTTTGCGCTATCAACTGAAAGGTTGAGAGTTCGAATCCCAGCTCTGCCATGCAGCCACTGTTGGGCCCTTGAGCAAGGCCCTTATTCCTCTCAGCTCCAGGGGCGCTGTACAATGGCTGCCCCTGCGCTCTGACTCCAGCTTCACGAAGGCACGCCTGCATAACAACACTGTGGCAGTAAAATACAGATAAAATGAGGTGGAATAACTGAATGAACACGTTCATAAAACTCAAGAAATTAAGAAACCAAACCAACCCATAAGCTGCACCCCTAAATAGGACTCAAAAATTAAAAAACAGATGCCAGAAAATTACTAATACTCCTGTAATGCCGGTTGTTTCAGCCTGCAGAGTTCAAATTTTGTCTTATCAGACCAAACAATTGATCTCCTCGCTGTGCCAAAGTCTGTAACACGCTATTTAGCAAACTACACGGTCAACAGGGACTTTTGTCGGCCAGACTTATTACTAAATGTGCTGCAAAGATAATTTGTCATCCATCAGGTTTAACCTTCACTGCAGAGGAATTTTCAAGCTCTTTTAGAGTGACTGTTGAGTTCTTACTTACATCCTTAATCAAGGCCCTTTTCGCCAGCCAGCAAACTGTAAAAAGGTTTAAGGTTCCAAGCTTTTTCCATTTCAAAACTGCTATTTTGTCCCTTAATTTTAATTACTTTGATTAATTCTCATTTGCTCCAATTGTAATTTGCCATTGATGTAGTATGTGTAGGCCTGGCATTGTCTTTCTAAAATAACTATGGACAAAAAATAAGTCACCTTAATGGCAGCATATTTTTCAATAAAATCCCAAAATATTCCTCCACATCAATAGTACCTTCACACATGTGCAATTCACCCATGTCATGGTCATTGATGCACCCCTAAACCATTACAGATATTGGTATTTGCTTTTACTGATAACAGTCTGGATAAACTTTGGAGAACTCTAGGCCTGTTGTTTCTGAAAACAGTCTAACAGTGCAGTCTTTTGGACCACCTGAGATGAGCTTGGGCCCAGATAACTTTGCTGTCTTTTTGTATAGAATTAATGTTTGGCTTTCTCTTTGTGTAACAAAAGTTTAAAGGTCATGCACATGTTTTCAGCCTTGTTTTATACAGACTGAGATTTTTCTAGATTCCCTTATTGTTTTCACAATATATACCTGGTAAATGGTAAAAAAACAAAACAAACCCTAATTGTTTGCAGTCTTGTATTGAAAATATTTGTTTCTTGAAGTTTGGCAGAAATTGGTGATCCACATCACAGATTCCTCTAGTGTCCCAGCTTTTTTTTTTTTTTTTACAAAATAAACATTAAGATGTGGTAATTTTGCTGCACTGTTTAAATTTGCATATTTATCAAAACAGTAGAAAGAGTATTGCATAAGAAAATATGTCAGTGTGTGGTGACAGTAAATGTTCTAGAAGTTTTAAATAAGTTGTTTTTTAGTAATGGTTATGCTTGTTTTGTTTACTGAGGTAATGAGAATGAGACCAAACAGTTATGTATGTACAACATTATACAGTACTGTATAATCATCTTAATATTATATACAATAAAAAGACTACTAAATTAGTCTGTTTGCAGTAGTGGTAACATACTTGTGCTATGGAACAAATATCAATGCAGTAATAATGTTATTACAGACTGTCAGACAGCTAGTGCCATAATTGTCTGTGTATATTTAGAGTAATACAAAAATTTAAATAACGGATTCATGCACATGTTTTATTTAAAACAAATAATAAATATTTTTTATAAAACTGAATAGGCATAAAGGCCATAGGTCAATTTATAGTAAAAATCATTCATCTGAGCACCACTGTCCATATATTTTGGATTTCACTGTGTTCCAGAATGATGTAATTCAACTGGACTCGTAAACATGTTTGTTACAGATCATTATTATGTTTCCAGTGTCTCAAATGAATCCCTGGTTTAATAATCCCAGAAGAGTTTTGTGTCCACCACTATGTCTCTTGATGGACATTATTGCACCAACCCTTTGATACAATGACAAATGATAAGGATTTTAATTGGTCCCACAGGTGAACCTCTTGCAATTGCTGCAGGCCATGACCTCTTGAATGGAAATGTAACCAAATAAGCAGTACAACATGTGGTATGTCTATTTACAAAGTCAAAAATTTATAGGTTGGCTAAAAGGTTAATGCAAAATGTGTTTGGAAAAATATGTACTTTATAACTGCGGTACTGTAAGGTACAGTCAAGTGAGAAATACTGAGCATTGTAGTTATATGATGTGATTGTATTAACATTGTTTATTGTGAAAAGACATTACTATAGAATATGTGGTAATATACCATTAATAAAAGGTTTATTCTGAGGAAGTGGGCCTAATTAATCTAAAGTCATTTTGTAATAAAAGGGATACAGGTGATTTACAAAGTGTACAGAACATATAGCATATATAAATGTTCCAATACTATTTTATCTGCACCTGTTTACTGTTTGTGTTGTATATTATTTACTGTTAGTGTGAATAAATCATTGCTTTATTAAGGGCAAATGCTACATTTTAGCAATAAAAAGGCTACAACTTGCCATGCTGTTTGTATAATAAAATTGAGAAGAACTAAATACTGGTCTAGTTTAGTTTCTTTTAACTAAGTATAGATCATGTCTTAAAGAACATATTTCTTCAGTTCTTCAGTTTTACTGTTAAACATTTATTTGGAAATCTTTTATAGGTGTTCAGATAGTTGATTTTTTTTCACATATGAAGGCCACAGAAAGTCAGCACATCGAAACATTCAGTTGGCCACTCATATGCCACTCATATTAGGTTACAAATGCTTTGTTATATTAACCAGACATTCTTTTAAAATAAGTTTTTATAGGTTTGCATTAACCCTTCTCTCTAAAGGGGAGATTGAATTAAACAATAAAAAAATTTACCTTAAAGCATAACAGAACCACAAGACCCACTTACTGTAGAGGTCAAGCATCGAGCATACAAGTAAGTTTTATTTTCTTGGTGTTCACCACAAATGCACACTTTTTAAGAATATTGTGTAGAAGGGCAGTAGTAGCCTGGCGGTTAAGGTACTGGACTAGTAATCAAAAGGTTGCTGGTTCAAGCCCCATCACTGCCAGGATGTCACTATTGAGCCCTTGAGAAGGCCCTTAAGCCTCAATAGCTTAGACATTATACTGTCACAGTACTATAAGTTGCTTTGGATGAAAGCATCTGCTATATGCTGAAAATTAAATGTAAATGAATGACTAAGTTAACTGTATCAGTTTTACCATTTAAGCTGGATATGCTGGATATTACTGGTCACCAACCATTTATTTGGTTTATTTGCTGGATATGCTACAGATATAGGACAGTGGTAGTGGATAGAGCTATGGGCTGTCAGAGAGTTCAAATCCTAGCTCAGCCATTCAGCCAGTGTTGGGCCCTTGGGCAGGGAACCTTAACCTCCTCTGCTCTAGGGGCACCGTAGAGTAGCTGACCCTGTGCTCTGACCCCAGCTTCCAAACAAGCTGGGATATGCAAAAAAAGAATTTCATTGTAATGTACACCTGTATATGTAAATATGACAAATTAAGGCCTGGTGGTTAAGGTACTGGACTAGTAATCAAAAGGTTGCTGGTTCAAGCCCCATCACTGCCAGGATGTCACTGTTGGGCACTTAAGAAGGCCCTTAAGCCTCAATAGCTTAGACATTATACTGTCACAGTTCCTATAATTTCTATCTCACTTTTGGAAATTTTTGTTAGACCTTTTCTCTTGTCATCACAAGGTCAATTTAATTGCTTAACTATATTATGTTAAAATAAATACTGCATTTTTTAGATTCATTGTATCATTGTGTTAGGCTCAGAAATTATTTAATCGACAACCATATCTTGGAACAGCAACGTTAGCAAAAAAATTTATTGAGTTTTAGTTAAAGTTATTGCATCATACAATTATAATTCAGGTAATCAGACAATGACCTGCAAGCACAAGGCCTTAAAATGTTATTTTAGCTTTCCTATGCTATGGCAACATGAGACTTTGGCCACTTGTGCTCTCTGGTATTCCCACATGACGTGATACAGCACAGATAAACATGTTTGTAACACACCTCAGGTCCAGCCTAAAACCTTCAAAACAACTTAGCCAATTTTATCCTCTGAGAATTGTGTGCGGTAAGGTGGGACCAAGCTCTTCAACACATTTTGTAATAAGAGCTTATGTAATGAAGTCCCACTGGTCATGCTATTAAGTAACACTGTCCTAAGTTTACCTAAGTTTTCTAAGTTGATGTCAATTTAAAGTTTTACTAAATGATACAGTATCCCCCATTCATTTGGAACTTGTTTAATGGCAATCCTTCAACATCAACTGTTATTCCATGACATCTCTATAAATAAAATTTTTGGCATCTTCATTAAAGCAGTATTACAATACATATTATTATATTATTATTGTTCTTAGTTTGGAAAGTGGTGGCTTTGCAACAGTTAAGCTTCTGGACCACTGATCCGAAGGGTGATTATTTAAATTCTGACTCTATCAAGCTGCCATTAATGGGTCTTAGCCATCAACTACTAAATTTGGGCCAAAAAGAAAAATCATTACAAAGGTGTTTAATACGACTGAGGTCAAAGCTCTGTGCAGGTCACTGGAGTTTTCCCTACACCAAATCTATCAAACTATGTCATTATGAACCCTCTGTATGCACAGAGGCTCCATCTTGCTGGAACAGAAAGAGGCCTTCCCCAAACTTTAACCCCAAGCTGTGAGCATACACTTTTTATTGTTAGCAATATACGTAAGTCCTAATACAGAATTTAAAAAAAAATGTATAATAAAAATTATAACAAGAAGAACAGTCTTTGCTATATGTTTATGCTGGCTCTGCTGGTTTTGCTGGTCACCAGCTAGCAGTTGGTGTATTAGTGTTGTATGATTTGTTGTGTATTCATGCTCCTTATGCTGTTTACCTACCAAAAAGTGTTGTGTTAATTGCTGGCTATGCTGATTTTGTTTGTGATTGACCAGCATTTGTTGCTATTATCATATATAAGTAACATAAAAAACCCAAACAAGCATAAACACAAAAGCAGTCATGGGGTTTATATGTTGGTTGTGCTGTTTTGTTGTTGTTTACCAACTAGCAATTGTAGTGTTTATATGCTGGATGTGACGATTTTTGCTAGTCGCCAACCAGCATTTAAGCTGGATATACTGGATATTACTGGTCACCAACCATTTATTTGGTTTATTTGCTGGATATGCTACAGATAAGACAGCGGTAGTGGATAGAGCTATGGGCTGTCAACTGAAAGTTTGAGAGTTCAAATCATAGCTCAGCCATTCAGCCACTGTTGGGCCCTTAAGCAAGGCCCTCAACCCCCTCTGCTCTAGGGGCACTGTACAGTAGCTGACCCTGTGCTCTGATCCCAGCTTTCAAACAAGCTGGGATACGCAAAAAAAAGAATTTCATTGTAATGTGCACCTGTATATGTAAATATGGTATATTTTGTTGTTCATTGACCAGTGTTTGTGAGTTAATTTGTGGTTGTTTTGCAAAAGTTGCTGTATTTTGAACAGAAATCTGCAAAAAACTGCTATATAATCAGCCACCATATAATGGGTGTATGTGCCATTTTCCAGCCGGAAGTTCATAGCTGCCTACCTAAAACCAATGTACAAATATTTTCCTTTATTGAGGCAAGGCCAAGATCATGCAGTGGCCCAGAAATTCATATTTTAATTTAAATCTTAAAATAAACCTAAATCTATTTGGTAACCTAATCTGACCCAACCTTTGTTAATTTGGCATCTGATGTACTTTTATCATCTATTGTACTTAATGTTTTTAAATTTCCTAAAAAAGGAAGACTTTAAGGAATCTTAATCTGTGTAGGGCAAAGCCAGAAATCATTAATGCCAATAGCAAAAAATGTTTTGGGTTGAGCACATAGCCACTGATGCACCGCTGCTTTCACATCATCATCACATGAAAATCTTCTTCCCCTTAAAGCTTCTTTCAGCGTCCAAAAAGGTAGAAATAAGATGGCACTAAATCCGAACTACACACCCTCTCAGGTTATAGCAAAAGAGTGTGTTTAGTGACAGCAGTTTATTAAAGAACCTCTGAGCAAATTGGGCTGTATTATCACAGTAGTGTGCCAGTTTTTCATGCTCTGTTGTCTGAGGGCTTAAAGGTCACACATATTCAACAGTAGTTTTTGTCCTTGATGAACATGGACTGAGATTTTTCTTGATTCTATAAATTTTCACAATATTATGTATGGTAGATGGTGAAAGACCTAAATTGTTATAATTGTTGTTATTAGTATGAGATTGTATTTTTTGGTGATTGAGGCTTTGGCTTAAGGATTTTTTGTTATACGTTTTTGTTTTTTTTTTGCTTTTCTGATGGAATTGCATTGTTGCATTCATTAATTTAGTTTTAGGCATTATATTGGTTCATGAGTGATCACAAGCTATGTTTGGGTCTGTCAGAGTAATATTTATTATATTCTATTTTATTACATTTTAATTGCTTATTAAACATGTGGGTAGACTGTTTATTATGAGCAAAGTCAAACATGAATAAAACCTATAATGTGTTTATTAGATGAAAGGAAAAGTGAACAAAAAGTACAGCACTTGTGCCATTCTAGGCAGATAAATTGCTGAATGTGCATTGGCTACTCTAAATTTCCCCGTGAGTGAATTAACCGTGAGTGAGTGACAAATGTGTAGACCTTTGATGGATTGGTGTTCTGTCCTGGTTTACCTCATAGGACAGTGATAGCCTAGTGTGTAGCTGGTTACTAGAGAGTTGTGGGTTCAAGTCCTAGTTCTGCCATGTAGCCACTGCTGAGCCCTGAGCAAGGTCTTTAACCCTCTTGGCTCCAGGGGTGCTCTACAATGGCTGCCCCTGCGTTCTGACCCCAGATTCCAGAAAAGGTGGGATATTTGAATAAAGAATTTAATTGTACTGTACACATGTTTATGTATATATGACAAATAACGGCATTCCACCCAAGATTATCCTTATGAATAAATTAATAAGGAAATTTTATTAAAAATACTCTAGTAGTTGATGCTAATTATTGTTATACCACTGACTTAGCCAATATGTTCAGTATTATTGATTATGTTGTTGGCTGCACAGTGGCTTGGTGGGTAGCACTGTCGTCTAACAGCAATAAGTTCCTGGGTTTGATTCCCAGGTGGAGTGGTCCGAGTTCTTCCTGTGTGGAGTTGTCATGTTTTCCCTGTGTCTGCGTGGGTTTCCTCCAGGAGTTCCGGTTTCCTTCCACAGTCCAAAGACATGCAGTAAGGTTAATTGGAGATACAAAAATTGCTCTTAGATGTGTGTGTGTATTTGACCTGTGATGGACTGGTGACCTGTCCGGGGTGTCTTCTACCTTTAATCCAGTGAATTGAACCCACCCCGACCCAGATTAGGATAAAGCTGTGGTCAAACAGACAATGAATGAATGAATGATTGTGTTGGGAAAAACAAACAATCCTATTGGTGGGGCTTGAACAAAATGCAGAGATTTTGACGTGGCCTGTTCTGATTGTGTCTGAAGGGATAAGTGACAAAATCCCTGGGCACTATCCATGCATAATTTTTTCTGTCCATTTCCCAACCTATAAATTTGAGAGATTCTACACTACAGCAACACACTTGTTTGGATGGTGTGAACATTTTAGGCACTGCTTAATTTTATACATCTGTAATTTTTTACATTTAGCTAGTAATTCAAAGCAAATTTACTTTAGATTTGAATGTAATTCTGAGCAATTTACTGCTCTCAGGTAATTTTGCTTGTTGTTTTGTGAACTGAACTGTTCTGGTTGCATTTTATGTATTGCTATCTTTCAAAATAACCTGGTTCAATCTTTAAAAAGATTTGGACCCATATAAAAATGACTGAAAGGATTGCTACTCTGTTTTTGAATAAATGAGTAGTACGTTTTTATGTGAATACAATGTTAATATAGTATTTTCAAAAGTATAGTATTCAAAAAATCTGCATGGAATTTAATGTCAATAAATACGTTTGTTTTTATATGATGGTTTTATGATTGAGATGGAGATATTCTATATAAGCCATGCCAGTACTCAGCTTTATCTACTACATTTAGAATATTTACAGGACAGGTTTTCTAAATGAGCACATGTGGATGTGTAAGAATATACTGTATATATTGTTTTGGTGATTAGAATCACATTTCCATTTGCATTTTTAGATCTTGCTGATGTGCACCACTGACACTGAAGTGATGTGAACTACTATAGAAAATCCCAGATGTGCTACTATGCCTAAATAATTTCATCTGCATTCATCTGATTCTTCCCTTTCACCAAGGATAATGGCTAACTCGACACAATTCACAACTATTCTACTGACTGGCTACTTCGATGTAGGACAAACTAAGTACATCTATTTTGCTATTTTGATGCTAATGTTTATTGTAGCCATAATAGCAAACATGTTACTGATTGGTCTGATTTGTATTGAGAGATCCCTCCATGAACCTATGTATATTTTTGTTTGCTGTTTTCCCTTTGCTTCTAACCAATATAGTCTCTAGGATACATGAAGTTACAATTGTTAACTGTTATGTACAAATGTTCGTTCTGTACACATACGGATCTGTGGAATTTGGCACTTTAGTAATTATGTCTTATGACCGTTACACTGCTGTTTGTTTTCCATTACAATATATTAGCATAATGACTAGGCAACGGGTATGTATATTAATTGCAGTGGTGTGGGTGATATCAGTCTTCAAGTTCAGCATCAATATTTATTTGAGTTTACGCCTAGAGTTGTGTGGAAATGTCATAGAGAAAGTGTATTGTGATAACTTCCTTCTGGTGAAACTTGCATGCTCAGATACCAAAGTGAATAACATATATGGTATCACGAGTACAATTTTTACAATAGTTCTCCCCATGTTTCTGATATTGTATTCATACATGAAAATTTTGAGAGTTTGTTTAAAATCCACCACGGAGACACAAAAGACCCTGCGTACCTGTATACCACATGTCGTCTCGTTGGTTAATTTTTCTCTTTGCAGCTTATTTGAGATTATTTCAAGTAGATTTAACATGATATATATGCCTCCTGTGCTGCGTATCTTCATTTCGGTTTACTTTCTAATCAGTCCACCACTTTTGAGTCCTATTATCTATGGCATTAGGCTATCTAAGATAAAGAGTGCATTTAAAAAACATTTACTGCAGAGTAGAATTATGTGAACAACCTTTCTACGTCTCCAGTTAATAATGTGTCTGCCAGATATTTGTAGCACTAGTAAATTTACATGAACTTTAACCCCAGGTTGTAGTTTGGGAAGGTGTCTTTATGTTTCAGCAAGATGGAGCCTCTGTGCATATAGAGGGTCCATAATGACATAGTTTGATAAGTAGAGAGCTTTGACCTCAGTCTTTTTGAAAATCTTTGTGATGATTTTTCTTTTTGGCAGAAATTCAGTAGTTGATGGCCCATCAGTGGCAGCTTGATAGAGTCAGAATTTAAATAATCAAATAATCAGTCCACCACTTTTGAATCTTGTTATGTATGGCATTAGGCTGTCTAAGATAAAGAGTGCATTTAAAAAACATTTACTACAGAGTAGAATTATGTGAGCCACCTTTCTACTTCTCCAGTTAATAGTGTGCCTGACAGATATTAGTAGCACTAGTACATTTACATGATGTGTACCTTTTTATTCTTGCAGATCATGCTTGCAGAAACAGATTTGACTGATGTGCATATAGTGTGTAGGATTCTGTTCTATGTATGATTGTATCAGACAAATAAGGGAAGTGTTTTCATATTTTAATATTTGTGTTTCAAATATATCTTACAAAGAATTCTAAGTAACACAAGAAAGAGATATAATTTACAAAGTATATATGCTGTCTGTGTTGCTTTAAAAATTTCAGTGTATTTTCTATTCAGTCCAATAAGTATGTAGGGCATAAAATTATCTATAATAAATTTATAATAAGTTTCTGTCATGAATGTAACCAAAGTGTGTAAAACATGATGTTAAAATCCTAATAAATAAATAAATGTAACACGTTTGAAATTAAACACACCTAATATACTCCAAAAATAATGTTTTTCTTTATTTATTAATCAATTAAAGTCTATTTGTATTGACCCATTTTTTTAATCCATGCAGTTAAAAAAATCTCAAACACAGTGGTACAGTTTAACATTCTGTAATATAAGCATTAATTAGTCAAACTTAATATTACTTTGGATAAGGTGTGTTATGTTTTACTACTAGAACAAAGAGTGTATGTCAAACTGTAAATAAGTGCCCCATTGAATTAAGAATAATAAACTAATTAACATATGTGAAATGCATGTGGGTTGAATTGTTTAGACCAGTGCTTTTTATATATCAATTATTTAAATGTATTAAAAATGTGTGTATATGAGAAATGAGATATTATTAAGTATTTTATCTATGCTTTATTTAGAGCATTTAGGTAAGTCATATCTAACAGTTGATATGGTGTTTGGACATCTGAACAAATTGGACATGTTCCAAAACCATAGGCATGTAGTCAAGGACGGATTAAGGATAGTCTGGGCCCCTGGGCAAAGAGTTGTAGGTCCCTAGAAAGTCAAGGAGCCATGGTAAACGACTTCTATGGAAGTCAAGGGCCCCATAGCAGGGGCCCTCGTGATCAAGGGCCCTCTAATGGTATGCCCTGCTCTTCTCTAGGGCCCCCTGGTAGGGGCTCTCATAACCAGGGCCCTCTAAAAATATGCCCCCCTCTTTCCTAGGACCCCTAATAGCCAGAAGTCGAAGTCAGAGCAGTGCCGCAACGCCTCATCCATTTTCATAAGGGGCCCAAAAGCATGGCTAGGGCCCAAAAGCATGGCTAGGGCCCCCAAAAGCATGGCTAGGGCCCAAAAGCATGGCTAGGGGCCCCAAAAGCATGGCTAGGGCCCCCAAGAGGCCCTGGGGTCAAAGTCCCTAATAGTCAGAGGATCCTTAAAATGGAGGGCCCCCGGAAATAAAAATATATTGTATCATAAATGTTGATAGGCATCGCAAAATGTTTTGGGCCAGGGCCCCCCCGGGGCCCCCTGACCTCAAGGGCCCCTGGGCGCTGGCCCCACTGGCCCGGTCAGTAATCCAGCCATGCATGTAGTGAATCTACACAAACCTCCTAAAATGCCAAGTTTGTGTGATTTAAACAACTGAGACAAAGATGAATAATTTCAGAACTTTTTCTACCTTTAATGTGACCTATAATCTATTCCCATTAGTTTATATTAATTTAGTTTATTATATCATTTTAAAAATATATTACATTTTACATATATTACATTAAATATGAAAATAAATGCACTGTATATAAAATTTCCTCTCTTTTGTTGTGAAACAGCCTCCATTCTCCTGGATTGGATTTCCAAAACATTTTCATTGTGTGGTTGTGTACATTTGTGCAGTCTAAAGCACATTTATAATGTCAGGAGGTCAGGGCTCTCTGTAGGCCACTTTGTAGGCCACTGTGAGCCATAGTGTATGTTAGTATAGTGGACACATTTCCAGTCAGTAATAAGATTCTTCCTACTATGAATACACAAACAAGAACATTTTGAACAAGTGTTAAGCTTACAGGTCTTTACCTAGACTTTGACTAGTCTAATCTAGTGCTATATATATCGCGATAGAAAATGTTTCAATAACGGTGATATGATTTTTAAACAAATTTGATCGATATGCATACGTCGGTGCGTGATGACGTGCACCACAGGCACGAAGCCAGTGCTCAGCGTTACCGCTCTGATTACACTCCGCTACAACACGGTGGATATTAGCGGCTAAATGAGTTCAACAGCTGTGAGTGAACGAGCATCCACAGCTGAAAAAGAAGCAGTAGAAATAGTTGATAAGAGAGGAAAGATTATACTCTTTTTTCTGTAGTCTTCAAGCACAACACCTGATATAGCAAATTCTGCAGCAACTCTAAGCACTTTTGTTCAAAAATGTTTACATACAAATAATAATCAGTCCATGTTGTGGATTAAAGTTAAGACCAGAGGTGGAAATTGTGTAGTTTTTTTGTGTACTTGTACTTTTTAAAGTAGATTTCACAGCCTGTAATTGCAATTCGCTACATTTTAAATAAGATCTGTTACTGAGTAAAAAACGCTAAAAAAAAAACGCGTCTGGGAAACTGCTGCAGTGAATTCTGCGACAGGGAATCGGATCTTTTGTCTCGGTTCCTTTTAAAGAGCCGTATATATACATAACGACTCCCAGAAGCGCGAATCGGTTCCTTTATTTCAGTTTAAAGGGCCATTCAATAGATTCGAATCATTCTACGACACATCACTAGTGGTTATACAGTTTGAAAAAGTTTTATGGGACTAAAATGACACATTACACATCCCTAAATGTTTTAAATGTTGTATCAACATGTTTTTTCTATTATACTTTAATTAAAAACAACTATTGTGAGATTTATATCCACTTGTCCTGTTTCCATTACACAGAAGAGACCCCACCTCTGTTAATAAAGTAACTAAGTAAAGTTTACTCTGAGTACATTTGAAATGAGTTACTTTTTACTTGAGTAGATTTTTAGACTAGTAACTTTACTCATACTTAAGTAAAAATTCATTAAAGTAATAGTACTTTTACTTGAGTACAATATTTTAGTACTCTTTCCACCTCTAGTTAAGACATATGTTAATATATTATATTATATATTGTCAAGGCTTATGTTTATTTGAGAATGATGTCGTGTTTTTGTCTGTATACAAATGCTGAATACAAGTAAAAGGTAAAAGCTAATTTATTTGTATTATTATTATTATTATTATTTCTAAAATATTATGTAGTTGTAAAGGGTGAGATTTCATAGACTTTGCAAATAAATTTTTCAGAGGTTTGCAGGTACAGCCTTTCAATGTTGGTGTTTCTGGCAGTTTTTCTGACATTTGTATTATTCATATCGATATCAGAATTATATCGTATCAACCGAAATTAGGAGTTATATTGTGATATAAATTTTAGCCATATTGTCCAGCCCTAGTCTAATCACCTAAAATCATTAGGTGTTAAGTACAGTAAGGGAATTATAATAATAGCGTTGGCACCATCTCATAAAAATAATCCTTTAATTACTCCATTAAGTGCATAGTCATGTACTAGTCAACAAATATAAGGACCAAGTGCAACTTTTTCTGATGGTGTTTCCATATTACAAGATGACAATGCTTCCATACAAACTGCTATATTAATTTATGAGTAATTTATGTTGTGATGCCTCCCTATTCCCCAGATTTAAACATTAATGAAACTTTTAGTAAAATTTAAAGGCAAAATGTACATAAGATCTTAACCTTTAATCAATAGACAATAATCAAAGATTTTTCAAAAACAACATCTCAGAAATCATTCAGGACTTGTTTTAATCTATCCCTCTTCTCTTTTTAGCCAACTACTGTTATTTGTCTTTTTATATGTTATTTTGTTCATCCCTTGTGTTTTCTGTGCATAACTAAAATCACAATGTTAATATTTTATTTATACTCACCGGTCACTTATTAGGTTTACTGCTCTTGTATGTACATTTAATAATTTCATAAGGTGGCCAAAGAATGCACAAAAAATAGATATGTGAACCTATAATAAATTTAAATGAAGTTATTTACTAATCTTGTACATACTATATGGCAAAAAGTAAGTGGACAACTCTTATTGTTATTTAGCTCACATTAGGCTGAGATCAGGCCATTCATTTTCTGTTCCAGCATGGTTCTTTACATATAACCCATGGTTGTGTAATATGATGTCCAACAAGCTTATTTCCAGGTGTGTTGGCCATGTAAATAATTATATTACAATTTTATTTCAGCTGCAGCATTTAAAACACTATATACAGTACATCTTTTATATTAAAGTCATGGCCAAAGTACAATTCACATAACCCATTTTATATAGAATTAGTGTAGAACTAATCTAAAACAAAATACACAAACACTCACATTTTTTATGAAATCATTTAATGTAATTCTCATGTAATGTACATTCTTTACATTCATATGACCTATAATAAATGTAAATAATTATGAGGAGTTTATACTATGAGTAAGTGTCTAATGTTTACAGTTTATTCTTGAATTAAAAACATTTTATAATACATTTTAAAACAAATATTTACATATATTGTCATTAGCTTTTGTTAACTTATTGGCATAACAGAACACAACAACATTAAAAGATATGTTTTAATTGATGTACTTATTTAAGAGCAGTTGTGGTTGTATTCTTAGCATATGGCAGTAGGGTGAACATTATTGTTAACAATTGTTAAAAATATTTAACCCTTTTATGCTTGAATAAAATCAAAATTATATTTAAAGTGATATGCCTAGAGGTTATGGTTGCTGGTTCAAGCCCTACCACTGCCAGGTTGGCAAGTTGGGTCCTTGAACAATTCAATTACCTCTTAATTGCTTGGATTATATTTTGCTATCTTTGTCACTGACAGTCATTACGGATTAAGACTAAAAATCACTTAAATGAATGAAAAAAATCAATTCATTCTGGTCAGGTTAGCAGTGCAAAATAAAAATACATTTTTGACAGGTTGCCAGTTCATCACAGGGTACCTCACAAGTTCACTAATACCTAAAAACGATTGAAAGCAGCCAATTTAAACTTTGCATGTGCTTTATATGTAGGTGAAAACCAGACATCCCAGCAAAACCCACACAGACATGAAAAAAAAACTTGACAAAATTCCCACAGATAGGGAAAGGAGGAACCCGGCTCCCCAAAAACAATGTTGCTGTGTGGTTTTTACTCTAGCAACTTCAGGTTTATGTTCTGTTAATGTGTCACAAGTAAACTATTAACTAGTATAACTATCCTCGAGCATAAAAAATATACATGAAAGGGTTAAATAACTCGCTCTCTCTCTCTCTCTCCTCTCTCTCTCTCTCTCTCTCTCTCTCACACACACACACACACACACACACAATCACATTTACTTCAATTAAATGTTTTAGAACCTCTTATCTCGAAGGTAAATACTGGCCTCTATGTACTTTTTTGTAACATGACCAATATCGTACTAAGCTTGGTCCACTGCAGCACCAAAAGAGCAATCTGATTTTAAATCTAATTAAAAAGTAAAAACCCTTTTATTTAAAAGTTTTAAAAGACTTTTACTTATTGTTTTAGTTTTTATTCCATAGATAAGTGGATGCAGTAAAGGTGGTACTAAAATAAAATGTACTGACATGAAAACATTAAGCTCTTTAGAAAGATCATTATTTAATCTATTGTATATCACAGAAAAAAGGGTAGCCAATGAAAAATTAATAAACGTGATTAAATGGGGAACACAGGTTTTTAGAGCTTTCTTCTTGGCATTTGCTGATGATTTTAAACTGACAAGTAAAATTTTTACATATGACAGACTAACCAATAGCAAAGGAAGAACAGCAAAAACAACAACCCCAGCCAAACCAAACAGGTCTCCAAATGCACTTTTTACACAGGACAGGCTGACAACTGCTAGGTTATCACAGAACAGCTTATTTATTTTATACCCACAAGTCGGCAACTTGGAAGTAATGTAAATCTGTACAGCTAAAAAACAAAAAGGAAAAATGTAAACGATCCCTAGAAGCAACCTAACCTTAGTGGGTGTCATTATATTATGATATTGCAGTGGTTTACAAATAGAGACATACCTATCATATGCCATTACTGTTAATATTGCATATGCACAGATTGCATAAAAATTAATAAAGAACACTTGCAGCAGACAGTTGCTATAGGAGATCATTTTTGCATCGTCAAGAAGGTTTTTCATGATGTTGGGCAGAACTGCAGAGCCTCCAATCACTCCATTGATTGCCAGATTAAATAAAAAGATATACATAGGTCTGTGAAGATTTGAGTCAGTGTAGATCACCAGCATTAACATTAAATTGGCAAAAACTGTTGCCAGGTAAGTTATAAAAGTGACAAAGAAGACACCATAATTAAGTGGCCCTGAAGGTCCATAAGCTGAAAAAATGAATGTTATATTAAAATTGAGCATATTTACTGATCCTGTTGGAAAAAGACAAAGAAAACAGACATTAAAATATGTACTGTAAAGACAATTAAATGTAAAATATCCTATTTATCTTCTCTGAAGTGATAAAAGGAGATGTAATTATCAGGTAAGTGTTACAACAAATCATACCTTTAACTAGTTAAGAATGTGCTGTCACAAACTTTACACGTGCCTAACCTGTTGATGTTAGGTTATATAGCTTGCCTCAGGCATCTCTCAGTGGAAAGCTAAGCAAGAGTTTCCCCTTTGGAATTAATTAAAAGGTTTGACCTGTCATTTTAGGTCTAAATGTTTATTTTTACTGGTGGAGCCTTTGTATCAATTGATATCTGGCTATGGCCAGATGACTGGGTAAAAGTCTCACCAAAACAGCAAAGGGTTCTTACAGGCAGCTGTAGTGAGCAACTTTGGCTCAAATTGCTGATAATTTTACAACTGTTGATGAGGTAAATGTGTTACAACACAGTGCCCATGCTAACTCCTGTCTACTGTTGTAAGGACTTACAATTGGCAGGCTAGCAACAGAACTGGACATCAGAGCAATGGAAAAAGATCGACTGGTCTGAAATTCTGTTTAAGCAGATTGCTGGGCCAGTGAAAAGAGACAACACCACGACACATTGTAGGAAGTTTATTGATTAATGGCCCACTTGCTGTTTTTTATTGGAAGCTTCTTTTTGGAAACTCATGAAAACTGATATTAACAGGTAATATAAAAATCCTTTTAATAATGTACTATAATAATCCTTTGCTATGCAATTTAATGAGCTTATTGTATAAAGTACACTCTAAAAAGTCATGTGTTAAAAACGACACACTGTGGAATTTCAACACATGTACGGAGTGTGCTCAGGGACGACACATACTGTGTTGATTTAAACACAGTAAATGTGTCATCCTGTTTTTGCACACCCACCGTGTTAGGGTACTTAACACACACAATGTGTTGTTCTCACACAATGTGTGTTGATTATGTGTAATCAAGAAAATGGGTAAAATAAAGACTAATACAAATATAGCCATTTTATTTTACTGTATAATATATTACAAATGTTTAAATAACATTCTTTTTTTGTGACAATACATTAAAACAAGATTACAAACAGTTTAACAGTAAATGTACAAAATATATCTTCCTTGAACTTTCTTTTCCATTCTTAAAGATGGTTGCAAAAACTCGTAAAACGTCTGTTCCTCTGTCCTAAAAGAAAGACAAAAAATATCATTACAAGGTACTGTGTTTCTCTCTGAGAGTCTTGTGTAATCACAATACAAAATATTAACTGAGACATTTACAACATTTAATATTTTGAATAACATTCTGATTAGTCAACCAACCAAATGAGTAATCAGCTAACAACTAATATTCCTCCAGATGTCTCTGATTATTCACATAGGCTGTTTAACAAATTATTAAACAAGTCACCTGAAAACTACAGTTACAGAATACAAGCTAAAATGTTTACTTTACCAGAATAAAGTAAATCGGATGATGAATTTTGGAAGAGTTGTGCTTTACCCTAAATACGTACGTATATCCACCACTACTACTTTAATGCTAATAACAATAAGCAATGTTTCTAACGATTCGATTTAAAGAACCGATTCTTCCGAACCGATTCTGCACTTCGGAACCAACTGCATTAGGACCACTAATGAATCAATCGATTCAGTTTTTCGATTCGTTTAAACGGATGATTTAAAAGAACCGATTCGGTAAAACGAACTGAGCTAAACTAAGCTAAAACAAATGTTAAAATGATTAAAATTCGCTTCTCATAATGAGATTTAACTTAAATAATGTTACTCAATCACTATAATCACATAGTTCCCATGGGTCAGTTAAGTAAGTCACCTTGAGAAAACGAAAAACAGAGGGTTGCTGAGGTAACCTTATCCACAGTCATTCTGTTGTGGCGCCATTTTGACCAAACTAAAAGTCCAATTTACGGTTAGCCAGTTAGCTAACGATAAATAATACCAATAAAAAGAAAGACTAGTCAGGTTTAACAGAACATTTATTACTGAATAGTAACAGAAAAGCAAACTTAGGTTTATATTAATGTAATTCAGTGCCTCCTTTTTTACTTAACTAAGTCAACTGTGCTTGACTTCATAAAACACACAACAAAACACTGATAAACATGAACTAAATAAAGATTAATAAAACATACTCAATACTAGACTATTTTGAAACCCCACTGCTTTTGCAACTTACCAATAAGGATGAGTCCTACTCCTTTCCTTGCATCATGGTCCAAGAAGAGGGAATCAAACGTGAAACACAGATATACTTGATAGGAGAAATGTGATTGGTTAACGCATATTTTTGAATTTATTAATTTACTTTTAATCTTCCATGGGAAATAATCTATGTTTCTAGTCAGAAATGCCATTATTTTATCCAACAATTTTTTTAAAAATTACTTAAATCCAAACCATTTAAGTAAAATTGAGTAAATATATACGTATTTTTACACAATGTATTTTCTCACAGTTCTACACATAAATGTGTAGAATAACTATTAGAGTTACTTTACACGTGTCTGTGTAAGAAGTGGCCAGAAATGACACAAAACATGTTACAGACCACAGGACACAGTAGTTGTGTAGAAAAAATGACACATTACTTTTTAGAGTGTAGCAACAAACTTTTGTTCATAAATCAAAATTAAAATAAATCTATAGTAACTTTTGGCCTATATTCTGTCAAATTTCTCACAGTTTCTAAGTCATAATAATTATTAATTAATTGCATGGCTATAATTTTCATGCATTGTTATCATTGTGTAGCTAGCTGCCTTATAGTACTGTAAAACCCGAATTTCTAGAAAACATTGGGAGATTTTGTAAAATGCATTAAAAACATCAATGTTTACATTGACCAAAAATAATTACACTGAAATATTTACAAATATATTAATTTACAGTTACGCTTACAGTACTGTGACAGTATATTATCCAAGCAATTAAGGGTTAATGGCCTTGCTCAAGGGCCCAACAGTGGCAACCTGGCAGTGGTAAGGCTTGAACCAGTAACCTTTTGGTTACTAGTCCAGTATCTTAACCACTAGGCTACAACTGCCCTAAAAACTATTACAAATGCTGTGGTCAGGGTCATAGAATTACCGAATATCCATATCATTCACAATTGTGCATAAACATAAAAGCTGACACTAGATGGTGGTAAGTTAGCAGGTATGACGGTAGGTCACTGGCATCAGACTCCGGACCTTTGCAGTGATATGGTAAATGAAACACAAGTACTTACAGTTTACACACCCTTGTGAGCAAGAAATCTCATAGCAGTCATGTAATATAAATGATTTCTCTAATTATTCTTTTTTTTGTGATTAATTGATTAAAGCATACTTTTTTTTTTGTTAAGAAGGATTTGATTTTTTTAAAGGTCTATTCTTTTTTTTTGTAAACTTAGAGAAAAATTACAAAATCATTGCATTTAAAGGGACACAGTATTTTAATAATAGAAAATTAAAGTAACCATGACAATGTGTTTACTGTAATATTGGATTAAAAGTAGAGTTAAGTACAAATTGGGGGTAAAATATGCTATATTATTTGGTTTAGATTTACTTTCCTGTTTGGCGTTATGAAGACAGGAATATCTTACATGTACAATATTTACTCATAGAGTTTAATTAAAATATAGCTAGAAAGGAAAAATCTGTTTATTATGTAAAAATGCTGACACAAATGAATGTAATTTATAAATTTAATTTATAAAATATTCAGGTCTGTTAATAAGGGATAAACAATGAATGAATGAATATCACTTAAAATTAAAGATGTTACTACCAGCCATTTATTTTGGAGGGTCTTTGAAGTTATTTGAGATTTTTTCCCTTCAATGTCCTTGGGAACCTTGTTAGAGTACATGACATCATGAACCATTTAAATTAATTAATACATTTAAATTAAAATGTCCTGGTAAAAATTTTTTTATTTTTTTCAGTGAGATTAAGCAAATTCACTAAAAAGGTAAAATTCTTGTAACTCTTTTTCATCTTTACATGGGATGCCAACAATTGCAAAGAGGACTGTATTTTTTATTAACTAGGCACTAAAATCTGTCAAAAAGGCACCGATATTGGTTTCCCTGCCCCTTTAACAAGGCAGCAAAACAGAAATTACCTGAGCAAATTAATTGAGCTTTTCTAAATGCTGTTTAAAAGCATGCTAAGGCAAAACCAATCAAATGTGCCGAAGATCCCATTTCATTTCATTGCATTTCAAGTGTTTACTATTATATAAAGTATTAGATCCTCGTACATTTTTGTCCATACGTGATTGTAAACTTGCTCAAAACATTATTTTATAATATACAGTGTTAAGCAAATTTTATTTTATTTAACTTGTTATTTCACAGATTATGACTGACTGTATAACTGAATTATATGGTAAGTAACTAAAATGCTTAAACTGTATACTTTTACAGTTACTTTTAAGTCGTGTTGCAGTGTTAGCTGTAATAAAACAGTTTAGATTATTTTTATCTCTAGCCAGACTGCAATTTAAATGTTAATTATTAAAATACTCAGTATTAATTTAATATTGCCACAATGCCAATAACATTCAGTGCTCACTTTTTATTATCAAGTGATTTAATCATGGCTTATGGCTAATTTTTTTTTCTCCAGACATTTTTGTTTGTTTGGTCTTAAATGTAATCACAGCTCAATTACTTCACTTTCATGATGAAAATGACAATTCACTGAAAAGCTTAAAATCCTATTAAGCAATGTGTGGATAATAGCATCATTTCATCTGCCTACATTAAGTTCAAGTTCAATTAAAAATATCAACTTTGTACAACTGTAATCAGAAAATGTAAGAAAATAGGGATTACTGATGAATTTTTGACAAATCTTTCCTAAAGATCTAAATTTTTGTTTAAAATGTAAAATAACGGAATTTAGCCAAAAACAGCAAAAAAAACAAAGAACTTGTATAAAACAATGTTTTATACTTTAGTACAATAAGTCACTCTTAAAAGACTGCAAATAACTAATAAGTATCATTACCTTTCACAAGGTTTTAGTAATAGTACAGTTTTCATATTTTATCAGGATTACATATTTTATTACATATTTTTACAAGAAGAATTACACAAGAATTTAAAATAGATGACTGATAAAAAAATATGCTTATTATATTAAGTCCAGTGTGTGAACATCTGTCTATCCAAACAAGGTTGCCATATAGTGTTTTTTTTTTTTTTTTTTTTTTTTTTTTTTTTAAGTATTTCCGGGTGTATCTTGTATTTAGGACATTTTGTTGTAGTTTGTTACACTCATTTGGTTTAGAAAAAAATATTGAAGAAAAGTAAACTATTTATACTTTTTAACCAAACCTAGATAACACTCTTTCAAAAAAGGGAATGTTTAACTGTATAAATGAAGAGGTTCAACATAAAGAAAAAAAAACAATAACAATTTTTTGGTTAAAACAAATTTGGTTTGGTACACAAAAATGGGTTTTTGCTTAAAGAACAGGAGTCATTTTTATGTCTGTTCAAACAGTTTGTCTTGGTTTGCAAAAACTCTTATTTTAGGCATTATGATAAAGTGTCTTCCATTAGATGACTGAAATAATTATGGCTGCTGTCTATTTTAAAATCCATTTGGCACAGTGACTTAAAAACTGGGCTTTCACTATTGCAAATGTTTAAAAAGCATAGTAATATTCCATTTAATTCTGTAACAATATTTATTAATGTTTCCATATTTTAAGAAGACGTGAGTAAAAAGAGATTTTGAAATGTTTGGAATCCAAGGTTACCACGATACAGTTTACAAAGGTCTTTTGGTTTCGTATACAGAATGGAACAAAAGTAAAGCATTGTTGAAATTTTTTTATAATGACTATTTTGTGTAAATCAATACTTGTCTTTTGCCATGCTTCCTGTGAATCTTGGTCCACACAGACATTTTTGAGTTTTTGCATTTGTTAACTATCTGAACATTTAGTTTCACAATGACTTTAGTTTCACAAAACAGTGACTTTCTTTTTTGAATATGAATTTAAAAACTTGGGCTCCACTCCTCTATACAAAATATGTAAAAGTCAGAAAGGTTTCATATTTCTTTTTCAAACAAATGTCTTGTTTATTGTAAATACTCCAAAAATACGAAAAACCTTGAATTAGACGTGTGTCTAACAGTATAAACAGAATATCACCTGTAACATTTTGGTTAGAATACAGTTCAGACTATAGAAAAGTAAGGAAAAAACACTTTCAAACAGTTCCTTAGCTGCTTGTCAAAGCTGTTGTGAATAAATTTGCTTTCACATTATTATAGTCATTACAAAAACTAGTTTTGATAAAGAACTGACAGTCGTAAAAGCAATTGAAGTGATGTATTATAAAAATGTAGAAAAAGTTGTATGACACTGACAGTCATAAAAGCAATATAAGTGATGTATTACAGGCATTTGATAAAAGTTATATGACATATACAACAACAATAATAAGTGCAGTGAAAACTTAAATTGTGTTCGTTTTACTACATATTCATATAAATGATATGACTGTTTAGACTAAACAAACAGATGACTGCAATTCAGATTTTAACAGTTGAAACCTTTACATTAAACACAGTATTTACACGTAATTTAAACATTTTCAACAGTGCATTTCTGATCTCTTTGGTTCGAACACCATAGATAATTGGATTGATGCATGCTGGAAAAAGTATATATGTGACACCCAAAAATGTGTTAACATCCACTGGAATTGAAATACTGAGGTTATGTGAGAGGAAAGTAACACTTCCTACGAAATAAAAACACATCATGACAATTAAGTGAGTGCCACAGGTATGGAATGCTTTCGATCTATGCTCCCCAGCTGCAGCCCTTAGCACCACATACAGAATTTTCATATAGGAAACAAAAATGATAGATATATCAATTCCAACAAAACAAATAATCACAGCAACCCCCATCAAAGCATTCTTTTCAGTAGAACTACAGGATAAACTGACCAGAGCCATGTGGTCACAGTAGCAATGATGAATAATATTGGACCCACAGAAAGACAAAGGTGCAGCTAAACCAACCAAAGTGCCCATTATTGTACCACTTCTGATCAATGTGAAGAGCAGTAGTTTTACAAACAAAGATGAGTTCATGATTGTTGTGTATCGAAGTGGCATACAGATAGCCACAAAGCGATCCAGAGCCATTGCTAGAAGAATGGTGGACTCTACAGAACTAAAAAAATGTATGAAAAACATTTGTGTTAAACATCTGTCTAAAGTTATTTCATTTAAATCAAAGAGGAAACTCAAAAGCATTTCTGGCACAATTGCAGTTGGTACAACAATGTCAACCACTGCAAGGGCAGATACAAGAATGTACATTGGAGTGTGTAGAGCATTTGTATTTTTAATTACATAAAGCATTAATGAATTTCCAACCAAAACTACTAGGTAACTGAGAAAAAATGGCAGGACAAGCAGTTGTCTGTATTTAAAGATCTCTGGAAAGCCGACAAAATAGAACTTGGTGTGTGAGAGGTTCACTCTTTGGAATTCCTCAGTCATGGCCCTGCAAAGACAGTCAATGATTTGTCAGTCAATGATGCAGATTAACTTATTCAGGTCATCAGCTTGTTAGATGCTTAGATCATGTTCTTCTTTGACTGTGAAATTGTATAATATTTAATGATTATGATATTTTACATACATGTCAACTTGTATAATGTCAATTAATGTTTGCATAAAACCCGTATAAAATAAGTCATTCATTACATATTCACACATATACACATACCTATTATTTGTTTTACATCACTGTTGGTGAAATAATGATATATGTTATAATTTCACACAGGTAAGCTTTATCAATGCCTGATTCATTCAGTTAAATCATAATCATTTGTTTCATGCAGAAATATAGTTACCTGTTCGAGGTTTTCTGTTGCTCAGTCTTCTTGTTTGGCTTGGTCATTTATGCAGCGAACCGTGAGGGCCAAACCAAACTCTGCATGCGACCATGTGAAAATATATTTATACCCTCAGTCAGCCTTGTGGTCCCAGAGGACTGAAAAACCCACCAACAGTCCAAACTGACCAACATGAACACATGCATATACATAAGCTTATGTTACACTTTTCTGTATAAAATACATTGTTTCAGTAAATGATTCATTAAACAGAGACACGTTAGTCACCTTTTGGTTACATTAAGATTAAGTGACTCTTAATAAGTAAGTATAAATAAATAAGTATATAAGACACAGACTATACTACTATTATTCATTTGATATGTGAATGCGAATTATATTTTATCTTGTAACACATTCATTTAAAGGGACAATAGTAATAAGATAACTCTGTGGTTAGTAGTTAAACAAAATAATTAAAATAAGAAGTAATTTTAATTAATATTTTAAATGAACCTTAAACCCCTAGCATAAGTGTTTCTCCCTCTTGGTTTAACAAATGTTATTAATATGCTTATACTACTTAAACACTTTATTGAGCTTGTGTGGCATAATGGTAAATGCCATGCTTCTAAAAATGACAGTACCTTAGTTCCAAGGGTTTGAATTCTGTGCTGGGCTCACAAATACAGAAGGTGCATGGGGTTACATGTACTTCGCCATTGAGGGGACACACATCAGTGCACCCTTAATGCTGTTCCCAAGTATGGATAAATACATGGTTGCATCAGGAAGGGCATCCAGCATTAAAACGTATTAAATGTGCAGACTAGCAGGAGCAACAGGAAACAATCATTCATTCATTAAGTTAAGGAAAATAAAAATGTGCTTTAATAAAAATGCACACAGTCCAAATTTATTCAAAATATACTGAGGCATCATAATGAGTAATGGCCTGTTTATCAGCTGAAGTCTTGCATCAAGTAAGAATTGGCTAACAATGAGGGTGTCAGGTAAGTTGTGGAGGTCTGCAGCAGAAAAGGTGAAATGTGTTAATATGTTTAGGTTATTGGCTAGATTGGGGGAAATATTTGGGTGATTTTAACAATTAATTGTAAAACAAATATGAATATTTTACCATTCCATGCATTAATTAAAAATTAATTAAAAAAAGAATGGCCACAAAATTAACATCAAAATCTTTATTTTAATGTGTCACATCAAAATGTGTCACCTTGTCATATTTTTAATAATACAATCATGTTACATTCTTATTAAAAAAATCAGTTTTGGTGCTGCATACCTAATTAAATTCATCAGCACTCAAGGGTTTAGCATCGGTAATATTTATAATTATACTCATGTGCTTTCACCAGCACATGATTTAATTGGCTATGTTCAGATAATAAGAAGTGTTCCCTCCAGTGTTCCCATGAGTTCTTGTTTGTTGTACTTGTGGCTCATTTAATCAGGTTCCACTGTGGAAATGAAATCCCTACAGTTACCTGTGAGAGAATTAACAAGCTCACTAAGAACATTTAGACTTGGGGTGTTTGTACCATACATAATGTACCATACTTAGTACTGCACTGTACTGCAGATATCAGATTTCATGTTGTGCAGTTATTTTGTTTATGTTTAACAGGCATTTAATGTAAAATGAAGACATTAATTAAGGCAGTATTTTAATGGACAAGTGTTGGACACTTGATTTTACCAAATAGTAATTAGCCGTGCTACACTCACATTATATTAAAGCCATTTTTCTTTTAAAAAGGCTTTGATTTGTAAAAAATTGTAGGTGTGTGTTATACTAATATACTTATAACCCAATTGTACTTACTACTTTTGGTAAACTTAAGGTGTGAAAATTATCATTAATTATAGCAACTTTATAATTAAATGTAGCATATTTAGCACTAATACAGTATTTCATTTCAGATTTCATTAAACAAATTTAGTTAAAAACTCCAATGTCATTTCTCCGAAACATTTACATGTCTTTACTAATATGTCATCTGGACCAACTGCTTTTCCACTTCCCATTCCGTCTATAGCTGCCCTCACTTTCTCCTTGCTAATCCTGAACACTCTGATTCATATCTCTATGTCATCCAACCTTTTCTTTCCAATTTTCTTCATTCATCAGCTCCCTAAAGTACTCCTTCCACCTTTTGCAACTGTCAGCACATCTGCATCCTTTATCATTCTAATCTGCTGTATAACACAATATTGTTCCTATTTTCCAACTTCTCATTTAGCTTGATGTCTTGGCACCTTTTCTGTAACCTTTGGTCTTTTCTCTGCTTACACCACATCTTCTTGTACTCCTATCCTCTCTCTTCACCATTTTAGAGACCCCAGCCCTCCTAAAACTTCTGCACTTCTGCACTTCCTCATTCCACCACCAAGTCCCATTTTCTTACTTTCTCTGCTCAGATGTCACAAGTACTTTTCCAGCTGATTCCCTCTGTACTATGGTCTGAAATCCAGTGTGTAAATCTTATTTTTGATCTGCATAATTGATTTCACACTTTTTTTCCTGACACAACTCTCCCTAGTTACCTGGGCTTGGGATCGGCACTAAGAGTGCACTGATATGTGCCAAACATTTTTTCTGCCAAAGACTTTATTGGTTTGATTGCAGTTGTGGCCTTAATACCATCTGTGTGAGTTGCAGATCATATGTTTTATTTGTGGTTCAGGAATGGGATTTTTTAAGGAGCTCATGAATAATTGTCAATCTGCTTTTGGACAGATTGTTTATATGTGTACATATTGCAACTAAAAATAATGTATTTATTGTCTGTTTTACCACTGCTTTATCTTGATCAGGGTTGCATTGGGTCCAATTCACTGGGTAATATGCAGAAAACACCCTGGACAGGGTGCACACACACACACACACACACACACAAACACACACACTTAGGACAATTTCCTATAGCTTTAATTGGTCTGACTGCACATCTTCGGACTTCAGTCAGATTAAACTGGAGCACCCAGAAGAAACCCCATGTGGACACAATGGGAACTTGCAAACTCAACAAAGAAATGACCTTGGCTGCCCGGCCGGGGAATCGAGCCCAGGTCCTTTCTTGCTGTGAGCCGCCCTAAAAATAAACATAACTGCATAATCCATTAAAAAAGTTATTCTTTTGATGTTTATCCCAAAATAAAATTAAAACCCATACAATCCAACGTCTTCTTAATCTTCTTAAGTAAAAAGCATCTTTTTTCTTCACATACTGTAATACTTCACAATATTTTTATGGGTTGGATGCCAAAGATAATTTAGGGTATGTAAATGTATATTTAATATGCTCTATTGGGACGATGCAGAACAGTATCAGGGATGGACCAAGATTATTTAAGAGCTTTCAGACATCGGGCTAGTAGGAGAGAATAAAACAGCATTGAACAATACTGGATAAGATTTTAAGGAGGTCTTAGTATGAAGAACTAAGAACTAACATCTCATATTTGCAGGTAATGATCATTTGTGTTAACCGATTAATAAGAATTTATAATGTGTAATTATTGTTTAGAATGCTTACATTTGTTTTGTGATTATTTGCTGTCTTTTATGTAATAAATTTGTGTACCAGGTGAAACATTATTCAGCATTTTATATATAAAATAATGAACACATCTTAACAATCTGTAAGCACTGCGTTACACTGGATTCTTAAATAATCAGATTTTTCTTTTTTAAAGGTACAAACAAAAGTTCTGACTCAAGAAATGGATACTCAGCCTGTCTACAATGTTTCCTATTCAGAATTTTACTTAATTGGATTTACAGATCTCCAGGAGTACCGGCCTTATCTCTTCATTCCCTTTGCTCTGATCCTAATTCATGCATTCATTGCCAATGTTCTTTTAATATTTGTAATTGCAAAGCAGAGAAGTTTGCATGTGCCAATGTACATCCTAATTGGAATGCTTGATGTTCTTGGGTGCACTGTTCCAGTATTTATTATTCCCAAGATGTTGCATGGTTTTTCACGGGGTTTAAATGGATTTACTAAACATGAATGTCTCCTCCAGATGTTTCTTGTACATTTTGCTGGTTGTTTTCAGTCAAGTGTTTTACTCTGGATGGCTGTTGACAGAATTTTTGCTATTATTTTCCCTTTACGATACCATGACTTTGTAAATGTCAGAAACTCTATTCTGTTTAGCTCTATTTTTATAATTCGAAATATTGTGTATACTGGTGGAATGGTTGGTCTTGTTGCACCATTGCCATTTTGTAAAACGAATATAGTTTACCATAGCTGGTGTGAGCATACATCAATAGTTGCTATAGCATGTGGTGATGTTTCCAGAAATTTTTTAGCTGGTACACTAGGTTTTGTACTTGTTAGCTCTGACTGTATCCTTATTCTTCTTACTTATTTTGTTTTATTTATTGTCATATTTCGATCTCCATCAGGGGAATCTCGTCATAAAGCCATTCAGACATGCAGCACTCACTTAATGTCTATAGCAGTGAGCTACTTTAGTGTGGTTGGTGTTTTTATTGGCTATAGGGCATTCTCAATTCCACGTAACATTCGTGTTTTATTAAGCTTGCAGTATATCCTTCTTCCTGCATGTCTGAATCCAATTATCTATGGAGTACGAACAAAAGAAATTAGAGTCAATCTAAGTAAATATTTTCAACTAAACAAAATTAGTGCAAAATGATATTTGCACTTATTGTAGCAAATTATAAAATCTGCTCAATTTATTTTAGAAATGCATACATAATAAATACATACATAAAAAACATAAAATTATGATTAAGTAAAATGACTCTGGGCCTCATTAGCCATCTCATTAGATCTCCTCAATATTTATGTAAAAGTGTAGAGTATAAGTGCTGTTGCAGTTTTTTTTTATTCATCTAATATAATATTTATTCCTTGCATAATTTGGTGCAACTCCCAACACACCTAATATAGCAGTCTGGATTGAGCTGAAGAGGGTATGTTAAAATAAGCAAACATGAGGTGCATGGGTACTTTTAACAAACTCTTAACAAACCTTTAAATTTACCAGCCTTGTTTGAAAACTGTTTGTCTATTAATTTAACACATTTCACCATCAAGTTCATTTACCCAGTCATTACAGAAACAGTACAAATTGATACAAGCACAAACAGAACAGCTCATATAGAACATACACATTTTATTTGTACAATGATAACAATTTATTTAAAAATCAAATATACAAACCGAAATATGTACTTTAACTTTTTAACAAGTCAGTAGATTTCATATAAGCACATTTCAATCTCTATTGTTACATATCACACCTTTAATCTTGCATATGGCACCTTTGGCATTCCATATTACACCTTTAATCTCAGTATAAGAGACTTTATATTTTGGTAATGATATATATTACAATAAATCTAATAATATTTATTAAAAAATGATAACGTCTTGAAACTTTAATGTGTACTTTAACTTATGAGCACATTTCAATCTCTATTGTTACATATTAGCGAAGAAAGAATTTCATTGTACTGTATATGTATATATGACAAATAAAGTATATCTTCTATATCTATCTATGTTACACCTTTAATCTTGCATATTGCACCTATGGCATTCCATATTGCACCATTAATCTCAGTATATGAGATTTTATATTTTGGTAATGGTATATATTACAATAAATCTAATAATACTCATTTATTAAAAATGTATTAATGGGGCTACTTGTGTTGTATTTTTGTTTGGTGTCAGATTTTAATATCAGACAGAGCTGATGTGGCTTTTAATTATAAATTCTGATTGTGTCAATTTTAAATGTTGTAGTCCATCAACAAAATCCCTTATAACAGGAAACTATACAACACATTTATATTTAGTGAATTTGAGAAAATCATTTTGAGATCACGATTTTGTGGAGCTATAATTATATATTTAATATATAATTATATATACTGTGATATAAACATTACAACCAAATCCTCACAGTTCTTATGCGTGCAGCTGATTAATCTACATTCTACTGTACATTTGGTTTATTAAATTGGACAGATCTTCCACTTTTGAACTTATATAGACAGTCCAATTTCATAATCTGCCTTTTAATAAATGAGTAAATTATGTAATATTGCCCAGTGTTGGAACTTTAAACCTTACATATCATACTTTTTCATCACAGCTATAATTTACATATGATTAAAAAAGATCTTTTACAATCATTTATTCATTCTTTTATTTTTACTAACAGCTCACACATGCACTCACTCCACACCAAGCCACCTTCTGTTATGAGGAATGCAGACGGACCCAAGGATGCAGAGTAAAAAAACAGGATTTTATTAAATGACAAATAAATAAGAACAAAGAGAAATAACGAAAACAAAAAACAACTCAGGCAAAGTGCCGAGTGACGCCGCTGGACCGCTGGCAAACTGAATGAGAGGGGAGAACACAAAAATAACAAAACACAGGAGGCGAGGCGCGAACCCGGATCGCCTAGTCACGAGGCGTTCGCGCTGCTCGCTGCGCTATTAGAGCGCGGTTTACGGAAATAACGCTTGCGCTTTAGAGGAGGCGTAGCCGACGCAAGCGCTCGGGAAAAACAGTGAGATCGCTAAGGGAAAATAAAACACAAAAAGCAGGCAATAACAATCGGCCGGCGTGTCACCAGCGGTGGTAAGTCCGCTGGGAAGAGCCGGTGTGAGAGTTAAAGAATAAAGGATTCTGCTGAGGTGCGGATTCGAACCGGGAATACGGCGGGAGGCAGCAGAAGCCCAACCCACACAACCAAACCGGATCTGGGGAATCCGCTAGGCAGAACGGCCAAAGAGGAAGAGCTGAGGATGCGGTTGAGGCTAATGATAGCCAAATGCTAACCGCAATTCCCAGCAAGGAACGCTGCGCTGCAAAACAAAGACAGCGCGAGGGCTGTACGAAGTCGCACCACCTTTCCCTACCAGGTAACCAAAATCCTATAATACCTCCGCCTTTCGACGTACACACCCGCCGCTCTACAAAGCGCCCGGGGCTACCCAAAACTGTCCCTGAAAAACGAAGCGACTTGAGCAGTACTGTACCGAAATAAAGAGAAAGGTGCGACGCCGGCAACCAGATGACACCCCCTTAAATAGGGGAATCACAGGTGCCGCGCGTTAGCACCTAATGAGCTGGCCTAGTATTTAAGGCCGAGCTCTTTGTTGTTCTGTAACGCCTGCGACGCTGTGACCTGATGGTACTATCACCAAACGTCGCAGGCACCCTAACAGTACCCCCCCCTCTAGGGACAGCTCCCGAGGTCCCAAGACCCGCGGTTCGGTTTCTCCTGAACTCACGGATCAGTTCGGGGTCCAGGATCTGGCGAGCCGGTACCCACGAACGCTCCTCGGGGCCGTAACCTTCCCAATCCACCAAGTATTGGGTGCTACCCTGCACCCTCCTGCTATCCAGGAGGCGGCGGACCGTGAATGCAGGGGCACCCTGGATGATACGAGGGGCGGGAGGTTGGGGGAGGGGTCTAGCTCCCTCGCACGCAAATGGGCGAAGTTGGGAGACATGAAAGGTTGGGTGTGCCCTCATCCTGGGGGGCAACTCCAACCTGTATGTCACCGGATTTATCCGTCTGACCACCTTAAACGGGCCAATGTACCTGGGTGCCAGCTTGTGAGGGGCACCTTTGACGGGGAGATCCCTCGTCGACAGGAGAACTCGTTGGCCCGGCCGGAACATGAGGGCCGGCTGCCGCTTGCGATCAGCAGTACGCTTCATGGAGCGTTGCGCGGCTAGAAGAGCCTGCCTTGCTTTTCGCCAAGCGGCACGGCAACGACGGATGTGTTGACGCACAGTTGGGACCGCCACCTCTTGTTCCTGCTCGGGAAACAGTGGAGGAGGGTACCCAAACTGTGCCTCAAATGGTGACATTCCTAATGCGGCGTGGTGCAGGGTATTGTGGGCGAATTCAGCCCACAACAGTTTATCCGCCCAAGTGGCTGGATTCCCTGCAGTGAGGCACCGAAGCATCTTGCCCAGATCCTGGATAACCCGTTCCGACTGCCCGTTGGACTCGGGGTGGTACCCCGAGGATAAGCTTGCCGTTGCCCCTAGGAGTTGGCAAAAAGACCGCCAGGTCTGACTGATAAACTGCGGGCCCCGATCCGACACAATGTCGGATGGGACCCCATGTGCTCTCACCACATGTTGCAGTATCGCCTGGGCGGTCGCCATGGCAGACGGTAGCTTGGGCAGAGGAACGAACAGACAAGATTTAGTGAACCGGTCAACAATCACCAGTACCACCGTGAATCCCCTGGATTTGGGCAAGCCCGTAACAAAATCCAGTGCCAGATGGGACCACGGTCTTGACGGTACTGGTAATGGATGGAGAAGTCCTCTAGGACGCTCTCTAGTGCTCTTATTAGTCGCACAGATAGCACAGGCTCGGACAAAGTCCTTGACCTGTATCTCCATCCCCGGCCACCAAAATCTTCGGCGCAGTAGCTCCAGGGTCTTAGAAACTCCTGGATGAGCCGCAAATGGGGACGCGTGGACCCATTCCAACACCTGATGACGGACTGTAGTGGGCACAAACAGCCGATCAGGTGGACCTCCACCGGGGTCGGGTTCCACAGCTTGGGCGTCCCTAATGACTTTTGATATGCCCCACACCATTGGGGCAGCAATCAGACTCGGGGGGATGATAGGCTCAGGCTCGGTTTTGGGTCCGGTCGACTCCCACTGCCTGGATAAAGCGTCAGGCTTGCCATTCTTCGACCCTGGTCTATAAGACAGGGTGAAGTGGAAGCGACTGAAAAATAGGGACCACCGAGCCTGCCGGGAGTTCATCCTCTTAGCCTGCTGGATAAACGACAGATTTTTATGGTCTGTCCAGATCAGGAAGGGATGCTTCGCCCCCTCAAGCCAATGTCGCCATTCATCAAGCGCTAGCTTGATGGCTAAAAGCTCCTTATCCCCCACCGGGTAGTTACGCTCGGCGGGAGTTAGACGATGTGAAAAGAAAGCGCATGGGTGCAGCTTCTTTTCGGGACCCACTCTCTGGGACAGCACTGCCCCAACCCCGACATCAGAGGCATCTACTTCTACTATGAAGGACTCCTCTGGGTCGGGCAACTGCAAAACCGGAGCAGTGGTAAGGAGAGTCTTAAGCCTGTTAAAGGCTTGCTGGGCCTGCATCGACCATTTGAACGGTCCCTTGCCTGTCAGGGCCGTCAAAGGAGCGGCGACGGTGCTAAAGTTCCGAATGAACCGCCTGAAAAAATTTGCAAAGCCTAAAAATCTTTGCACTTGGCGTACGGAACTAGGAGTTGGCCAGTCCTCCACAGATTTCACTTTAGCCGGATCCATACGTATGGCACCTTGGGAAATGATAAACCCCAAAAATGAAATAGATGGGGCATGAAAAACGGATTTCTCTAGCTTGACGAACAAACGTTGCTCGAACAACAGCTGGAGAACCCGACGGACGTGCCTAACGTGTTCTTCAATGGACCGGCTAAAGATCAGGATATCGTCTAAATATACATAGACGTATCTATCAAGGGCTTCCCGCAAAGCCTCATTGATAAAGCGTTGGAAGACCGCGGGGGCATTCATTAACCCAAAGGGCATCACCCGGTACTCGTAGTGTCCCGTGGGCGTAATGAACGCAGTCTTCCATTCGTCCCCCTGCCTGATCCGGATCAGGTTATACGCACTGCGTAAATCGAGCTTAGAAAAAATGGTAGCTCGCTGAAGTGCTTCAAAAGCTGTGGCCATCAGCGGCAGTGGATACCGATCCTTGATCGTGATGGCGTTCAGACCCCGATAGTCGATACAGGGGCGCAACGATCCGTCCTTCTTCCCAACGAAGAAGAAGCCTGCCCCAGCTGGGGAGGACGACGGACGGATGAACCCCTGATCGATTGCCTCCTTGACATACTCCTCCATGGCTTGCCTTTCGGGAGCCGACAGGGAAAAAAGGCGCCCCCTAGGAGGAGTAGTGCCAGGAAGCAGGTTGATGGCACAGTCAAAGGGTCTGTGGGGGGGCAAGTCCCGCGCCCGGGACTTGCTAAAGACCTCACGTAGGTCATGGTACACAGGGGGTACCTGGGTCAGATCGGGGGCCATCGCTTCAGACGATGGTGGCGCCGGCGACATACTCGCTGGCAGCAAGCATGCGTCATGGCACCTGGTTCCCCAAGCAAAGATTGACCCAGATACCCAATCGATCTGGGGATTGTGCTTTCTGAGCCAGGAGTGTCCCAGGACCACTTGGAGCTGAGGGACCTGGGTCACCAAAAAGGTGATCCGCTCCTCGTGGTTCCCCAGACGCATCGTGAGGGGACGCGTCTGGTAAGTTATGGGACTCCCAGCTACCGCTCGGTCGTCCACAGCGTGGACGGTTATGGGCACCCGTAGCGGTTGAAGCGCAATCCCCATCCTGTGCACCAGGCGGCGGTCGATGAAGCTCTCCACCGCACCCGAATCGACACACACCAGGAGGTCCGTAGAACCCGAGCCCCAGAGCAACACGGCATCCAGGAACAAACCATGTTGAGGGATGGTGGGTCGGCCCACCCTCGACTCCCCGCCTCGAGGGTGGCCTACTCGTTTAACCGAGCCCGGCTTCTCGAGGGGGGGTCGGAAGGTAAGGTGGGCCTTTGGGTCGTCCCTAGCTGCATGGGCTCGGGATCCAGGTCACGGGGCACCGGACGGGACGGTCCTGGGAATCGGGCGCCAAGAGGGTACGACGTCCGCTCCCGGGCCCGCTGTCGGAGCCTGGTGTCGATATTGGTGGCCAGGGCGTAAAAGGCCTTGAGTGAGGTGGGGAGCTCACGAGTAGCCAACTCGTCTTTGACCTTCTCCCCCAGCCCGCGGTGGAAAATGGCATGCAGCGCCCCCTCATCCCAGCCGCACTCTGCCGCAAGGGTACGGAACTCAATCACATATTCCGCTACTGATCGCCCCCCTTGCGACAGCTCTAATAGGCGTGGACCCGCGTCTCTTCCTCCCACTGGGTGAAAAAACGTGTCCCTGAGTGCCTCCCGAAAGGAGGACTCTGAGAAGCACTCCGGGGCATCCTGCTCCCAGAGAGCAGTGGCCCACTCTAAGGCTTTGCCAGTGAGTAATGAGATCACGTAGGCGACCTTCGAGCGCTCTGAGGGAAAGCGGGCGGGCTGCAACTCAAAGATGAGGGAGCACTGGAGGAGGAACCCCCTGCACTTTTTTGCCTCACCCGAGAAACGTTCGGGGGGCGGCAAAGGGGTCTCTGGTCCGGTGGCTGGGGAAGCGGGAGTGGAGGGCGACTGGCGCTCCGAGCTGACCGCCAATGCCGGCAACAGCTGGGCGATCTCGGCTATTCGGTTGGCGAGCTCATTAAGCGCCAGCTCGTGTCTGCCCAAGGTTACCCCCTGGTGACGCAAAACATCAGTCACGGGGGGCGACTCTGCTGGGTCCATTATTGGTCGCACCTTTCTGTTATGAGGAATGCAGACGGACCCAAGGATGCAGAGTAAAAAAACAGGATTTTATTAAATGACAAATAAATAAGAACAAAGAGAAAGAACGAAAACAAAAAACAACTCAGGCAAAGTGCCGAGTGACGCCGCTGGACCGCTGGCAAACTGAATGAGAGGGGAGAACACAAAAATAACAAAACACAGGAGGCGAGGCGCGAACCCGGATCGCCTAGTCACGAGGCGTTCGCGCTGCTCGCTGCGCTATTAGAGCGCGGTTTACGGAAATAACGCTTGCGCTTTAGAGGAGGCGTAGCCGACGCAAGCGCTCGGGAAAAACAGTGAGATCGCTAAGGGAAAATAAAACACAAAAAGCAGGCAATAACAATCGGCCGGCGTGTCACCAGCGGTGGTAAGTCCGCTGGGAAGAGCCGGTGTGAGAGTTAAAGAATAAAGGATTCTGCTGAGGTGCGGATTCGAACCGGGAATACGGCGGGAGGCAGCAGAAGCCCAACCCACACAACCAAACCGGATCTGGGGAATCCGCTAGGCAGAACGGCCAAAGAGGAAGAGCTGAGGATGCGGTTGAGGCTAATGATAGCCAAATGCTAACCGCAATTCCCAGCAAGGAACGCTGCGCTGCAAAACAAAGACAGCGCGAGGGCTGTACGAAGTCGCACCACCTTTCCCTACCAGGTAACCAAAATCCTATAATACCTCCGCCTTTCGACGTACACACCCGCCGCTCTACAAAGCGCCCGGGGCTACCCAAAACTGTCCCTGAAAAACGAAGCGACTTGAGCAGTACTGTACCGAAATAAAGAGAAAGGTGCGACGCCGGCAACCAGATGACACCCCCTTAAATAGGGGAATCACAGGTGCCGCGCGTTAGCACCTAATGAGCTGGCCTAGTATTTAAGGCCGAGCTCTTTGTTGTTCTGTAACGCCTGCGACGCTGTGACCTGATGGTACTATCACCAAACGTCGCAGGCACCCTAACACCTTCTGCATGTTTTGGGAGCTGGAGGGAAGAAATCCAAGTATCCTTTAAAAATATTACATCATTACATATGATAACCTTACTTAGCACATACAGCCTATTTATTATTTGGAGGAAAAAAAAAGATGGAAGAATTACTCCAGTCTCACCGCACTCCTTGCTGGGTTAAGGTAGCACAAGAAGGCTTTATATCGTCAGGAGATCCACTTGGCCAGAACGGTAAATAAAAAATAAAAAAATAGGCTTTCATCTTTATTTTGATTTTTCAGCGAATCCTCTAAATAGCTGAGATGAATTGTGCAAAATCCTTCTTTTCCAAAACGTGCGCGTTCACAGTCGCGGCGACGCGCTTACTTCCCTTAACTGACTCGCGTAAAAACAAAAAAAACAAACGTGGTTTAGTTTAGAGTCTTAATAATATAACCAAAGCTTTATTGTATTTAAAATACCTTACTTATAATGATAAAAGCATAAACACGGATCTCTCACGTCCTGAAAAACCGGCATCTTCACTCTTCGATGCACTCACTGCTCTCTCTCTCTCCCTTTGTGTCTTTAAGCTTGCCTTTTCTTTACTTCAGAGCATAGACCATTTTTATTTTCTTTAACCGATTCATTCTGGTCAGGGCCATTTTTATTTACCGATTCGTCTTGGTCAGGGTCCTCCGCGTTGTACTGTGTTAGAGTCTAAAGCTTGGCACGAGCCAGGAATTGGGTCCAACTGTAGCCTTGGTCGCAGCTTTACCTGCACTGGTCATGTGATCATAATCTATAATATTGCATGGTTGTAAAAAATATAAATCACGTTTACAACCATGCAATTGAATAACCTGAATAAGTCCTGTAAGTCCATTTTACATGTGACAGACTGACGACCTGATATATTTTTATTTCTGTGCTGAATTGTATCTAAATGTTGCCATCTGTGCTTTGTTTGCTCCATTACTGTCAGGGAAAAAAGTTTTTGCTTTTTCCTAAAAAGTTTTTGGAGATACGTGTTTTTCATCGGACAGCGACGATATATTTATATAAATAATTTTGGTGGCCTCTAATGTCTGGTTAAGGCACTGGCATGGGTAGCTGAGGTACACACCGAGCCCAGTGTGACTTACCATGGGGTGGCGTACTTAATTTCAGTCTGGCTTTTTCCTGACAACATGGTTTCCTGGATGTACACTATTTATGATCTCTTTAATATGAACAGACTTGGTTGTGCATGCATTTTGATATGTGTATGTGATATTCATATTTTTGATCCTGTATTTCTGAACCCGATTGTGGATTAGGCACTTGGCTTAAATAAGTGAGACAAGCACAGCTCCTTTCAGTAAAGGTCAAGTACCTTACAATTATGTTTCCTGGCAGCATCTGTGGCAGTACAAAAGATTTTGGGTCTACATTAAGACTTACAAAATATTAAAAAAGGTACAACTAAATTAAAAATGTTTAGGGTTCCCATAGGCAAGCCAGACAAAAAGATTTTACATAAATTCATATTCCATTTAGGCTTTGGGTCAAATTATATTAAAAAGTATTTAATAATATGTCAACATATTGCAATTCCAATGGTAATGTTAGAATAGAATAATAGAATAGTTACTACTCCGACTCTAATGCAAAGTTCACAAATTGATGCAGACTTTTATATTAGTTTATAATAAAGTAACTAAACATGTAACTAATCTGTTTTTATTGTTGTAGCCAAGTTATTTAACAGCAGGAAAATATATATTTTTAAAAATACCAAAACAACCCTTTTTTATATTATTAAGGCAAACAGTAAAGAGGCAAGCAAGCAGACATGTACTAGTCATGTAGGCCACAGCAAGAGGAGTTATCAGTATTATTATTTTTTTATTTCAATATATGCCTGTTATAAAGAGCAAAATGTTATCTCTGAACTGTGGTGATTAATTATTATATTTGCACAAATGTATATATGAAAATAAACAATAATAAATGCATTTGTCTCTAGTTTAAAAAAACATGTTGCCCTTACACAAACATATAGTTAAGATAAAAAAATTTGCTAATTTGTGTATACAAAATATTTGAAAGATAAAGGTATACTACAAAATTACATTTTATAAAACAACCATACACTCATTAAATTCTTTGCTGTTAAAATATAACATTATACAAAATTATAACATATAGGAATTTATTATTAAATATCAATAACTAGTATTATAAGTTAGCAAATAAATTACCATTTATTTTGTGTTTTGAAAGTTCCTGGTATGTACAGTAAGTTATGTAATTACACACTTTAACATACAAGAGCATGCATGCAAATACAATAGCAACACATAATATTATTTGTAAATTTGTCAACAAAATTGAGATTTATTCTGTGAAATCAATATTTTATTATTATTATTATTTTTATTTTAGTGGAAGTTACTCCAATTATTCATTTTTTTTTTTACAAAACCTGAAATGAATTGATAATATTGAATTAGGGAAACAAAAAATTTTTACATCACAAATAATGCATCTTTTTATTCATAATGTAGCCTTTATTGTGATTGTTGCTGCATTACAATGGTGAGACCTTCAAATTGCTAATTAGTTTTAGAAATTGTTGTCTTATTTCTGTTGTTCTTACTCCATAAATAATTGGATTAAAACAGCATGGAAATAGTATGTACATCGTACTCAAGAACAAACGGGAGTCAGGAGACAAACCATTCCTGGTTCTGTACGACAGAAATGCGATCAGGACAAATAATAAATTGACTGTAATGACAATTATATGTGTAACACATGTGTTAATGGCCTTTAAGTGGGCTTTACCAGATTTAAATACAGAAACAAATATTACTACATATGATGCAATAATGACTAGAAAATCAACCATTGGTATCAAAAGAGTTGATACAAGCCCGATTAAGCTATTAAGAGAAGTGTCTCCACAGGCTAACTGAACCAATCCCATGTGTTCACAAAAACAGTGTTCCATCACATTTGAACAGAAACGTAATCTTCCAGCCAGGCCTATCATTAAAGCATTTAAAAAAAGAAATCTAAAAACTGGCACAATAATAAATTTTAAAAACTTGTGAATTTCCATATATTTATGATAGTTCAGAGGTTTGCATATAGCAAAAAAACGATCCATAGCCATCCACACTAGTACTGTGGACTGAAATGCACCAGCAATTTGAATAAAAAACATCTGTACTAAACAGCCGGCAAGAGAAATTCCATTCCAGCCAAATAAAAAGTCCAGCAGTAAACTTGGTACAAAACAAACAGGCCATAAAAAGTTTACAACACCCAAAACACCAATAAGAACATACATAGGAGAGTGCAGACTTCTCTGAGATATAATTAAATAAATTATAACAGAGTTTGATATGGTAGACAGTACAAACAGTACAAAATATGGGATGAATAGAATGGAGCGCCATTCCCCCAAACCCACAAAAGCACTTAGTTTAAAAGTTGTAAAAGAAATATTTTGTGTTGGAAAATTTTGCATTCTGATAAATGTTTGTTTAAAACCAAAAAATTAACACAAGGTTAAAAAAACATTCATGTTATAATATTATTATAATATTATAGGTAAACACCAGTATTAAATAGTCCAGTATAACATGAAAAATAATCTACAATTAAAATGATCCATACACATTGAAAAAAATGTAAAAGACAATTGTCCACATAATTATAAATTACAAATAACAATAACTGTAAAAACCTAACATCACATTAAACACATTCTTTTGCAGTCCTGCAATGATTCATGTAACAAACAAAACTAAAATATAAACAAATGCTCACACTGCATTGCACAAAGATAATGTAGAGCACATGAATATAAAACAAAATCAACCCCACCCTTAATACAGATACTTATCACACATCCTAGTAGCAAGTACAGCCGTAACATGCATCTTGTATTTAAATACACTTTGTGTTCTCATGAGGTCGGGCTTTATTCCTTTAGGCTTAATATCAAATGTTTGTATCAAAATATGAATATGTAAAAGATTTGTTTATCTCTGTATTGCATAAGCCTCCAGAGTAATTTTATGGCTGTGCATGGCAACACAATCATACAGTGTTATGAATAATACATTCATATTAAACAAAGACATCCTTAATGAACACAATAAATAATCAACATAAATAATAAATCTATATAGTGAATATAAAAAATATAAAATGTTTTACCACCCCTCTTACAATGCCAGGTTTTTCTAATGTAAAAAGTTGAATCATTACAAAACGTTTCCTGGGAACTATAACATGTACAATGTAATTGAAAACCAAACTGAAATGTACATTTTCAGCATTTAGCAGACACCTTTATCCAAAGCAGCTTACAGTACTGTAACAGAAGACAGTCTGAGAAATTGAGGGTTATGGGCCTTGCTCATGGGCCCAACAGCAGCAACCTGCCAGTTGTGGGACTTGAACCAGCAGCCTTTTAATTACTAGTACTAAACTACAACTCCCTACATGTGTTCATGTGTTAAATTGGGGGTCTAATTTTTGTTTGAAGCATTTTTTCATTTTATGGAAGTATTCTGTCTTTTTGGTTAGGACCCTATCAGCATATCTTAACCAAATTATGCAATTATAAATTATACTTAGATACTATATATTCATATGGTCATTTGATTGTGAGTGTCAATGTATGCAATGTTTAATTGTATTTCAGGGTTTAAATCAGTTCATTCACGTGAAAGAAATGTGCAGAGGAAGGCCCAGGAGATGACCCAGGACTGCTGCAAAGTAAGGGTTGGACAGGTGATGTAGGCTGAGGTGGGGTAGATGGGAACTCATTTAAACATACAACTACTCCCCCAGACATCCCTTCAGTTGCTGTTGGGCCTAGTATTCCCAGTGTTTTTTCCTCTTCCACAGTGAGGCCTGTTGCAGACAACTGACCTCCACCTTTCTTAGCCCTCTCTTTCCTCCCCCTTTCTCTTAGCTTGAATAGCAAAGTCATGTTATTTTTTCCTGATCTCGATGCCAGATCCTTCAAATATCTTTTGGTAGCATAACAAGCACTGATGTTGCTGGTAATACTCTCTCATTTCTTGTTCTTTTATTTGCTAAATTTCCCCGGGCTTTGCAAAAGCATATGTTTTTTATTTTTCAATTTCATCAAGCTTTTGGGTAAGTTCTTCTTTCAAAAAAATTATGTTTGCTTTGTACACTCTTGGTTGAGGCAGTTGGGTTACCTTGCTGGGTTTTTTCTCACTCAAATAACCCAACTGTGAGGTTATTTTCTTAACCCAGCACTTGGGTTACCATGTCCTGTTGCCAATGGCTAAATTCCCTTAAGAATATACACTGATCAGCCATAACATTAAATCCACCTTCTTGTTTCTACACTTATTGTCGATATTATCAGCTTCACTTACCATATAGAAGCACTTTGTAGTTCTACAATTACTGACTGTAGTCGATCTATTTCTCTACATACTTTTTTAGCCTGCTTTCACCCTGTTCTTCAATGGTCAGGACCCCCACAGGACCACCACAAAGCAGGTATTATTTACGTGGTGGATGATTCTCAGTACTGCAGTGACACTGACATGGTGTTGGTGTGTTAGTGTGTGTTGTGCTGGTGTGAGTGGATCAGACACAGCAGCGCTGCTGGAGTTTTTAAATACCGTGTCCACTCACTGTCCACTTTATTAGACACTCCTACCTAGTTGGTCCACCTTGTAGATGTAAAGTCAAAGACGATCGCTCATCTATTGCTGCTGTTAGAGTTTGTCATCTTCTAGACCTTCATCAATGGTCACAGGATGCTGCCCACGGGGCGCTGTTGGCTGGATGTTTTTGGTTGGTGGACTATTCTCAGTCCAGCAGTGACAGTGAGGTGTTTAAAAACTCCATCAGCATTGCTGTGTCTTATCCACTCATACCAGCACAACACACACTAACACATTACCACCATGTCAGTGTCACTGCAGTGCTGAGAATGATCCACCACCCAAATAATATCTACTCTGTGGTGGTCCTGTGGGGGTCCTGACCATTGAAGAACAGCATGGAAGGGGGCTAACAAAGCATGCAGAGAAACAGATGGACTACAGTCAGTAATTGTAGAACTACAAAGTGCTTCTATATGGTAAGTGGAGCTGAAAAAGTAGACAGTGAGTGTAGAAACAATGTGGTGGTTTTAATGTTATGGCTGATCGGTGTAAATGTACATTTGTAACGGCCTGTGTTACCAGATTGGGCGGATTTTATTTGAAACTGGAGGAGAAATTGGCAGGTTTCAAGCAGTGGCGATTTCTCTAAGACTGCAAGGGAAGCTCAGCTTCCCCTAAAATGTCAAAAATTAAATGGTCAAATATGTACAGTTGTGTTAACATTTCATTGACAAATGCGTTAGAACACGTTCATCTCGAAGACGAGTTTGTTCAGAATCAGCTACTTATCTCAAATCGACTGACTCGAACTTCTCATACATTCCCGTAGCTCAATGCATTTGCCCGCAGAAGCTGAGCGTCTCTTCACTTCTATGGGGCTGCATGGGAGGTTTTTTTTCATTGCTTCGAAACTCGTCGGTCATTGGATAAATGCCACGATTTTGTCCCGCCCCCGGACCCTGAGCGTCTCTGGGGGTGAATGGAGCTGTGGGCGGGTCTGGACGCGGAGCTTCTGCAAGATGATTGGAGGATCAGTCGAAAAGCTGAATCCCGTTTTGATTGACAGCTTGAAGCCTTCAGTCCCATCGCGGATTTTGCGAACTGCAACCCATTTCAGGCCATTTTCTTGAAAAGGAACAGAGGGCACAATTTATATATAAATAAATTGACAAATTTTATGATGTAAGCCGACAATGAGCTTCCCCTGTTTGAAAGACCAGCAGCCGCCACTGGTTTCAAGGTATCATGACATTGCAAATAAAATATTTTAAATATCACTACATTTATAATCACTATTTTGTAAGATATCAGCAGTTAATTAGTATAATGTTGTTCATGAGTATGTTGGGGCAGTTTTCCATGCATTTTGGCGGATTTTTAAATACATTGTGACACTAGCAATCTGGCAACCCTAGTAAGGCACAGAAACAGCAGTTTGGAGATTTGCTGCAGCAGCATATGTGAGGTAAGTGTTTCCAGTTCATTTTAATACTTTAAATGCTCCCCAGGAGATAGTAAACTTGCTAACATTAGCGATAGATACAATATCAGTGCAAGAATGAATGGAAATTGTAGCCTGCTGCCTGCCTGCCTACTGGCTAGCTAACCTAAGATACAAAAAAAGCTCGCTAAGTTATTTTAATTTCAATAGAATAGTATGTAGCCATTATAACAAAGCTAACTAAGCTGTGCAACGATTTTAGAAGCTAGTTAACGTTACCTTAGCTAGCTGCAGCTAGGGTGGCCAGACGTCCGGTTTTAGGTCGGACAGTCCGGCTTTTCAGCTGCCAGTCCTCCATCCACGCAACGCTAGGACGGACACTTAAAAATCCTCCTTTTGGAGTGAACTGGTTTCATTTTTGATCAATATTGTCTGTCATTGGCTCAGGTACATGTCAAAACAAATGCTTTGTATTTCATTGGTTTAACAGCCTCATTTGACTGCTTATAGTGCTACCACTGACCAATCGCAGAAGGTCCGCCCTCTAAATGCTAGTCTGTGATTGGGTGGTTGAACTTCGCCCGCCCTCTCTGTTCTGCATACACCTCTACCTGAGTCAATTAGTCAGTTCTCAGGAACGCTGTAAAAATCCCAAAAAGTAAACTTTTGGAGGCAGCGAGGAACGGACTTAAATATGAAAAGTAGACACAACATTTAGTGAGTAAAACAGTAATTTGTTACAGAATTCTTGCTTAAATTGGTCAAAAACTCTGTTATGTGGGTTATGGTTTCATTCTGTGTGTTGCAGTATCGTGTCCCCCTGTTCCTAATATGACGTCCTCCTTTTGGGTGTAATGTCCTCCTTTTGGGTGTAATGTCCTCCTTTTGGGTGTAATGTCCTCCTTTTTGTGACTATAAATATGGCCACCCTAGCTACAGCAGAGATAAAAAATTTACCTCAGGGAAATGTTTGTGAGCATGGGCAAAAGAGTTAGGGTTATTATGTTCAACCGTAATATCACTAAGGTTAATTATTATTTGTTTCCAATGTTTCTAACCATAGTTTGTTTATTATTACCTCCTTTTGCGACGTTTTTAACAGTCTGGAACCAACATGGTGCAGTATTTGCAGGAACAGAGGAAGCCCTCACCGTTTGTATTATCCTTTAGAGTATAGCGTCTCAAGAAACGCGTGTAACACTTAAATAAAAAAAAAAATAAAAAAATAAAAAGAATCCTTGTGCTGACTGTTATTATTGCTATTATTATTATTATTATTATTATTATTAGAAGTATTAGTAGTAATTGTAGCAGTATTAGTATTATTATTTACATATTTACATTTACGGCATTTAGCAGACGCTCTTACAGTACTTTGACAGTATATTATCTGAGCAATTGAGGGTTAAGGGCAACCTGGCAGTGATGGGGCTTAAACCAGCAACCTTTTGATTAATAGTCCATGCAGTACCTTAACCACTAAGCTGTCCAACTGCCCATATCAGCATTAAAGTTAACAACCCAACATTCATGGTAAAATTAACCCAGCATTGGGTAAAAAAGAACCTCATAGTTGAGTTGTTGTAACTCAGCACAATGGTTAAACTGCATAACCCAACAAGTTTGGTTAAAATAACCCAGCATGTGTTTTGTCCAATATTTACCCAGCGCTGGGTTGCCAAATAACTTAGGTTATTTTTTAGTGTAGGCTCGCCACGCATGATAATGCATGAAAGCTTTATTGTGCGGCTATTTATAAGTTTGATATGCGGCAGATATTTTAAATAATTTGCTTAATGAATTATTTGCTATTTGGGATATATAAAATAATGAGAAATTGAATGGTAATGGGTGATTTAGTTTTCGACTGGCGGTGCCTTTCAAGCCGAGATGCACGAGTTACATCGTTCTTTAAGTTGTTCGTAAATCGCTAAGATCAGTCAACCTGGGAAACGCACCCCAGGTCGAAGCAAGAGGAGTTATCAGTATTATTATTTTTTTATTTCAATATATGCCTGTTATAAAGAGCAAAATGTTACCTCTGAATTGTGGTGATTAATTATTAATTTGGCACAAAACTATATATAAAATAAACAATAAATAAATAAATAATTGTATTTGTCTAGTTTAAAAAAAGTTGTTCTTACACAAACATTTAGTCAAGCCAAGATACAAAAATGTGCTAAATTGTATATACAAACTATTTTAAAGTAAAAGGTATACTACAAAACAACATTATATTTTCATATAAAAATCATACACTCATTAAATTAAAACATAACATTCTACAAAATTTTTAATAATAAATATCAATACCTTCTATTATAAGTTAGCAAATAAATCAAAATTTATTTTGTGTTTTGAAAGTTCCTGGTATGTACAGTAAGTTATGTAATTACACACTTTCATATACAAGAGCATGCATGCAAATTCAATAGCAACACATAATATTATTTGTACATTTGTCAACAAAGTTAAGATTTATTCTGTAAAAATATGTGAAATTCTGTTATTTTATTATTATTTTAGTGGAAGTTTCTCCAATTATACTAATTTAAAAAGTGAAATAAACTATCATATTGAATTAAGGAAACATAAAAATGTTACATCATAAATAATGCATCTTTTTACTTATAATGCAAAATATCTTTATTGTGATTGTTGCTGCATTACAATGGTGAGACCTTTAAATTGCTTATTAGTTTAAGAAATTGTTGTCTTATTTCTGTTGTTCTTACTCCATAAATAATTGGATTAAAACAGCATGGAAATAGTATGTACATCGTACTCAAGAACAAACGGGAGTCGGAGGACAAACCATTCCTGATTCTGTATGACAGAAATGCAATCAGGACAAATAATAAACAATTAAGAATGACAATTATATGTGTGATACATGTGTTAATGGCCTTTAAGTGGGCTTTACCAGATTTAAATACAGAAACAAATATTACTACATATGATGCAACAATGAATAGAAAATTAACCATTGGTATTAAAAAAGTTGATATAAGCCCGATTAAGCTATTAAGAGAAGTGTCTCCACAGGCTAACTGAACCAATGCCATGTGTTCACAAAAACAGTGTTCTATCACATTTGAACAGAAACGTAATCTTCCTGCCAAATATATTATTATTGCATTTAGTAGAAAAATTCTGAAAACTGGCACAATAATAAATTTTAAAAACTTGTGAATTTCCATATATTTATGATAGTTCAGAGGTTTGCATATAGCAAAAAAACGATCCATAGCCATGCACACTAGTACTGTGGACTGAAATCCACCAAAAATCTGAATACAAAGCATTTGTACTAAACAACCTGCAAGAGAAATTCCATTCCAGCCAAATAAAAAGTCCAGCAGCAAACTTGGTACAAAACAAACAGGCCATACAAAGTCTACAACACTCATAACACCAATAAGAACATACATAGGAGAGTGCAGACTTCTCTGAGATATAATTACATAAATGATAACAGAGTTTAATATGATAGAAAGCAAAAACATTAGGAAATATGGGATGAATAGAATGGAGCGCCATTCCCCCAAACCAACAAAACCACTTAGTTTGAAAGTTGTAAAAGAAATATTTTGCGTTGTAAAATTTAGCATTTTGCTCAATGTTTGTTTAAAACCAAATAATTAATAAAAAGCTAATAAAACATTCATACTATAATATTATTATAATATTATAGGTAAACAGCAGTATTAAATGGTCCACTAAATAATAATTTTATATAATAATTGAAAAATAATCTACAATTAAAATGATTCATACACATTAAACAAAACAGTATCTTGCTCACTTACATTTGCAACACATTCAACACATTAAAAAAGTTTTTAAATGTAAAAGACAACTGTCCATATAATTATACATTATAAATAAAACTTAAAAAAAACTATTAATCTAACATCACATTTAAACACATCCGTTTGCAGTTCTGCAATGATTCATTTTACAAACAAAACTGAAATATAAACAAATGCTCACACTCTGCATTGCACAAAGATAATGTAGAGCACATGAATACCAAACAAAATCAATCCCACCCTTAATACAGATACTTATCACACATAGTAGCAAGTAAAGCCGTAACATGCATCTTGTATTTAAATACACTTTGTGTTCTCATGAGGTCGGGCTTTATTCCTTTAGGCTTAATATCAAATGTTCGTATCAAAATATGAATATGTAAGAGACTTGATCATCTCTGTATTGTACAAGCCTTCCTGGACAGTAATTTCATGGCTCTGAATGGCAACACAGTCATACAGTGTTATGAATAATGTATATTTGCCATAATTCTTTTATTTTATAGTAACATTTTATATTATTTTATTACATTTTACATTTTATACATTTTATTTATAAACACAATAAATAATCAACGTAAATAATAAATTTATATAGTGGATATAAAAAATATAAAACCACCCCTCTTACAATGCCAGGTTTCAGTGACGTAAAAAGGAGAATCATTACAAAACTTTTTCTGTGAACTATAACATGTACAATGTAATTGAAAACCAAACTGAAATGTACATTTTCAGCATTTAGCAGACACCTTTATCCAAAGCAACTTACAATACTGTGACAGAGGACAGTCTGAGAAATTGAGGTTTATGGGCCTTGCTCATGGGCCCAACAGCAGCAACCTGCCAGCGGCCTTTTAAATACTAGTACTAGACTACTACTCTCTACATGTGTTAACTTTTTGTTTGTGTGTGTGTGGGGGGGTGGGTGTTAAAAAAAACCTTAAACTAATGTTTTGCTAAAGCATTTTTTAATTTTATGGAAGTATTCTGTCTTTTTAGGTACAAGCCTATCAGCATATCTTATCTACCTTGCAAAAGTCCTCCAAATCTGTCAGATTGTAAGGGCATCGCCTGTGCACCACTCTTTTCAGGTCATCCCACTTCTCTAAGTGAAGACATTCTTTTGTTGATATGGAGATATGCTTTGGGTCATTTTCATGCTGAAAGGTAAAAGTCCTCTTCATCCACAGCTTTTTTTTTTAGTAGAGGTCTAAAGATTTTGTACCAAAATTTGAAACTGTTCATAATTCCATCCACTTTGTCTAAAGCCTCACTTCCAGCTGAAGAAAAACTCAACCTCAGCAATGTTTAGTTGTATTTCAGGGTTTAAATTATTTCATTCATGTGAAAAAAATAATTGTATTTGTTGATGTACACAAAGAAATGAAATAAATGAAATGCTTGTTCAGAGGGCAGTTTGACTGGCACAGAAGTAGATGACCTGGTTTGCTGAAACTCTGCCATAGAAAGCTGCTTGGGCAGTGGTAGCTCAGCAGTTAAAGTACAGGACTAGTAACTGGAAGGTCACTGGTTCAAGCCCCACATTTGCCAGGTTGGCACTGATGGGCTCTTCAGCAAGGCCCTTAACCCTCAGTTGCTTGCAATGTACTGTATATAGTCTTAATTGTAAGTCGCTTTGGATAAAGGTGTCTGATATGTTCTGAAAATATAAATGATGTCAAGTTTGGCCCTCTACAATTCCACAACCGATAAACCAAAAAAATCAGTTTGCTCTGTACACTCTAAAAAATGCTGGGTTGTTTTTTTTTCTACCCAAACGCTGGGTTGAGGCAGTTGGGTTACCTTGCTGGGTTATTTCTCACTTAAATAACCCAACTGTTTCTCAACCCAGCACTTGGGTTTCCTTGTCCTGTTGCCAATAGCTAAATTCCCTTAAGAATATAAATGCATTCGTTATGGCCTGTGTTGCCAGATTGGGCGTATTTTATTCGAAACTGGCGGGAAAATTGGCACGTTTCAAGGCATCACGATATTGCAAATAAAAATATTTCAAATGTCACTAAATTCATAATTACTGTTCTGTAGGATATTAGCAGTTAATTAGTATAATGTTTTTCATAAGTATGTTTGGGCGGTTTTCCATGCATTTTGCCGGATTTTAAAATTCATTTTATAAAACGGATAGTTCCGGTCCTAAAATCTGATTGGCTGAGCCGCGTTCGAAGCCGTTGTAAAATCCCCGATAAACGCACACCTATGACCACCTCACATCATTCCATATTAATACGCCACTGATAAGAAAAAGTTAATGTTATGTTCGCCCTCATGTCCTCATGTCGAGACCGTGCGTTACTGCTATGATTTTAGCACGGGAAAGAAGTTTTTCCGCTTCGCGTCGTGCCAAAAACGTCATCCCCCATGCTAAAATCACAGTAACGCACGGTGTCGAGTGGCTTATTGCTTTAGTGACACTGTAGCAATCTGGCAACCCTGGTAACGGCCTAGCATGGGCAAAATAGTTATATACGTTGAACCGTAATATCACTAACGTTAATTATTATTTATTTCCAATGTTTCTAACTATAGTTTGTTTATTATTACCTCCTTTTGCGACTTTTTTTAACAGTCTGGAACCAACATGGTGCAGTATTTGCAGGAACAGAGGAAGCCCTCACCGTTTGTATTATCCTTTAGAGCAGGGGTTTTCAACCTTTTTGGACATGCGCCCCCCTTCGTGTGCCAACCGTGAACTTGCGCCCCCCTCCCCCAACTCTAAAAGAACGTAATTAATGTTGTGCACATTATATAATTTTGCTGATTGAAAATATTATTTTAAAAAGATAATACAGATAATACATCTGAGCCGATTCTATCAGCACATTATATAAATTCATGGTTCACTTTGGTAAATCATAAGTGGTTCTTGCTTTTTGATGTAGATGAGAGCAGAAAACGTTACTTCACAGAGCATAGACAAAAGTTCATCAATTACTAAGTTGGTTAGTTCGGGATCATCTGCTCTGACTGAAAACGTTTAGCTCCACAGGCAGAACGACTCTGACTCTGTGGTAATACTCAGTATAATTAAGCCTGAGCTTTTTAAGGTAAGCGAGTCACACAAAATGTTCTGTAGTAGTTGGTGTTTATTTACAACCGCAACATTCATTATAACAGTAAACACGGAGAGATGACTGAGAAAAGAAACTTACGCTGCGCTTAAAATGAATTGACTCCCGAGTCACTTATAATCGATACTGTGAACTACGGTGGCCGAGAAGTGCAAAACAACTTTACATTTCAGAAAACAAAATTACAAAAAAACAAAAACAAATTTACAACGAAAGCAAAAACAAATTTACAAGTGCTTGGGTACCCAGTGTTTGTAAATTTGTTTTGGCATATGTAAAAGTGTTTCAGCACTTGTAAATTTGTTTTCGGCATATGTAATTTTGTTTTCTAAAATGTAAATTTGTTTTGCACTTCTTGGCCACACATTTTTGACGGAAAGGGTAGGTACAATAAACCGGAAGTGCGTGTTGCTTACCTGCTGTCAATCAAACTGTTTCTCAGCGGTAAAGTGAACGGAGTTTGTGATGGTAACGATAAACAAGGTTTTGTCTAGTTTGTGGAAATCATTTTATCCAGTTGACCCGCTATTGTTTTTCTTGTGGAAAGTTATTAGATAGTTTGTGCAGATGTTTAGACATGGTGTGTGCATCTCTATCTACCGTCCGCTCTTCTAAACATCTAAGGAATTCCCACAAGAACAACAAAAGCGAATTAATGAAAATAATTAACACAAAATGGACAAAACATTGTTCATGATTTGATACCACATTTGATACCAAGGCTTTGAAGCTTGTTTCACTTTTGTAACACTGGACTCAGTGTATCGGAGCTTATATTAAAGCAGCATGTGCGGGACTGATGAAGCTTTGGCGCTGTGTTTTATCTCACTGATTATATAAGAGACAATCAAACCAGGGTTACCCACCGTCCTGTAAAATACAGAATCCTTCTTTATTTGGAAACTAAACACCGCGTTCAGTATTGAACTGATACAGGACGCTTTGTTCCGTATTTTTATCAATGGGAGACAGAGTGATGTGTATAAAACAGAAGGAAACTGCAGCTACTGTGGGAATTAAGTAGTGTTCACTTTTATTCTTAGTAACGCGGTGTGTGCGCAATATAACCTGTGTAATACACCGCTGTATGAGTAGCACCGTGGGCAGAGTGCGTTGAAACAATAGCGGGTCAACTGGATAAAATGATTTCCACAAACTAGACAAAACCTTGTTTATCGTTACCATCACAAACTCCGTTCACTTTACCGCTGAGAAACAGTTTGATTGACAGCAGGTAAGCAACACGCACTTCCGGTTTATTGTACCTACCCTTTCCATCAGAAATGTGCGGCCGAGAAGTGCAAAACAAATTTACATTTTAGAAAACAAAATTACATATGCCGAAAACAAATTTACAAGTGCTGAAACACTTTTACATATGCCAAAACAAATTTACAAACACTGGGTACCCAAGCACTTGTAAATATGTTTTTGCTTTTGTTGTAAATTTGTTTTTGTTTTTTTGTAATTTTGTTTTCTGAAATGTAAATTTGTTTTGCACTTCTCGGCCACCGTAGTGAACAGAGCGTCTCTCTTAAAGACACAAACACGTCCTATAACAGCGGTCGTTGCTTTTGACACCGGTTATCTTCGCTGTGAGCTCTATTTTGAAGGTTTTTTTCAGACGGAACTGAATAACATTAAACGTGCGTGTGAGTGTGGTCAGTTAGAGTAATGAAATATGTCTCCCGTGAAAAAATGAATTGCTTTAGTTTTAGAAGTAAAAAAATGCATATATAAATAATATGTGGGCTGCAATCAAAGAAACGCGTGTAGCACTTAAATCAGTGAAAATAATATATTAATTAATTTTTTTATTTATTTTAAATAATAAAAAAAACCAAAAGCATCTTTGTGCTGACTGTTTATTATTTCTATTATTATTATTATTGTTATTATTATAATTATTATTATTAGAAGTAGTAGTAGTAATTGTAGCAGTATTAGTATTCATATTTACATATCAGCATTAGAGTAAACAACCCAACATTCATAGTAAAATTAACCCAGCATTGGGTAAAAAAGAACCTTGGGTTGTTGTAACAAACCAGCACAATGGTTAAACTGCATAACCCAACAAGTTTGGTTAAAATTACCCAGCATGTGTTTTGTCCAATATTTACCCAGCGCTGGGTTGCCAAATAACTTAGGTTGGGTTGTTTTTAGGCCAGCATTTTTTAGTGTAGGCTCGCTACGCATGATTGATGAAAGCTTTATTGTGCGCCTACTTATAAGTTTGATATGCGGCAGATATTTTAAATAATTTGCTTAATAAATTATTTGCTTTTGGTGATATATAAAATAATGAGAAATTGAATGGTAATGGGTGATTTAGTTTTCGGTGCCTTTCAAGCCGAGATGCAGAGGCGGAGTCAACAAAGAACTACTTAAACTCGTTCGTAATTACGGAGACTTACAAGAGCTTTTGGGAGACACTCGCTAACATGGCGTTCTTAAAGTTACATCGTTCTTTAAGTTGTTTTTATTTCAAAATGTGCCTGTTATAAAGAGCAAAATTTTACACCTGGACTGTGGTGATTAATCATTAATTTGGCACAAAACTATATAAAAAATAAACAAGAGATAAATTACGGAAGCATATTTACGGAAGCGTATTGCTGCCACACAGATAAAAAAAAAATACCGTCAGTATGTTGTTATAACGAGAAAGTATGTCGTTATAACGAGAAAAGATGTCGTTATAACGAGAAAATGATGTCGTTAAAACGAGAAAAGGATGTCGTTAAATGCTGCATAGCTGATGGAAGCGTATCTGCTGATGGAGAGACAGTTTGCACACATGCATGATGCTGTAGTTTGTGTAACCTTGCAGCTTGCCGTGCAGATCAGGATTCTCCTTTAGGAGCAACAATGTCTAAACTTTAGACAAGTTTAATATTCAACATTTGTCTGGCATTCGGCATTCCGATCTAAATAAGTGCTTCAAAAACACATAAGACCTTCTTATTTTATGATTTCTTACACGAATGAAAATAGTCAACATACTACAAAAACAATTTTATGTTAATTTTAATATTACGTCTATTTATTTAAAGAAAGGTTATAATGAAACCGCTTATCAAGCTCCCACTTCGTTTAATGAGTTAGGGACCGTCATAAAACTAACTGAGAAACGTAGGAAACAGTTACACTGCACTTATCCAGACTAATAAATCCATTTAAATCTTGTATGATTTGTATTTTTGGAAATATAATTTGTATATTTGAAATATAAATTTATTACAGATTTATTAATCTTTATTTAAATGTAATGTAAAATAAATACTATGTCATTTCAAAAAATAAGGTTTGTGTAGTAGGTGAGAAACATTGATGTGTTTGTGTAAACATTGTTTGACATTAATTCATCAAATCATACAAGATTTAAATGGATTTATTTGTCTGGATAAGTGCAGAGAAAATGTCTCCTACGTTTCACCTTTAGTTTTATGACGGTCCCTAACTCGTTCGACAAAGTGGGAGCTTGATAAACGGTTTCATTATAACCTTTCTTTAGATAAATAGACGTAATCTTAAAATTAACATAAAATTGTTTTTGTAGTATGTTGACTATTTTCATTCGTGTAAGAAATCATAAAATAAGAAGGTCTTAGGTGTTTTTGAAGCACTTATTTAGATCGGAATGCCGAATGTCAGACAAATGTTGAATATTAAACTAAGTTTAGACATTGTTGCTCCTAAAGGAGAATCCTGATCGGCACAACAAGCTGCAAAGTTACACAAACTACAGCATCATGCATGTGTGCAAGCTGTCTCTCCATCAGCAGATACGCTTCCGTCAGCTACGCAGCATTTAAGGTAATGACCTTTTCTCGTTATAACGATATCCTTTCTCGTTATAACGACATACTTTCTCGTTTTAACGACATACTTTCTCGTTATTACGACATACTGACGGTATTTTTTTTTATCTGTGTGGCAGCAATACGCTTCCGTAATAAATAAATGTTAAAAAATAAATGTCTCTAGTTTAAACAATGTTGCCCTTACACAAACATATACTCAAGCCAAGCTCCAATAAGGGGAGGCACGGTGACTCAGTGAGTAGCACTGTGACCTTACAGCAAGAAGGTCCTGGGTTCGATCCTCTGGGCCCTTTCTGTGTGGAGTTTTCATGTTCTCCCCATGTCTGCATGGGTTTCCTCCCGCAGTCCAAAGACATGCAGTCAGGTTAACTGGAGATACTAAATTGTCCATGACTGTGTTTAACATTAAACTTGTGAACTAATGAATCTTGTGTAACCAGTAATTACCTGTCATGAATGTTGCCAAAGTGTGTAAAACGTGATGTTAAAATCCTAATAAATAAGATCCAAAAATTAAATTGTATATACCAACTATTTTAAAGTAAAAGGTATACTACAAAACAACATTATATTTTTATATACAAATCATACACTTATTAAATTAAAATATAACATTCTGCAAAATTATAACATATAAGAATTTATCATAGGCCTAAGTTAGCAAATACATTCCTTTTTTTTTTTTTTAAGTTCCTGGTGTGTACAGTAAGTTTTGTAATTACATACTTTTATTTACAAGAGCATGCATGCAAATGTAATAGCAACACAGTGTTATTTGTAAATTTGTCAACAAAGTTGAGATTTATTCTGTAAAGATCTGTGAAATTCTGTGTTTTTTTTTAAATTATTATTATTTTAGTGGAAGTTCCTTCAATTATACTCATTAAAAAAAAGTAAAATGAACTATCATATTAAATTAGGGAAACAAAAAAATGCTACATCACAAATAATGCATCTTTTTTATTTATAATGTAGTCTTTATTGTGATTGTTGCTGCATTACAATGGTAAAACCTTCAAATTGCTTATTAGTTTTAGAAATTGTTGTCTTATTTCTGTTGTTCTTACTCCATAAATAATTGGATTAAAACAGCATGGAAATAGTATGTACATCGTACTCAAGAACAAACGGGAGTCAGGAGACAAATTATTCCTGATTCTGTATGACAGAAATGCAATCAGGACAAATAATAAATTGACTGTCATGACAATTATATGTGTGATACATGTGTTAATGGCCTTTAAGTGGGCTTTACCAGATTTAAATACAGAAACAAATATTACTACATATGATGCAACAATGAATAGAAAATCTGCCATTGGTATCAAAAGAGTTGATACAAGCCCGATTAAGCTATTAAGAGAAGTGTCTCCACAGGCTAACTGAACCAATCCCATGTGTTCACAAAAACAGTGTTCCATCACATTTGAACAGAAACGTAATCTTCCGGCCAGGCCTATCATTAAAGCATTTAAAAAAAGAAATCTGAAAACTGGCACAATAATAAATTTTAAAAACTTGTGAATTTCCATATATTTATGATAGTTCAGAGGTTTGCATATAGCAAAAAAACGATCCATAGCCATCCACACTAGTACTGTGGACTGAAATCCACCAAAAATCTGAATACAAAACATCTGTACTAAACAGCCGGCAAGAGAAATTCCATTCCAGCCAAATAAAAAGTCCAGCAGCAAACTTGGTACAAAACAAACAGGCCACACAAAGTCTAGAACACTCATAACACCAATAAGAACATACATAGGAGAGTGCAGACTTTTCTGAGATATAATTAAATAAATGATAACAGAGTTTGATATGGTAGACAGTACAAACATTAGGAAATATGGGATAAATAGAATGGAGCGCCATTCCCCCAAACCCACAAAAGCACTTAGTTTAAAATTTGTGAAAGAAATATTTTGTGTTGTAAGATTTTGCATTCTGATCAATGCTTGTTTAAAACCTAAAAATTAACACAAGGTTAATAAAACATTCATGTTATAATATTATTATTATATTATAGGTAAACACCAGTATTCAATAGTCCAGTATAACATGAAAAATAATCTACAATTAAAATGATTCATACACATTGAATTACATTTGCAACACATTCAACACATTTTAATGTAAAAGACAACTGTCCATATAATTATAAATTACAAATAAAACTATTAATCTAACATCACAGTTAAACACATTCTTTTGCAGTTCTGCAATGATTCATTTCACAAACAAAACTGAAATATAAGCAAATGCTCACACTCTGCATTGCACAAAGATAATGTAGAGCACATGAATATCAAACAAAATAAATCCCACCCCAGTACAGATGCTTATCACAAAGCAAGTAAAGCCTTAACATGCCTCTTGTATTTAAATACAACTTGTGTTCTCATGAGGTTGGGCTTTATTCCTTCAGGCTTGATATCAAATGTCAGGATCAGCATATGAATATGTAGGAGGCTTGTTTATCTCTGTATTGTACAAGCCTCCCTGGACAGAGTGTGAATAGCAAGACAGTCATACAGTGTTATGAATAATGTATATATATATATATAATATTTTCTTATTTTATAGCAAAATTTAACATTAAACAAAGACACCCTTAATAAACACAATATATAATCAACATAATTAATAAATCTATATAGTGGATATAAAAAATATAAAACGTCTTACCACCCCTCTTACAATGCCAGGTTTTTCTGTGAACTATAATATTCAATGTAGGTAAAAACTTATTTATATTTTCAGCATTTAGCAGACACCTTTATCCAAAGCAACTGACAGTACTGTGACAGAATACAGTTTGAGAAATTGAGGGTTAAGGGCCTTGTGCATGGCCCAACAGCAGCAACCAGTTGTGGGACTTGAACCAGCAACCTTTTGATTACCAGTCCAGTGACTTAACCACTAGACTAAAACTCCCTACACCTCCACCTACATTAATGGGGTTGCATGAATATGGACAACCCTAAACTAATATTTTGTTGAAATTTTTATTTTATTTTATGAAAGTATTCTGTCTTTTTGGGTTGGGGCATATCTTGACTCAGATTGTAAGGGCATCTTTTGTGCACCACCCTCTTCAGGTCATCTCACACATTTTCAATTGGATTCAGGTCTGGGTTTTGGCTGGGTCATTCCAAAACTTTGATCTTCTTCTGGTGAAGACATTATTTTGTTGATATGGTGGTATGCTTTGGGTCATTTTTCATGCTGAAGGGTGAATTTTTCTTCATCTTTAGCTTTTTAGCAGAGGCCTGACGATTTTGTGCCAGTATTGATATTTAAAACTAATTCCATCCACTTTGACTAAAGCCCCAATTCCAGCTGACGAAAAACAGACCAAAAGCATAATGCTGCCACTGCCTTGCTTTACTGTGGGTGATGTTCTTTTGGTGATGCACCAAACATACCTTTTCAAATTTTGCCCAAAACAGTATAACCTTGGTCTAAACAGACCGTAACACATTTTCCCACATGCATTTGGCATGCTTGATGTAGGTTTTTGCGAAATGTATCCCGACCTGGATGTTGTTCCTGCCACCCTACACCACAGATCAGACATAAAAGGAAATTGGAGATTATTGTCACATGTACACAATCAGTACTTGCCAGAAATTCCTGCAGCTCATTTAATGTTGCTGTAGGCCTCTTGGCATAACGCCCAGTTCTTAGTAATGTCACTATTGTTCCTTATTTTATTTAGTTTTTAATGAACGGCTTTACTGTGTTCCATGGTATATGTAAAGACTTGGAAGGAAAGTACTCTTCTCCTGACTAATACCTTTTAACAATGAGATTCCTTTTATGCTTTGTTAACTCTTTGCGGACCATAACTTTTGCTGTAAGATACAACTAAACAAATGTCAAAAAAGTCCAATTAGATGAGCTGAACTTTATATGGGGTTAATCAGAGTCATTTACAGAGTCAGCACTTATTTAAAGAAGAAGTTGGGGTTTTAGTCATGTTGGTACAGTAGTAGTACAGTAGTAGTAGTACAGTAAGGTTAAATAAAAAGCTTTACTTATTAATGGCTTATTTTAAACCACATTTTTAATAATTAAAAAAAAATTTTTGGTATTTTTTCCTGTATTTTTATATTTTATTTATTTAGGAAAAGTAAGAAAAAAGCCATTGTAAACAATTTTGCTTTAGCTAGATGTTAAACTTTATTTTGGAGATCCATGGTGGAAAAAGTTAAGGAAAATATTTCTAAACATTAGCTGTGCTGTTGACTAAATACATTTACATTTTCTGCATTTAGCAGATGCTAAAGTTTTTACATAGAGTAATATAGTCATTAAAATAGAAACAAGTACTACTACAATGTGATTTATAATACAGCACACATTTTTATAGGTACTCAAAAATACCTATAAATACCTACTGAAATCCCCCTAGTATTACAGAAGTGTTAAATAAATTAATCTTTTGTTATACATCAAGAATAAATAAAGTAATTGCAACAATAATAAATTACATAATATTATGTACAATGCATTATATCACCTTCATTACAGGGTAAAGAACCAGACACTCTTCTTCAAGAGTTTTATCTAGACAGCTAGTAGTAGCCAACTTTATTTTTTTAAATAAAAAACTCCGCTCTATGTGGAGATGTTTGCTGCATGTCTTTTACGATTTCTGGTATTATTAAACTTGTTTGCTAATACTGACAAAAAGAGTAACTCATCTAGAAGAAGTTTTATTTTATTTTTATTTTTTTACTTTAAACTTATTGCTTTATGTATGCATGTACAGATAATTGAGTTGAACTTTTTAAACTACTGTTTTTTTTCTGTTTTAATCATTAAGAATTAAGAATAAATTTGTAATTGTATCAGAAAATGTAATTAAATGATGAGTTGGTTTAAGATTTTCACATCTATCCTCTACTCTGTTCACCACATAGCTGCCAGTAACTACATGATTATCTAGCTTCCAAAAGTTATAAATCAGCCATAAAACTTAAAATATATAACCATTTAAAGATTTATTAGGACTTGATCTGGCTAATAACATTCAAAACCTGCTCCCTTATTTCCTTAGTTCTAACACCATAAATAATTGGGTTGAAACAGCTTGGAAAAAGTATGTACATTGTACTTAAAAAAATGCGATTAGGAGAAGATAAGTTATTACTAATTCTGTATGACATAAAAGCGGTTAAAGCGAATAAAAGACTAACTACCATGACTATTATATGGGTAATGCAGGTGTTGAAAGCCTTTAAGCTGGCCCTGCCTGATTTCAGTATAGAAACAAGTATTACTGCATATGAACATGTGATCAAAATACAATCAGCAGTTATTATAAGAAAAGCAGCCATAAGTCCAATTATGTTATTGATTGAAGTATCTCCACATGCCAGCTTCACCAGTGCCATATGTTCACAAAAACTGTGATCTATCACATTTGTTGAACAGTAAGATAATTTTCCAGCCCAGTATATCATTGTAGTAATTATTAATACATTTCTGATAAGTGGAAGAATAACAAACTTTAGAAAGTTGGGCATACCCATATGTTTGTGATAATTTAGAGGTCTGCATATAGCAAAGAATCGATCCAGGGCCATCCAGAGCAATATAGTAGTCTGAAATGTGCCAACGCAATGAATAGAAAACATTTGTATTAAGCAGCCCACAAGAGAAATTTCATTCCAGTTAAACAACAAGCTAAACAGCATATTTGGTACAAAAAATACTGGCATAGACAAGTCCACAAAAGCCATAAGCCCGATCAGTACACACATAGGAGAGTGCAGAGTCCTTTTAGATATGATTAGATATATTAGCATGGAGTTTGATATAATAGATAATAAAAACATAAGTAAATAAGGAATGGATAAAATTGACCTCCATCCTCCTAACTCATGGAAACCATTCATGTTGAAAGTTGTAAATGAAGTACTGTTTGCAAAAACCAACATGATCTGAAAACTGCAGATTCTTAAGAGTCTATATGAACAAACATTAATATTACAAACATTAATTGTTAATATTTATAACATCAGGTTGTTTCATCATTTTTACCATAATGCCCAAATTACCAAAGAAAGAATTCAGTTGTTTCTATTTATGTACATAAACTAATACACTTAATACACAATTGTTGTAACATAAGGTTATTCACATAAGGAAAGAAAACACAATCTTCAGTAGTCATATTAAGTCATATCACATTATTACAGTTTGCCACAGCACAGTAACATCATTAATATATGAACAATATATATATCTTACTCCATACTTAAATGATAAGTAAATGCCCCTTGTCCTACAGTTATACTTGATGTGTTGTTTTATCTCTTAGCTCTTTACAAAAGCTTAACATATGCCTCTTTCTATATATACAGCTTGTTGTGTTCCCATGAGGTTTTTCCACAAGGTTGTGAGGAAACTTGGACTGTCCTCATAATCCTGCCTCATTTGTCTATCTGTCTGAGCAATTGTTGTTTTAAAAATTTTTTTGCCACTCTTTGTAATAAATGGATTCATAACTACTTTATTAGAAAGAACCTTAGCATGCAAAACCCTGCACCAATAAATAAGAGAAAATTATTGTGATCATGGGTGTGCCTATGAAATACAGTAGTTTTCCAAAGAAAGTTTTTTTGCAGTGCAAAATGCATTCTCTTTGTATTGCTCCAATGCCATACAGATCACTTTTATCCATGCCTTCTGACCAAAACAGCATTTAATGGTCTTCTGTCAATTAAGACATTTTAACAGTTCTTGTAGGAAGAGTTTATGATGAGCCTTATAAGCAGCTTCTGTCCTTAAAACAAGAAAATGATTCAGCAGCATGATGCATGAGGTGTCTCAAATCATTACCAAGCAGGCCTACAGCATCTGAGTTAAACTTTTTGAACTACTGCTTTATTCTCTAAACAGTTTTTAAAAAGTATACCATACTGCAGATTAATCATTAAGAATAACTTTATAATTGTATTATGGCACAATAAAATGTAATTAAATGATGAGTTGGTTTAAGATTTTCAAATCTATCCTTTATTGTGTTCAACACATAGCTGCCAGTAACTACATGATTTTCTAGCTTTCAAAAGTTATAAATCAGCCATAAAACTTACAATATATAACCCTATTAAGAATATACATGTTTAAATTAATTTATGAAGACATCATGTGGCTAATAACATTCAAAAACTGCTCCCTTATTTCCTTAGTTCTAACACCATAAATAATTGGGTTGAAACAGCTTGGGAAAAGTATGTACATTGTACTTAAAAAAATGCGATTAGGAGAAGATAAGTTATTTTTAATTCTATATGACATAAAAGCGGTTAAAGCGAATACAAGAGTAACTACCATGACTATTATATGGGTAATGCAGGTGTTAAAAGCCTTTAAGCTGGCCCTGCCTGACTTCAGTATAGAAACAAGTATTACTACATATGAAACTGTGATCAAAATACAATCAGCAGTTAATGTAAGAAAAGCAGCCATAAGTCCAATTATGTTATTAATTGAAGTATCTCCACATGCCAGCTGCACCAGTGCCATATGTTCACAAAAACTGTGATCTATCACATTTGTTGAACAGTAAGATAATTTTCCAGCCCAGTATATCATTGTAGTAATTATTAATACATTTCTGATAACTGGAAAAATTATAAACTTTAGAAAGTTGGGCATACCCATATATTTGTGATAATTCAGAGGTCTGCATATAGCAAAGAATCGATCCAGGGCCATCCAGAGCAATATAGTAGACTGAAATGAGCCAAAGCAATGAATAAAAAACATTTGTATTAAGCAGCCCACAAGAGAAATTTCATTCCAGTTAAATAACAAGCTAAACAGCATATTTGGTACACAAAATATTGGTATAGACAAGTCTGCAAAAGCCATAAGCCCGATCAATACACACATAGGAGAGTGCAGAGTCCTTTTAGATATGATTAGATATATTAGCATGGAGTTTAATGTAATAGATAATAAAAACATAAGTAAATAAGGAATGGATAAAATTGACCTCCATCCTCCTAACTCATGGAAACCATTCATGTTGAAAGTTGTAAATGAAGTACTGTTTGCAAAAACCAACATGATCTGAAAACTGCAGATTCTTAAGAGTCCATATGAACAAACATTAATATTACAAACATTAATTGTTAATATTTATAACATCAAGTTGTTTCATCATTTTTACCATAATGCCCAAATTACCAAAGAAAGAATTCAATTGTTTCTATTTATGTACATAAACTAATACACTTAATACACAATTGTTTGCCACAGCACAGTAACATCATTAATATATGAACAATATATATATCTTACTCCATACTTAAATGATAAGTAAATGCCCCTTGTCCTACAGTTATACTTGATGTGTTGTTTTATCTCTAAGCTCTTTACAAAAGCTTAACATATGCCTCTTTCTATATATACAGCTTGTTGTGTTCCCATGAGGTTTTTCCACAAGGTTGTGAGGAAACTTGGACTGTCCTCATAATCCTGCCTCATTTGTCTATCTGTCTGAGCAATTGTTGTTTAAATTTTTTTTTTTGCCACTCTTTGTAATAAATGGATTCATAACTACTTTATTAGAAAGAACCTTAGCATGCAAAACCCTGCACCAATAAATAAGAGAAAATTATTGTGATCATGGGTGTGCCTATGAAATACAGTAGTTTTCCAAAGAAAGTTTTTTTGCAGTGCAAAATGCATTCTTTTTGTATTGCTCCAATGCCATACAGATCACTTTTATCCATGCCTTCTGACCAGAACAGCATTTAATGGTCTTCTGTCAATTAAGACATTTTAACAGTTCTTGTAGGAAGAGTTAAATCATTTTTTCACAAATGATGAGCCTTATAAGCAGCCTTGCTCCCTGTGTGCATCAATGAGCCTTGGCCGCCCATGACCCTGTTGCCCGTTTACCACTGTTCCTTCCTTGGACCACTTTTGATAGATACTGACCACTGCAGACCGGGAACACCCCACAAGAGCTGCAGTTTTGGAGATGCTCTGACCCAGTCGTCTAGCCATCACAGTTAGGCCCTTGTCAAACTTGCTCAAATCCTTACGCTTGTCCATTTTTCTTGCTTCTAACACATCAACTTTGAGGATAAAATGTTCACTTGCTGCCTAATATATCCCACCCACTAACAGGTGCCGTAATGAAGAGATAGTCAGAGTTATTCACTTCACCTGTCAGTGGTCATAATGTTATGCCTGGTTGGTGTATAAGCTAACATTCCTTACATTAATAAAGCAATGAAAGAAAGCAACTGAAAGTTAATAGTCTTGCTCCTATAGGCTTAAAAAATTGTGACCTGGCATAGTCATTGATCTTTGCAGGATGATCCACAGAAGAATTCTTTTAGGGAAAAAAGTTATATAACAACCTCTTTTTTGCACCTTTTTCCCTTTGTCATCTGCACACCTTCAGTAAAGGGTAAGGCCAATAATTGTACAGCAACAACCACTTGGAACTGCAAGTCAAAGGTTTTTTATTGATTATATATGCACAGAACACTGAACATAATTACTTTAAATAAACTTTGATTTCATTAAAAAAAACTGAAAACTGTTTTCTAATTTCTTTTGTTCTCACTCCATAGATAATTGGGTTAAAACAGCTTGGAAAAAGCAAGTACATGGTACTCAAAAAGACACGGTTAGTAGAAGAAAAGTTATTTCTTGTTCTGTATGACAGAAAAGCAATTAAGGCAAACGTGATAGTAACTGTCATTACAATAATGTGAGTAATACAAGTATTAAAAGCTTTTAAGCTGGCCTTGCCAGACTTCAAAACAGAGGAAAGTATTATTAAATATGATACTGTAATGAAAAGAAAATCAGCAGTTGTTATAATAAAAAGAGCCACAAGTCCCAATATGTTGTTAGCTGAAGTATCTCCACATGCCAACTGAACCAATGCCATATGTTCACAAAAACAGTGATCTATTTCATTTGTTGCACAAAAAGATAATTTTCCAGCCCAAAAAACTATCATCACAATGAAGATCACATTTCTGATAACTGGAAAAATGATAAACTTCAGAAAGTTGGGCATTCTCATGTATTTGTGATAGTGCATAGGGGTGCATATTGCAAAAAATCGATCAAGAGCCATCCAGAGCAATATAGTAGACTGAAATGTGCCAAAAATTAGAAGGAAAAACATTTGTATTAAACAACCTGTAAGGGAAATTCCATTCCAGTTAAATAAGAAGCTGAACAGCATATTTGGTACGAAAAATACCGGCAAAGACAAGTCCACAAAAGCCATAAACCCAATCAGTACACACATCGGAGAGTGCAGAGACCTCTGAGTTATAATTAAATATATTAGAGTGGAGTTTGATGTTGTAGACAGTAAAAACATGAAGAGATATGGAATAGATAAAATGGGTCTCCATTCTCCTAAAGCATGAAAACCATTTAGTTTAAAATCTGAGAAAGAAATATTCTGTGCAGGAACTGATGACTGCATGTTGTAAGCACAACTAACCACTTTGCTTAAGGTTACAAAAGATTATAGTTATGATTGCATAATCCCAGTAAATTACACTTAATACAATTCTTTAAAAATACTTTTAAACTGTTAAATTAAAAATATATTACTCACAGCAGTGTTAACATCTAACTAAAAACTAAAACTAATCCAAAGGCAACAAAACAAACATTCATGTATCAATTTCTTCAGAGCGCTTATAAACAGAAATAACTACATTTGACCTGTTGCTTATGGTGCATCCCAGTTTAATGCTTAAAACTTAAAGTTTATCTCTGTCTTTTTATACGCCTTGTGGTTTCGCCTTGGGGATTTACATAAACACGATAAGCAGGTAATGGTTAAGCCCTACTGATCCTTACTCCATCCACTATGTACACACCATCTACATTCTGAAATACAGAATCCCAGTGGAACTGGTCATCCTGTGTAAGGAGTGGTTTATTTTCAATATAAAAAATAACAATAAGTAAATATTGAAGTAAAAGTGTAAATGTAGGGCATTTGTTGACAAACCATTTAAATATATTTAAAATATATTATTTATAAACCCCAAGTCATTTAGAAGGTTTTATTTAGTGTTTTAAAGATGTTAAACATCTTATTAGACAACTAATTCATTTATCTTTTTTACAGCTCCTAATTAATGTTTTGTTCTATAGCTTTTATACATAGTTAAATGTACGCTAAAGTGTTTAATAATTTTAGTACCGAATATAGAACTCTGTACCAGAGGTGTTTAACCCAAGGACAACAAAACATGAACACCCACACCTTTATACTTTTTGTGCTCTTTTTCAGAATCATACACCAAATAATCAGTTATTAAATCTAATTAAACCTTAATAACAACCTACACTTTAACCTATCTGATCTCTTCAACTGCTTTTTGCTGTAAAGCCACATCGCTACACATGGCATCTATTTTTTTTTCTTGTCCTTGCTTTTTCTTACTCACTCCCTTTGTGTCCTCAAAGGGAGCAGCAGAGAAAAAGATAGCAGGTGCAACTAGGAAAGCACCACACATACACCAAGAAATGGAGCACTACTCTTACCACTTCTTTTCAGAACAATGACTGCACCTTTAAAGAAGCATCTTTTTAAATCCAGTAACGAGTCTGCCAACATCAATGACAGTAAAGATAATTGTGGAACTCAGACAAAACTCATGCACAAATAGAATAGGGAACAGCTTTTTTTTCAGAGCTGTGGCCTCCATCACACCCGTCCCCATCCAGTCAAAGAACATACCATTGGACTGAGAAAGACTGAGCACACACACAAACACAGGACTGTGGGTCACACACAGACTATGCAGCATTTGCACACACAGTCAGTATTTAATACTCAAAGCTACAAATGTACATTTACTTAGGAGTGTAAAGATTTTTTTATTATGTAGTGTAAAGATTTTTTGTGATTTTACTACTACTGTCTTTTTCTCTGCTACTCTGAAGGAAAGATGCCATTCGAAATTTCATTGTACCTGTGTATAGTGACAATTAAGATTCTATTCTATTCTTTATTCAGGAACTTAAGGTAGAAGGAAAATGCATTTTTCAGTATAAGATAGCACAGCAGAGAATATCTATTGAACCTACAGGTCCTTCTCAAAAAATTAGCATATTGTGATAAAGTTCATTATTTTCCATAATGTAATGATAAAAATTAAACTTTCATATATTTTAGATTCATTGCACACCAACTGAAATATTTCAGGTCTTTTATTGTTTTAATACTGATGATTTTGGCATACAGCTCATGAAAACCCAAAATTCCTATCTCAAAAAATTAGCATATTTCATCCGACCAATAAAAGAAAAGTGTTTTTAATACAAAAAAAGTCAACCTTCAAATAATTATGTTCAGTTATGCACTCAATACTTGGTCGGGAATCCTTTTGCAGAAATGACTGCTTCAATGCGGCGTGGCATGGAGGCAATCAGCCTGTGGCACTGCTGAGGTGTTATGGAGGCCCAGGATGCTTCGATAGCGGCCTTAAGCTCATCCAGAGTGTTGGGTCTTGTGTCTCTCAACTTTCTCTTCACAATATCCCACAGATTCTCTATGGGGTTCAGGTCAGGAGAGTTGGCAGGCCAATTGAGCACAGTAATACCATGGTCAGTAAACCATTCACCAGTGGTTTTGGCACTGTGAGCAGGTGCCAGGTCGTGCTGAAAAATGAAATCTTCATCTCCATAAAGCTTTTCAGCAGATGGAAGCATGAAGTGCTCCAAAATCTCCTGATAGCTAGCTGCATTGACCCTGCCCTTGATAAAACACAGTGGACCAACACCAGCAGCTGACATGGCACCCCAGACCATCACTGACTGTGGGTACTTGACACTGGACTTCAGGCATTTTGGCATTTCCTTCTCCCCAGTCTTCCTCCAGACTCTGGCACCTTGATTTCCGAAAACAGTACTTTGGACCACTGAGCAACAGTCCAGTGCTGCTTCTCTGTAGCCCAGGTCAGGCGCTTCTGCCGCTGTTTCTGGTTCAAAAGTGGCTTGACCTGGGGAATGCGGCACCTGTAGCCCATTTCCTGCACACGCCTGTGCACGGTGGCTCTGGATGTTTCTACTCCAGACTCAGTCCACTGCTTCCGCAGGTCCCCCAAGGTCTGGAATCGGCCCTTCTCCACAATCTTCCTCAGGGTCCGGTCACCTCTTCTCGTTGTGCAGCGTTTTCTGCCACACTTTTTCCTTCCCACAGACTTCCCACTGAGGTGCCTTGATACAGCACTCTGGGAACAGCCTATTCGTTCAGAAATTTCTTTCTGTGTCTTACCCTCTTGCTTGAGGGTGTCAATGATGGCCTTCTGGACAGCAGTCAGGTCGGCAGTCTTACCCATGATTGCGGTTTTGAGTAATGAACCAGGCTGGGAGTTTTTAAAAGCCTCAGGAATCTTTTGCAGGTGTTTAGAGTTAATTCGTTGATTCAGATGATTAGGTTAATAGCTCGTTTAGAGAACCTTTTCATGATATGCTAATTTTTTGAGATAGGAATTTTGGGTTTTCATGAGCTGTATGCCAAAATCATCAGTATCAAAACAATAAAAGACCCGAAATATTTCAGTTGGTGTGCAATGAATCTAAAATATATGAAAGTTTAATTTTTATCATTACATTATGGAAAATAATGAACTTTATCACAATATGCTAATTTTTTGAGAAGGACCTGTATAGGGCGTGATGATCCAGTTCTACACGGTGATAATTAAGTTCATTCTGACATCTAGGAATTTATTCTTTACATTCACAGTTGAAGCAATTATTGAATTTAGTCTGCTGTTACTTCAGGATATTTACATTGATCATTTAAATTAACTGAATTGGCCACCTTAAAAGCTGACTTGATTGTTTAAGAACTTGTAAAACTCACATATGCACCACTACTACTACAGGTAAACTGTAGTAGTGTACAAGCAGCTATATCAGGTTATGTATGTCAGTGGTTCTCAACCTTTTTTCTCTCCCCCTAAGAGGATTCTGGGACCCCCTTATGACAGAGATTGTGATATTATTCTTACACCTTCACAAAGATCACAAAGAGTAATGTCTTCTTGCTCACAAGATATGTGTTGAATCCATAAAAACATATATATCTTGGTATTTACAATGGGACCCCACCATCTGGGCTCACCCCTGGCCCCCAGATTGAGAACCACTGATAAATATCCCATATGTATAGGACTTTCTCAGCCATAATTTGAGGATTAACATTTTTGTCACTAAATAGATCAAATCAGGTTATAACACAACAGTTCTATTCGTGGGTGTCAGTTGGCTTATGTATACAGAATAAAGTCTGTTATATTCATTTTCAACGTATGCTGAATTGCACTATGATGCTACACTGCAAATAAGAGAAAGTATGTCCCTTTACTAGACTGATACCTTATAATATGCTTAGCCAGTTGGTGGGAATTGGTGTTAAAATTATATAAACACTGTCCCTTGGCTACAGTTTTGCCACTAGTCAAGTTTTTTTTTTGCCTATTCTGCAATTATGTACTGTATAATGATGGATCATTCATAGCATAGCTGTAACACTGACTGTGATGACTGCAAGCCATACACATATTTCTCACTTTATTGGAAAATTCCACCTTGTAACACACTAAAAGTATACAATGTGTACAACTGTTGTATTCAATCCGCCTCGATCAGTTTCTCTATCAAGACAATGTAAAGGCAACATTTTCAAAACAAAGTCCAAATTACCCCCTAAGATCAAATAAATTAAATCTGAGGAAGAATAAAATTAAATTAGGAATAAGACTTACATAGCATTGGTAACATTCACAAAAGTTCCTCATTTAATACATATACAATACTTATTCATGGTTACATAATCAATCACCTAGAATAGTAGCAATTCATCTAAAGTGACATTGATTTCACATATTTACATTTCCAACAATGGTTATATTAAATAAACAAGTTTTACAATTACACTACTATAATCTAAAAAGTGGTAAGACTTTTATGTTTTATAAATTTTAAAATTTGCTGTCTGATTTCCTTTGTCCTCAGTCCATAAATGATTGGGTTAAAACAACTTGGGAAAAGCATATACATTGTACTCATGAAGACACGACTGCTTTGAGAGAAGTTATTTCTTATTCTGTATAGCATAAAAGAAAACAAGGCAAAAGCTAAAGTAACAGTAATGACAATTATATGTGTAACACAAGTATTAAGAGCCTTTAAGTGGGCCTTACCAGATTTCAGAACAGAGATGAATATTATCATATAAGAAATAGCAATCAATAAAAAATCTAAGGCTGGTATTAAAAAAGCAGTCAAAAGTCCAACAAAGTTATTAATAGAAATATCTTCACATGCCAACTGAACCACTGCCATGTGTTCACAAAAACAATGGTCTATAATATTTGTTCCACAATAAGACAATCTTCCAGCCAGACAGACTACAGCAGCGATAAGGAGTATATTTCTTATTAATGGTACTATCATAAACTTAAAAAAATTAGGCAGTTCCATGTATTTGTGATAAAACAGAGGTCTGCATATAGCAAAGTAACGATCCAGTGCCATGGCCAGCAATAAAAGGCACTGAAATGTCCCAGAATAATGAATGCAAAACATTTGTATTAAACAACCAGCAAAAGAAATACCATTCCAGCCAAACAGAAGGCTTAACAGCATATGTGGTACAAAGAGCAATGGTGAACACGCATCCACAACTGCCATAAGGGCGATAAGTACAAACATAGGGGAGTGCAAAGCCCTATGTGATACAATTACATAGACCAGAAAAGAGTTTCCAAAAACAGACAGCAAAAACATAAAAAAGTAGACGATGGATAGCAAAGGTCTCCATTCTTCCATGTCATGAAAGCAGTTTAGTTTGAAATCTCTTACAGAGACGTTTTGTACAAGATCCTGCATGGTTCTTCACTTTTGGATTCAAACAACATATCACTTTACAGTTCCTTACAGGTTTGTGTTAGGCCAAAACACAATTAGAATAAAATGTAAGTTAAACACTTTAGAATGTAACATTTAGAAGTGTTAGAACCTTCAAATATTGTACCAAAATGTATTTAAATCACTACAGCATAAATTAAAGAATATTCAAAATCAAATTACTCCTTATAACAAAGAAAAGTCTTTTAAAGATCTATAAAAGTAATCGTGATGCACTTGAACAAGCTAATGTAATGTAAGAGTTTTCTAAGCTTCCCTGGCTTTAAATATAAGATGCTGTTTCCCCTTGAGACTCCAATATCGCAATCATTTGCCACCCTCCATACTCTAATGATTTATGGTCTATCATTTTATGGCCACTTGATTTTATTAATTGATTATTTTATGTAAATCAGTTACTTGAAAGACTCCCCAACAAAGCTGTGACATAGCAGGCTTACTTGTCACCGTGGCAAATTAAAAAGTCTGGCATTAATAAACAAGGCACATCATCTAAGTAACACCATCCCAGCTGTAAAATATGGAGTTGGTAGCATTGTGTTGTTGGAGTACTTTTCTAGATTTTTAGGATGGGTGTCATTTAAACCATTTTTTTTTTGTTGCACGTGCTCCACTAAAATCATGTCAGTAAAAAGTCTAAAGGAAGCCATAAAACTGGATTGCTGAATTCACTACTGCATTTCCCATAATACTCAAGCATCTTACCAAAAGTTAGAGCCAGTTTCTATTAATGGATTAATAGACATGCCTACATATTTAAAAGAAAGTCATCCATGCAGCAGACAAGGTGATGCTACCTAAGACCTAATAGCTATATATACGTATATATGGGACTATAAAATTAGTGTCATATTAAACTAAGAAACTAATTTTAACATTCTCTTACTTTAGTGTTCCCATTGATTATGTCAAAAAAAGAAATGTGGGTGCATTTTGGCAAACAGTGGTGCACCACTGAATAGATTTAGGCACTTTAGGTTTTATTTGCCCCGCGACCCTGATTGGATAAGCGGTTAAGAAAGTGAGAGAGAGGTTTTATTTGTTTAAAAAAGTGCAAACAAAATTCATTTTCTCATCCATAATTCTCATACATGAAAAAGTAATGCCCACTTCAGCGTTAAATCACTTAAACTATTTGTTGTTTTACCATTGATTGCCAGTTGATTGCCAGTAATTTTCTGTGTAGTTTAGTATTTATTTATTCTATTTTAATGTCATGTTTTACACACTTTGGTTACATTCATGACAGGACAGGTAATTTACTGGTTACAGAAGATTTATTAGTTCAGGTTTTAATGTTAAACACAGTCATGGACAATTTTGTATCTCCAATTCACCTCACTGGCATGTCTTTGAACTGTGGGAGGAAACCAGAGCTCCCAGAGAAAACTAACACAGACTCAGGAAAAACATGCAAACTACACACAGAAAGGACCCATACTGCTCCACCTGGTAATCAAACCCAGGACCCTTGCTGTGAGATGACAGTGCTACCCACCGAGACACCATGCCACCCTTGAGTTGTTCTTTTGATGTATTATTGATCCACTCCAAGGGAGAAAAGTTGAAGGTGCATTTAAAACACATTATGGAAAAGACCATATGACTGCTAGCTTTACCCAGAATCTGAGAAATGATCTTTTAAGTTTAACATAAAGTACCACCTTTAAGTCATCTTATAGGAATACACATGCCACAGCGATGATGACAAAGATAACATGTAGTACAGCAATAAGGTTTAGTAACAATATGAGCTTTGATGTAATTCACTTTGAATGTTATGCCAAACATTATAATGTCTTTATATACTCAATAAATTGCAAAGCTTAGTTTTCTTTGCAAGAACATTTTATTTGAGGAACCTTGAAAGTTAGGAAAAATCTAAAATAATACACATCTTGACTTAGAAGAATATGAGGGATTGATTTAATCGATAACATTTTAAGATACTTGTAAGATTCTAAGATGTCAGATTTGAAAGGTTTTAATCAAGAAAAGACTGGGTAAAGGCCAACAAACAACATGGGCAGAGTGCCAATTCACAGCAAAATACCATTAACTCACATTTAGGAGTAATTTAGACTAGCCAATCCATTTTCTTCATAACTTTGGGTGGTGAAAGAATTTCAGAGCATGCAGAGGAAACCCAGACATTGGGAGAACATGTAAAACACATACAGTGACCAGGTGGGAAAAATGTAGGTCTCTAGGATCTATGTTGCTTTTTTCATTCATGAAACTTAAACATCTCGGAAATATAAAGTGATAATAACATGGTCACCTTAGAACTGTCTTATTTTATTTAGTAACTTGTTCAAAAAAGGCCATATACACGAGAAAAGCTGTAGGTCATGTAGAGGCCTTTTCCATTCTGTGTCCCAAACACAGAGGTCAAGTTGAGTGGTTAGTGAAATGTTAATGTTTTCTTATGTTTATCATTATCAGGGACAGATAATTGGCCAACAAAGACTACTCTAAGTAGACAATCACATAATTAGTCCCCTTGCATCACCAGCTGTAGCCCTCAGTCCACTCTTATTCTGTCCTGTTTCCTCATGGGGGCAATTTGTCATGTTTTCTTGTGAAGTACTGGGATCCAAGCTGATCTGGTTGATAAAGCAACAAACCTCAACAAAACCTTAGGACCTTAGAGATTAATGCAATAATAGAGAAGAGACTGATGTCCAACAACGACTATGTTTTTTTAATGTACTAGGTCAGTTTAAAAATATATGGTATAGGTGGACCAAATGGTCAATCTATTATGCCAAAAGACAAATTAAAAACCAAATCACCTGAATTTTACTTAGTCCTGATAGGTAACTGGACAAATGTGGGGATTTCTAGTAAGTTAGTTAGTTGGACCAAGTAAGTTGGACTTAAAACAAGCCAGTTGATTATTGACTTTGGATCATACAAGCACTATTAAGCACATTAATATTAAACATGATATTATGATGATAATATGTGTAATTTATTAATTTATAGTTAAAACATACATATGACCAACAGTTTTACAATACTTAAAACATACTGTACATATGACCAACATTTCCAAAAACCCTACACCAAAGCAGAATTATAAGGATAGAACTTGGCTAAAAGATTGGTATTTGGTGATTTGAAAGAGTTTAATGTCGCAGTGTTACATAGGTTTTGCAGGAACGATTTCCAAAGTGAAAGGACCAATAACAATACTAATTATAATTGGGGTAAATTATACAGTTTATGCAAATCATAAAGTTTGTACAGTATTTAATACATCTACATTTGTAACAAAAAGCAATGCTAGTAACTGCGGGTTAAAGGCATGTTTCTGTTTGCATTCAGTAGATAAAGAGAAAGTGTCCTATACAGTGGATTTAGAAAGTGGACAGTGGTAGCCTAGTGGGTAGAGCTTTGGGCTATCAACCGGAAGATTGGCGTTTCAAATCCGGCTCTGCTATGCAGCCACTGTTGGGTTCTTGAGCAAGGCCCTTAACCCTGTCTGCTCCAGGGGCGCCGTACGATGGCTGACCCTGCGCTCTGACCCCAGCTTCCAAACAAGCTGGGATATGCAAAGAAATAATTTCATTGTACTGTACACCTGTATATGTATATATGACAAATAAAGTATATTTAGACCCCTTAACTAATTGCACACTTTTTTGTGTGTATTTGATTTTGAGCAGATTATGACTGCCCTTTTACCCATTAATTTACACCTTAACCATAATGACGACATACAAACTTTTCTAAAGTTTTTTAAAAAATTTATTAAAACTCAAAATCTGAAATCACTTATTCACAAAGTACATCCTGTCTTATAATCTTTAATTATTCTTATATGGTCTTAATAGCAGTGTCAGGACAGAAGCCACTGTTTAGGTGGAATTTTCTAGACGGCATGTACATAGGCAAGGAGGAAAGATGAACCTGCATGCAAACTCAGACCGGGGCAGCAGTTAACATTTTAACATGACAGTGACATGAATTACACAGCCAAAAAACATTGGAGTGGCTTCAGGGCAAAAACAAGTGTCTGAATGTCATTAAGGTGGCCCAACCAAAGCCTGGACTTAAACCACATTAAGTATCTGCTGAGAAACCTGAAGATAGCAGTTCAGCTGACAAGGCTTGGGAGAATCTGCCATGAAGAATGAGATGAACTGCCAAGAAGGCTTCCATCTGTAACTGATGCCAAATGGACCCTTTATAAAGGGTTTGAATACTGGAAAAATTGATTTCAATTTTGTTACAAAGTTGACCAAACACCAAATGTTCGTTTTTTACAGGCCAGAGGCATTTCTTTACCACATGTGTAGCCACATCTATCAGACAGAAGGCCCAGTAGGACAAACAGGCAAATTTGTGGATTGTGGATTGTTGTGGATTATTATCTGATCTTTTGAACAAATCAGCACAGAGAGACAAATGTAATGGGTGCAGTCAAACTAGTCGTACTAAAATGATCGAGTCACTATTAGTCAATAATAATTTCTAATAAAGAATTTCAATTGTAGAACATATGTAGAAATTATAGAGCTGTAATAGCAAAAGTAGATAGCTTTAAAAAACTCTGAGAGCAGAATGTGTTGTGACTCATCATCACTCCATGCGTGTAATGTAAGTGTTGATGTTCAAGCTAGGATCAACATAGGAACCATTGCTTTGGTATTAGACAATGTATGCTCCATAACCTGCTGTTCTTTCTCTCATCTCCTCCTACAAGAAGACAAGGCCCCAACATGACTGAACTGAGAAACATTTGTTTTTGCAGAAGATTAAGTATAATGTTATATTGTCCAAAAATACACTTGCATAGTAACCGCACCCTTAACTCAGGAGCAGTACAAACAGTACAAGCTAGAGTATTTAATATTAACTTATTATTGAATATTAAAACATGCTCCATTAGAGTTTATTGTAGGATATGTGTCCTTGCTTTCCAGGTCTCTTCAAAAAGCACTACTATAATACAGTATGTCTGTATAGGTTCTCAGTCATCCAGGTCATGATAGTCCTGAGTGCTTAAGTTGAAGGCAACTGAACTTCTTTTTTAGGTTTTGAAAAAGTTCACCGATCAGCCATAGCATTAAAACCACCTAGCTAATATGCTGTCAGAAAAGCTCTGACCTGCCAAGACATGGCCTATAAAAGACATCTTAAGATGCCCAGTGTTATCTGGCTGCAGGTCCTGTAAGTTCCATAGATTGCAAGATGGAGTTCTTATACGCAGATGTGGCCAGCCACCAGGTGATTTTGGAGAAAACACATGTAGGTTATAGGTGATTTTAAAAGAAAACAGGGGTTAGCATAGGCACTTTGATGGGCCTGGTACTACGCAGCTGCATACTTAGAATGTTTCAGTGCACTGTGTTGTGAGCTATTTAACTAATCATCGTAAATAGATACCACAGACTTCATGCCATCTGGAATCAATGAGTCTTGTCTGCTTTTGGATGCTGAACAACCTGTCAGCGTATTATGGCTATTATCACAGCTGTGGGTAGCACATTAAGGAGGTCATGGGTTTGATTCCCAGGTTAACCGATCCAGGTCCTTTCTGTGTGGAGTTTGCTTGTTCTTCCTGTGTCCATGTGGGTTTCCCTCGGGAGCTCAGTTTTCCTCCAGCAGTCCAAAGACATGTAGGTTAGGTGAATTGGAGATACAAAATTCACTGTGATGGTGTTTGATATTCAATTTGAACTGATAAATCATGTAAAACATAACGTTAAAATCCTAATAAACGAACATCTGCCTGTGAGCACCCCTTGCTGTTTCGGAAACCCAGTCTGGTCATGGGAATATTTATTTTAAACCCTTCGTGCTACTATAAATGTGGAGTGTGTTGGAATGGTCATGCACAAATGTTGGAAAAAAGACCTGGCTTGTTATTAGCATTCTATTACATCATAGGGATATTCAATCAGATTGAGGTTAGGGCTCTGTGCAGGAGTTTTTTGACACCAAATTCATCAAACCATTTAAATCCTTGTGCACAGTGTACACAGTTTGTTTGTTTTATTAGGATTTTAACGTCATGTTACACACTTTTGGTTACATTCATGACAGAACACGGTAGTTTATCTTCACACAAGGTTCATCATTTCACAAGGTTATATCGAACACAGTCATGGACAATTTAGTGTCTCCAATTTACCTTACTTGCATGTTTTTGGACTGTGGGAGGAAACCGGAGCACCCGGAGTAAACCCACGCAGACACAGGGAGAACATGCAAACTCCACACAGAAAGGACCCAGACCGCCCCACCTGGGGATCGAACCCAGGACCTTCTTGCTGTGAGGCGACAGTGCTACCCACTTAGCCACCGTGCCGCCCCAGTGTACACAGACATGCGGGAACAGGAAATGATCTTCCTGGAAGCAGTTGGAACCATAAAATATATTTTATAAAATTGATTTTATAGACCTACAGTGTATCACAAAAGTGAGTACACCCCTCACATTTCTGCAAATATTTCATTATATCTTTTCATGGGACAACACTATAGACATGAAACTTGGATATAACTTAGAGTAGTCAGTGTACAACTTGTATAGCAGTGTAGATTTACTGTCTTCTGAAAATAACTCAACACACAGCCATTAATGTCTAAATGGCTGGCAACATAAGTGAGTACACCCCACAGTGAACATGTCCAAATTGTGCCCAAATGTGTCTTTGTCCCTCCCTGGTGTCATATGTCAAGGTCCCAGGTGTAAATGGGGAGCAGGGCTGTTAAATTTGGTGTTTTGGGTACAATTCTCTCATACTGGCCACTGGATATTCAACATGGCACCTCATGGCAAAGAACTCTCTGAGGATGTGAGAAATAGAATTGTTGCTCTCCACAAAGATGGCCTGGGCTATAAGAAGATTGCTAACACCCTGAAACTGAGCTACAGCATGGTGGCCAAGGTCATACAGCGGTTTTCCAGGACAGGTTCCACTCGGAACAGGCTTCGCCAGGGTCGACCAAAGAAGTTGAGTCCACGTGTTCGGCGTCATATCCAGAGGTTGGCTTTAAAAAATAGACACACGAGTGCTGCCAGCATTGCTGCAGAGGTTGAAGACGTGGGAGGTCAGCCTGTCAGTGCTCAGACCATACGCCGCACACTGCATCAACTCAGTCTGCATGGTCGTCATCCCAGAAGGAAGCTGACGCACAAGAAAGCCAGCAAACAGTTTGCTGAAAACAAGCAGTCCAAGAACATGGATTACTGGAATGCCCTGTGGTCTGACGAGACCAAGATAAACTTGTTTGGCTCAGATGGTGTCCAGCATGTGTGGCGGCGCCCTGGTGAAAAGTACCAAGACAACTATATCTTGCCTACAGTCAAGCATGGTGGTGGTAGCATCATGGTCTTGGGCTGTATGAGTGTTGCTGGCACTGGGGAGCTGCAGTTCATTGAGGGAAACATGAATTCCAACATGTACTGTGACATTCTGAAACAGAGCATGATCCCCTCCCTTCGAAAACTTTCAGAAGACAGTAAATCTACACTGCTATACAAGTTGTACACTGACTACTCTAAGTTATATCCAAGTTTTATTTCTGTAGTGTTGTCCCATAAAAAGATATAAAATATTTGCAGAAATGTGAGGGGTGTACTCACTTTTGTGATACACTGTATTTGCAAGGGGTGTGGCTGAAACATCTAAACTTAATAATTAAGTGAGCTGTTCATTTTGGCAATATAGTGATTTAAAAAGTTCATGACGTTAGATTGTATTTGCTTAACTATTATGTGGTTTTAGCTTACACACATAAATTAGGTTTAAGAATCTTATTTTAGTTTACCAATAATATTATTTTCTATGGATTACAAAATATATCTGGTTCCTCTTTGACCGTCCTGTCTCTTTATCCACTTACTATCTCCTGCAGTTTTGCCGTCAGGTCCCAGTGCCATCTAGTGTTAGGACTTTCACATCTCATTTCTTTATTCAGTGGTTTTGAGTCTTTGAGAATGGACACATTTGATTTAACCACCACAAAGGTGCACAATGGAGTTGTAGCTCTCAGAGCATCTTACATTTGGTATGTTCTCTCTACATTCTGCTCTCAGAGCATCTTACATTTAGTATGTTCTCTCTACATTCTGCTCTCAGAGCATCTTACATTTAGTATGTTCTCTCTACATTCTGCTCTCAGAGCATCTTACATTTTGTATGTTCTCTCTACATTCTGCTCCTAAAGCAGCTTGTAGTAGTAACATTTAAATTCTGCTCTTAGAGCATCTTACATTACAAGCCGTAGCCTAGTGGTTAGGGTACTGGACTGATAATCAGAAGATCGCTGGTTCAAGCCCCACCACTGCCAGGTTGCTTAACCCAAGGCCCTTAACCCTCAATTAATCAAAGCTGCTTAAGGAGCAGAATGTAGAGAGAACATACTAAATGTAAGATGCTCTGAGAGCAGAATTTAAATATTAGTACCAAAAGCTGCATTAGGAGCAGAATGTAAAGAGAACATACTAAATGTAAGATGCTCTGAGAGCAGAATGTAGGGAGAACATACAAAATGTAAGATGCTCTGAGAGCAGAATGTAGAGAGAACATACTAAATGTAAGATGCTCTGAGAGCAGAATGTAGAGAGAATATACAAAATGTAAGATGCTCTGAGAGCAGAATGTAGAGAGAACATACTAAATGTAAGATGTTCTGAGAGCAGAATGTAGAGAGAACGTACTAAATGTAAGGTGAACATGTAGAGCAGAATGTAGAGAGAACATACTAAATGTAAGGTAAACATGTAGAGAGCAGAATGTAGAGAGAACATACTAAATGTAAGGTGCTCTGAGAGCAGAATGTAGAGAGAACATACTAAATGTAAGGTGAAAATGTAGAGAGCAGATTGTAGAGAGAACATACTAAATGTAAGGTGAACATGTAGAGAGCAGAATGTAGAGAGAACATACTAAATGTAAGGTGCTCTGAGAGCAGAATGTAGAGAGAACATACTAAATGTAAGATGCTCTGAGAGCAGAATGTAGAGAGAACATACAAAATGTAAGATGCTCTGAGAGCAGAATGTAGAGAGAACATACAAAATGTAAGGTGCTCTGAGAGCAGATTTTAAATGTTAGTACCACAAGCTGCTTTAGGAGCAGAATGTAGAGAGAACATACTAAATGTAAAATGTTCTGAGAGCAGAATGTAGAGAGAACATACTAAATGTAAGGTGCTCTGAGAGCAGAATGTAGAGAGAACATACTAAATGTAAGATGCTCTGAGAGCAGATTTTAAATGTTAGTACCAAAAGCTGATTTAGGAGCAGAATGTAGAGAGAACATACCAAATGCACACTGTGTTTTGCAGTTTAAAATATATGAGGATATAGGATGATTTTGCTTTTACACCTGCACTTACCTTTTTCATTTTGTAGGGTTGATAGGTAGGGTCCAGATGTCGTAGCACTGAGTTTTGCTGCTAAATTAAAAAATTTTAACATCCCGCCCCTCTGTGTTCTGATTGGTTGCCTCAAAGAGAGAATAATAAGAGTAACATTATAACCCATGTCAAGGGGGTCCAAGGAGGGGGTCTAAGGAAAAAATCCAACATCAGCTGGTCAGTGGTCAGGTATAAACAGAAAGCCCCAGCGGCCAAACTGTGTAGATCCAGTTTGGAGCCAAAAAGCTTGTTTCTGGTGTCTTTGAAAGATTGCCATGCTTATATGAACCATACATCTAAATTCACTGAGCTGACCTCACTGAAATTAAGTAAGACAAATGCTAACTGATCCCTTTTATAATGCATCTATGGTAGGCATTTGTACATAAGACTATATAAAACAAGTACATGTATAAAAATGAAAAGTGGAATTTTAAATATTACAGTTTACACATTCAATTAAATATGTCTTTAACTTTTCAAAAAATTAATAAAGGTTTCAAATAATTTGACACAATACCTAATAATAAAAAAGCACTTGAAGGCATTAATATGCAGTAAGTCAATGCCTTGTTTATAAAGATATACAGTGGTAACTCGACGTCCCCTAAATTCAAAATCGTATTTGTACCTTTAAGCTCCATGTTTCCCCTAAACTTAACATGCATAGAAGAGGTTCTTTCATGACTCATGAAGGTGCGTAGTACGTGCCACTTCTCACGTGAATGCGCCCTAACTGAACTCCCAAAAGAATACAGTATTCCAAGATCTCTGCGATTAAGAAGCATAGTGTTTGTTTGTTTGTTTATTAGGATTTTAACGTCATGTTTTACACTTTGGTTACATTCATGACAGGAACGGTAGTTACTCATTACACAAGGTTCATCAGTTCACAAGTTTAATGTCAAACACAGTCGTGGACAATTTAGTGTCTCCAATTTACCTCATTTGCATGTCTTTGGACTGTGGGAGGAAACCGGAGTACCAGGAGGAAACCCACGTGGACACAGGGAGAACATGCAAACTCCACACAGAAAGGACCCGGACCACCCCATCTGGGGATCGATTCCAGGACATTCTTGCTGTGAGGTGACAGTGCTACCCACTTAGCCACCGTGCCGCACAGGAGCATAATGAAACAATATAGAAGCTAAGGTGAAATGCATGTTTAATTGTATACAAATGTTTTTTTCTACTATATGTGTGTTATTTTTATAAGTGTCAAAAACAACCCCATTATTTTACATTAGCCTAAAATAAATACAGTTCCACGGGACCATGGAACACATTAACAGGTTTCCTATACATCCTTATAGGAAAAAAATACCTTGAAACTCAAAGCCACTCTCAGAACCAGTTGATGTTCAGTTTCAAGGTACCACTGTATCATAATAAATAAAATGTATATCTTTATCCTTTATCCTGTTTCTATTATTTATTTAATATTTAACATTAATTAAAGAATAGAGCTCAAAAACATCTACAGCCGACAGATCCAAGATGAAATATGACTTCTAGAGTATTCTTAAGCTTTATACAGTATCTGCATGCTTTATAGTGTTATGCATGACCTAGTTTGTTGCATCACCTGAGAAAAATCTTTTATTCAACAGTGCTCAGGTAAAAAACATGTAATATTCATCATGACGTAAACAGTATTTTATTGTACTTTTAAAACAAAACAGAAGTATAATAGTATAGTGCTGCTATTCTAACAAGAACTGCAAAAACTTTTTTTTACAATACAACACTTTTGATGGGCAAAATATTTCTTATAATTATAGAATTAATTAAAAATCATAATATGGAATCAGTATGGGATTTTTGTGGTCGAATGTTGTCTGTTAAATTAATATTAATCTCCAATGCTTCTGTTCAATAATAAATGCAGAACGCTTAATCACTAGATGAAAGTTTGACAGTGGTTATGTTAATAAAAAGAATATATATTTTTACACAGTGTTCAGTACTTATATAATTTAAAAATCTTTAAATACAAAGATATAGTCTCTAAAAATTTGTTTTTTAATGTTAAAGAACATGTAAACCAAACTAACAACATAGGCATGCTACCATTAAAGGTCATTTTAAACATGATGAAATGCTATACCTTACCTTTAAAACACTGTAGGCACTCTGTAGTTAGCTAGTAAACTAATAACTCACCTGCTAAGTACTTTCAGAAGGAGGTAATATTCATCAACACTTATACTTTTTACACCCTTTCAGGATGAAGACGTATGTAAACATTAGCACAAGAACTGCACCACAGTGAGTGTGTTAAAGGGTGTCCCAGTCCTCTTGTTTTGTCTCTACAGGGGGGTTCTCACCGGATCCCTAATAATGTGATACAGTAAAACATTTGTCATCTTTATTTATCTATCCGTCAGCTTAGGCGAGTCTGTACCTTCTTCATCCTCTTCTTTCTCATCTTTCGCCCCAATGAGTCGCTGCCTTGCAAAGTCTTCAAAAATGATGTCATCATCACTGAAACAATACAGTTTTTGCCATAAAATCTTTTTCCTACAATTTATTTATAAGAACAATGTACTGAATCATTCAAATCAGTTTGATGTTAAAATTACATAGTTTTAGCAAAATAGGCCAACATCAATCAAACATTTGGTGAAAATAAACACTAAATCGTTTGCTTTAATAATGCAATAGTGCATTCGAAATGAAATAATTTTAAACACTTGAATTCCAACATTTAAACCTCTTTCAGATATAAAGCTTCCCTTCTGTGTAGAGATTGCATGCTCCTCCGGGTGCTCTTATTTGTTCCCACGGTCCAACGATATGCAGTCAGGTTAATTGGCGATATGTGTATATATATGTGTGTGTGTGTGTGTGTGTGTGTGTGTGTGTGTGTGTGTGTGTGTGTTTGCCCTGTAATTGACTGGCAACTTGTCTAAGGTGTTTTCAACCTTTCGCCCAGTTAATCAAACCCACTGCGACCCATAATAGGATAAAGCGGTGGTAAAAGAGGCAGTAAATAAATAATTGATGATTTTAAGGTGATTTGTTTAAGATGTAAATTTGCAATAGCTATTGAGATCAAAACACTTAAAATATCAAGTTAATTTCTGTTTTGGCCAGTTTCTTTGCACATAGTTTAAAAGAATAAAACAACTTACTTTGTGTCAAACTCAATCAGGTTTGTGTCAATGGGTGCTTCATTTTCAGACACTAAAACAGACACACTATATATAAATTTAAAGTTTATATAAGCACAACGCATGGTAAATAACAAAAGAAAAGTGTTATTTGCCCGTCACATGTCAAAACATGCAGTTCTACATTTTACATTACATCTTACAAATGTTACATTAAGTTAGCACATTAATTCAGTTTTGATTAAGTTAGTAAGACACATACCGTCTTTGTAAATGGATTCTTCTATTGGTTTAGGATGCATTAATGTAAAGGGCAGCTCTACTGCAACATCACTAGAAATAAAAAAAGACAAAAAAAAAATGAAGGAAAGGCCATTCAGCAAAATGAGATGACAATCCTCAAATTCGCTAATATCACATAATAAAATACTTTCATGTCACAGTAATACTCAGTGCTTTCTCATATGTGTACACTGATCTCACTTTATAATCCTGTATCATGTTTTATGTGTGTGAATGTGTGCAGTAAAGGTATTTAAGAATGACTATCAACTGTACCTTGATGCAAGATCTCCGAGGAGCCTGAGAAGGAAAATAAATTTTACTCCTGAAATTAAATTCAATTTTCTGTTTTATAATTGTCTTTTAAATGAAAATAAAACATGGACATATTTAAACTGACCTTTAAATAATTTGTGATGCTAAACTCTGTATTGTTTTTTACTGATTGTAAAATGAGAATATAGAATGTACAGAATTATGAATAAAGCTTTTACAAATATAAATAGCAATTTTGCCAGTTTATTTGGGAATATTAGTAGAGATTGAGCAAAATATTTGCTTATTTGGGCTTCAGTTCAGCAGCTGTTTTTATGTGTTTAATTCTCTATAGAGTAAAATGATGCTATGCGAATTTAAATTGTAAATGTGTGATTTTGTGATGTTAAGCTGCCAACATTGTTTGACAATGTATTGGGCATTTTAAGAACATTTGTTTTAGTGAATAATAAAAAAGGTGCCACCACAAAAGGTTTTTCTTGAGTTAACAATTTGAGATATTACAATTGAGTTATTATGGCAGTGTACAATTCAACAGTGATTTAAAGTGCTTATTACCCAACCTAGTTCTACATAAATTGTATTTTGTGATTATTTTTAATTAGAATAATAATTTTGTACTCAGACACTAATTTTACAGGAAAATGTTTAGAAACATCCATGTCTAGGTAGAGTGGCTATAGCTTTCTATTTTCTCTATATACAAATATATTTTTTTCCCATTTTATTTATGCATTTTCTCAGATTTTCTCCGAGTTTAGCATAGTCAATTTGTCTTCCATTGCTGGGTGACCTCTGATTTGCAGTCGAGGTGGGTATATTGCTGCTCACGCCTCCTCCGAAACGCATGCAGCCCTGAGCGGAACCCTTTTTCACCCATGCATTCTGCACAGACACCTCTCTATCTGCCAATCAGGGTCCTTACACAGCTTTTGAAGACCCCACCGTGAACCGTGTCTGCTGCAGGCACTTCCAGTTATGCCCGCTAGATGACGCCCAACCGACCAGTGGCAATGCAGAGTTCAGAATCTCGGCGCTGGTGTGCTATAGTGAAATACCTTGCTGCGCCACCTGGGTGCCTTCTCTATATTTTTATAATGGATTTAACCTTTAGATTTAGATTATTAGTTCCTTTGACTTGTTTTAACTTTTTTAATTTGTTCAGTCTGTTATACTATAGCTATTAATCCTCAAATAGCTATTCCGAATGTATTTTACACAGATAGAGCAGGATGGCAGGATGGTATGGTTATAAGGGGTATAAATACATTTAGTCAAATTGTCAAACTGTATTTGAATTGTATAAGAAAAATCATTTTAAGGTGTGGTTTTATTTATTTTAAGCTTGATAAATTATTGATAAATCTTTATATCATTGATTAAAGTTAATAATTGATCAAACTTACCCACCACGAGAAACCACCAGTTTCACTTTTACTTTATAAGACACAATGATACCCAGAATTTCCTTGTTGGCTCCTTCTCGTAATCTTTCAAACATTAATGAGATAGAAAGGCAGTGTTACAAACTAAGTACTGCTATTGCCAGCAACCACATGTTTAAGTAAAATGGATTATTAAGGAGTACTCACAATGTACTTGACGCTAAATTTGTGTCTTCATGTTTGAGCTTTCCATCTAGAGCTAAGCCACGCTTCTCTCGATTGTTGGCAAGAAAGGGGGTGAGGGTATAAACTTTACAGAATGTTGCACTTGGAGCCACAATATCACTGAACAGACAGACAGTAAAAGGGAATCATCATAAATGACTGATGTTATAGTGCAGTATTGTTGTATTGATTGTTTTATCGTGTGTTTTGCAGACATACTCTGATTCCTCTGTTGCTACTGGGCACTTGTACTGAGCCGTGTTGAAGAGACAAATATCAGCATACTGGCGCACTGTAACAAATGTATAAATGTAATCATTAGGCTACATGAAATGTCTTAAATAAATAAAGTATATAAAAAGTCAAAGTGTTAATAAAACCTGAAATCTTCATTTTCTTCACCGTCTTGTTTGTGTTGTTTGTGACATGAACATTGACACTTATTGGTTCACCATGATAGTAAATCTGGAGGAAACAACAACAATACAAGCAAAATTACAGAAATTATTTTGTTGGAGTTGTTTTGTTTTATTTTATGTTGTTTTATTTTATTTTATTATTGAAAATCTGACTGGCATTATCTAACAGTGTATTACTTTATTATGACACTTTTACATGCACATCAATTGACATACTCTTTTATCCAAAGAGATTTACAGTTGTGAGTGAATAAAATCCCATCGATTGAGGGTTAAGGACCATGCTTAAGTGCTCAAAAGTGACTATTAAGCAAATTTGGGGGCCAGAAACATAAATTTTTCGATTACTACTGTAGATCAGTACCTTAACCACTTAAGTGTTAGCTGCTATCAGCAAGCAAGCTAATCTGTAATATTTAGACTGTAATACCCCTCTTTAAACACTAGATGGCGACTTTGTAACTACCAAACATCATTCATTTATTAATTGCATGTTTTACCAACGGTTTTTCCTATTCAGGGTAAACACCCTCACACCCACACCCACACCCACACGCACACGCACACGCACACGCACACGCACACGCACACGCACACACACACACACACACACACACACCTAGGGGAGTAGTATCTCCAGTTAACCTGACTGCATGTTTTTGGACTGTGGGAGGAAACTGGAACACCCAGAGGAAACCGATGCAGACACAGGGAGAACATGCAAACTCCACACAGAAAGGACCCAAACCTCTACACCTGGGAACTGAACCCAGGACTTTATTGCTGTGAGGCGATTCTGAATAATGTCTGTGAGGAGTTTGTTCATATAGGTTTTTTTCACCATACAAAAACGGCATTTAGGAGTAGGCTAATTTCAGTTGCCTCTGGGACAGTGGTATACCCATCAATCCACTATGTTGCCCCCAAAACATCATCATCCTTGCTTAAAATTACAGTTTTCCCCATTTAATACACACAAAAATGTAAGTATGCCCACAATTCTAATACCTTGAAACTCATGTATTAATAACAAATGCAAACTGCTAAACTCTATGCACAAGTCACTTTGTTCTAACGCAAATATCATTCTAATCACAGTTTTGGCCTTCAAAATGCAATGATTTCCAATTAATCTCACACATGTTGCACTTGTGCAAACTCAACTGTAAGAAACTTCAATTGGGGCACGATTTACCTATTTCATCCTCAGCCGATTGAAATATCTGTCATTCTGTTCTCAAACTAGTTCACCAACAACCCACATTTTGTAGAGCTGTACCTTCCACCGTATTCCCCATTTCTAAATCCAGTAGAGTATTTCTTTTCAGCATGGCAGAGAAAAGTGTACAAACACAGACCCCACCAGCGTGTGGCACTACTCCAGGCAGTGGAGGAGGCATGTGATGATATACACGCAGATGAATGCCAGGGATGGATCCACCATGGTAGGCGTTATGCCCCTGCTGCGTGGCCATATAGGACATCACTGCCGATGTGGATAAGGTCCTATGGCCTGACCAGAATTAGAGGTGGGATGCAGAGTGCATTTGCATGATTTTTTCAGTTCAGCTGAACATGTTTAATTCCAGTATCAAATATATTTTGTTGCCTTTTTGTTTACGTGCACTATTTTTCTTTGTAGTGGTTCTCATTGTATTTACATAGATGACATATACTGAGTTTTGCTAATTACTACGTAAAACAGGTAAACCTAAGAAACCTATTTTCACCCACTTGTATGAATTTGAATATGTGCCATGGTATCATGAAGCCAAAACATACATGAACACTTTTGATGGTAGTGTTTTAAATTAATTACATCAGTATTTATTTAATGTTCTGTAAGAGCCCTAGATGTCCAGCATTACAATATTGAATTGGTATGTCATTATACCAAATCACAGTCATCAAGTCTCCCCAGTGTTCCAAATCAATTATGCTAAATTTAAACTGATGTTCAGGAAACATTTTACCTCTTTGTCAAGGGAGGCCTCAAGATGTAAGGGTTTGTCTGACATGAGGAACTGTCTTGTTGTCTCTGCCATAGGTTGGGGGCCTGGCTTCTCTGGAGCATACTGCACTTTCCTGATGATGAGGCGCACAGAGTTCCTATAACAAGATTACCATGTAAAACAAAACCATGATAATTCAATCAGTAATACTATTTATAGCCTATAGGCACTTAGATTTTTTTTATTTATACATGCACACACTTATTCATTCACAGTTTGTTTTACAACCGCTTTATTCTACTTAGAGTTATGTTAGGTGCAATTCACTGGGCAAAATGTAGTAAACACCCTGGACAGTTCATCAGTCAATCACAGGGTAAACACACACACTTACATTTACACTTAGAGTAATTTAGTAGCTTCAGCTAACCTGACTGCATGTCTTTGGACTGTGGTAGGAACCAGGGAGAACATGCAAACTCCACCTAGAAGGGACATGGACTAATCCATGGAATAAAACCCAGGATCTTCATGCTGTGAGACGATAGTGCTACCCATCGAACCACTGTGCTGCCCACATTTACCCACATTCAAGAAATTAAAAGCTGTGAGGTTCAGTGGTCTTAGTTAAAGAACTGAAAGCTGGAACAGCAGAAAACGTCTTGATTGCAAAACACAGTCTATGGGTGGCAACATGGTTTATATGATGTCCTATATAAATGTAAAGAAATATCACAGTATTGCCAGACTTTTTGGGGCATCATGTTATATTTAATTTATTAACAACTTATTTTGCCATTTACTGTAAAGCCTATAGCAAATAGCTAAGTGAATGATGTTTTACCTTCTGTTATAGTAAGAAATCATATATGTCCTTACTGTCCTTGATGTTATGCTTTAGACAGGTGTTAAAAATGCAGTTTATTATATAAATAATAACTAGCTTGCATTTCTCACTGGTATACAAGAGGGAGGGTTGGTTATTAGATATTTTGTATTACATAACTAATAACTGTACACTAATATATAATATATCAAAAGTACCATAATGACCATAACTGTATTAAAGTAATCCTAGTATACAGTATAAAACAGTAAATGGACACCTGACCTTGAGTTGCCAGGCTGGTAATTGACAATCCAATTAATTCTATTGACATTCAGCTGGGCTGAGATCAGAGGTTTGTACAGACCACTAGATTTCTTTCACACCTCAACTCTTCAAATCATGTGTGTATTGTACACAGAGGAAAGTCATGCTGGAACCAGAAAAGGCCTTCCCCAAGTTGTTACCACAAAATCGGAAGCATATGGATTAGCAATGGGTGTGACTGAAACACCTGAACTAATTAACATTTAGATTTTCAGCATTTAGCGCAACGCCTTTATCCAAAGTGACTTACAGTACAGTATACAGTCTGAGCAATTGAGGGTTAAGGGCCTTGCTCAAGTCCAGTACCTTGCTAGCAATAATCTAGTCCAGTAACTTAACCAATAGGCTACAACATCCTACAACTAATTAACAGGGGGAGGTGCTGACATACACTATATGGCCAAAAGTATGATATGAAAAGTATAATATCTTTTGTGGTGTTTCCTGTTAAAATGTACTGATAAAGTGCTCTACCTTTTGTGAATTTTCTCCTCAACATTTTCAGCACAGAATGCTTTTACTTCAAAGTCAACCCCACAGGCCTTTGAAGATGTAAAAAAAAAAAAAGATAAATGAGGAAAAAGGATGTTATACTTCAGTGTGTTAAAATCTTACCTTTGAATAACTATCTACACTGATCAGCTATAACATTAAAACCACCTCCTTGTTTCTACACTCACTGTCCATTTTATCAGCTCCACTTACGAATATAGAAGCACTTTGTTCTACAATTACTGAATGTAGTCCATCTATTTCTCTACATACTTTTGCTTTCACCCTGTTCTTCAATGGTCAGGGCCCCCACAGGACCACTACAGAGCAGGTGTTATTTGGGTGGTGGATCATTCTCAGCACTGCAGTGACAATGACATGGTGGTGGTGTGTTAGTGTGTGTTGTGCTGGTATGAGTGGATCAGACACAGCAGCACTGCTGGAGTTTTTAAATACCGTGTCCACTCACTTTTCACTCTATTAGACACTCCTAACCTAGTTCCCAGGTCCCACTTGTAGATGTAAAGTCAGAGACGATCGCTCATCTACTGCTGCTGTTTGAGTTGGTCATCTTCTAGACCTTCATCAGTGGTCACAGGACGCTGCTCACAGGGCACTGTTGGCTGGATATTTTTGATTGGTGGACTATTCTCAGTCCAGCAGTGACAGTGAGGTGTTTAAAAACTCCAGCAGCACTGCTGTGTCTTATCCACTCATACCAGCACAACACACACTAACACACCACCACCATGTCAGTGTCACTGCAGTGCTGAGAATGTGGTCCTGGGAGAGTCCTGACCATTGAAGAAAAGCATGAAAGGGGGCTAACAAAGCATGCAGAGAAACAGACGGACTACAGTCAGTAACTGTAGAACTACAAAGTGCTTTTATATGGTAAGTGGAGCTGATAAAATGGGCAGTGAGTGTAAAAACAAGGATGTGGTTTTAATGTTATAGCTGATCAATGTACAGTATTATGATACAGAAAGCATACCTTTCCTGTGTCTTCTGGTCCAGGTTGCAATGTGACAGAACAGGGTAAATTGGGAGGTATCTATTAGAAAATATTTGAAATCCATTAAAGTATACTCTTGGAAAAGAATCAAGAAATATAAGAAGCTTTAAATTGTTAGATTATTGCTTAAAATAGTTCTTACTCCGCATTAGAGGATAGCAAATCTGTTATATAAAATCAGCTTAAATGAAACATGATGAGTCTTTGAAGGAGGTGGGTTTAATATTTCTTTTTTATATCTTTTTCTACAGACTTGAACTGATATAAAAAATTCATTAAGCATAATCTATACTGCTAATAACTCTCACTCCACTACATAATCTCAGCTCTGCTACCAGTCGGCTGGGCGCCCCCTAGCAGGTACAATTGGCAGTGCATGTAGCAGACAAAATTGGCCACTATTCTGCTGGATTGGAAAAGACTGGACTAAAACAGGGGGTGGGGTCTCTGATGATGTGTAAAGACCCTGGTTAGTAGCCCAAGGAGATCAGCACATGACTCTACATGTGCGAGACTGGCTTTACTCACGAATCCAACGAATGGGTGAATAAGAAGGGATCAGTTTGAGCTTGCGTTGGCAGAAGCCCACGCAATACCATACTCAGACGCAATCAAGGTCCCCAGCAAGCGGAATACTAATTGGCTATGCTAATTTTCAAGAAAAAGGGAAGAAAATGCATAAATAAAATAGTAAATAAAGAAATAAAAAGAGTTCCTTAAGCTTTCCTATGTATTATTTGAGTATTATATTGTTTGCTAATCTAAGAATTATTCAAGTGATTAATAATAATAGTAATAATAACTAACATAATTATTACTGTTATGGAATATTATATATAATTATTATATTCCATAGTTATTATTTTGGATATAATAATTCCATTAGAGTTTCTAGCATAATCTTAGTTACAAATACACCTTTATTATTACTCTCAATTGTATTTGATTGTTAATATTTGTATGTATTTAGCATGAGACTGGGCTGCATTATTTTTTATTAAAATAAATAATAAAATGGCACAGCTGCTAGGAATTAACCTCAAAAGTGAAGGGATAAGCATGTTCTCCAAGCTTTTTTATCAGCCGCTCTTGTAGACGTGTCAGACTTTTCTTCTCCTCAGGCACAGGAGGGAATGCCTGTATATTGGCCACAAACAGGTCCTTTCGAAATGTCAATCCAAGAACATCCAAGTCCTCACGCCCATAGCGGAAAGCGCATGTCAGCGTTACAAAAACTGTGGATGACAAGGAAGCCAAAGACCTTAATAAATAGACCTGCTTAGTGACCTGTTTTGTTACTAGCCTGAACAGTAAAAATACCATTTAGTAAGGTTGAAAAATGCAAAAAATAAAACACTTGTGCTATGTAGACATCTTTCTAAAGACTTCTTCTCACCTTTTCTCTCCTTTAAGTACTCTGGATCAATTAAAACCACACCGTCTGCAAAATGGATAAGGAGATGAGTTAAGGGTCTAAATGGCTGGCTATAGTTACAAGTAAATTGCTCAGACAGGAAGGAGAACACATCAAACAATGCAAAAAAAATAAAAATGTTTTAATAACTTAACTGAGGCATACCAACGGGCTCTACAATGTCCACATGGTCAACAAAGTCCCTCTTGCCAAGATACACAGTTAACTTGAAAAAGACAGAGAAAATAGTTTCAGCAACAAGATAAAGGATACAGTTAACATTATGCAGTTATTATTATTGTTTTCTCAATCCTCTCAGTCTCTTTCCTCATCCAAATCATGAGTGTAGTACAGTGGTACCTTGTAACTCAACATCCTCTAAACTCAAAATCTTTAAAACTCAACGCCCTTCGTCGAGAAATTTGTACCCTTAAACTCAACATTTCCCTCAAACTCAACATGTTCAGTTTTTTTTTTATTTATTTATTTAATTTAATTTCAAATTAACAATGAACAGTCACTTTGTTCAGCGCTTGGCTTAAGCGGTGCGGTAAAATGTCATCGAAGTGTGCATATGAGACGAAACTGCATTTGTGTGGAATAACCATCAGATTAACTCTGAAAGAGTCCACATGTATCTGTGTTTATCTGCATTTTCCTCACTGTTTCACTGTTAAACTTGTGTTACAGCTCGGGGCTCTGAGAAATTTTAAGAATCAGCTTTTTATTTTAGTGTTTTTATATTATATTTGTGTTATTTTCACTGTATAAGTGACAAAAACAACCCCATTTTTTACATAAGCCTAAAATATATGCAAGTCCATGGGACCATGGAACGCATTAACAGGTTTCCCATACATCCTTATGGGGAAAAAATATCATGAAACTCAATGCCTTTTAAACTCAACGCCAGTTACAGAACCAATTGATGTTTTATCTCTTATTGTGTTGAGTTGTCCCATTATGTGTTTACTTTATTGTCTCAAACAGCCTTAACATAATGTTTTGAATAAATATCTTCTTTAGATAAGTAGAAATAAGTTTCACTTACTTTTCCATTTGGACTTGCCTTCTTGAAAACCCTGTGAAAAAAAAGTAAAAAAAGACAAACTATGATAAAACAATTCTAGTTTTAACCTCTATGTTTTAGATCAGTGGTTCTCAACCTTTTTCCCTCTTAGACCGGCCTGTGTTAAAAAAAAATGTCTGGGACCTTGACAGGTTATGTATGATATTATTCTTACTTTCAGCGAGTATGACAAAAGGTATGGTGTTCTTGCTCATGGGAAGTTCGATAAAACCAGGTTGAAGGTGAATATCTTGGTATTTTCTGATTTAATTGATGTAGTGGGTATACTTCTGGTTAACTGGTGGTAAGAGCTACCTGACCTGGGTCTGCTTCTGGGGGATCTGCATCAACAACTGAATCTGAATCATTTGTATTTGCCGTCCATTGACCTTTGCACTTTAGAGGTGGGCAAATCAAATATAAGACCCAACGTATGCTATAGGTAGTTCAAAATAGATTGATATGACATTACAAGAAATCTCACATATGGTAATAGCCTATTGATTTTCCCATCCCATCACGTGATTATTTTTAACTCTTCTCAATAAAATGTAATGGGTCCCCCCTATGAGCTTAATGAGGCCCTCTAGTGAGCTGTGACCCCCAGGTTGAGAGCCACTGTTATAGATTACATTTTTAGAATTGCGAAAATGCAACACTGTTGCTGATTTATTTACATGCACATTAATAATATAGACATTTTAGCAAAATAATGTGAGGTAAACGTTACTAGAACGACAACCAGAGCTTAGGATAGCTAATATTTTTTTCCTTCCCTGCATATGTGTCCAAAATCTTTAAATAAAAACAGATTGTCTCAGTCTTTGATTAGAATTCAGGAGACCACTTGAATAAAAGCATGATGTGAATAATTAACCATTCTGTTTCTCAAGTAATAAAATAATTGAACTTCTGCCAAGCTGATGGCTTTTACATGATGCTTCCACCTTGCTGCTGGGAAATAAAAAATATATCAGATCTATGCCTGACTAAGGTTTGAGCAACAGCTAACAAATGCTAATACATCTATATTAAAAGTAAATATTAAATATTTAAATAAATAAGTACACATATCTATATTAAAATTACAAAGCAGAGATGAACTCTACATACTCCTTACTGCCAAATATATTGATTACAAAATGAACATTAAAGGTCCATCATGATTATTATTTCTAGCACAGCAAGCTCTACTGTTTACATAAAATATTGGGAAAAAAATAAAATGAATTGAGCATCGATTTCTTGGCAGAAATGCCTTAATGAGACCTGATGAAAGAGGCTAAAAATGAATGGCCAGGAAGGCTACAGTAACTTAAATAAGCACTCTTTACAACTGTGATCAGTGGAAAAGTATTTTAGAATATGATGAACTTGGGTGCTCAGATGGCGCAGCGGTAAAACACACAAGTTTGAATCTCAGCTCTGCTACCGGCCAGCCAGGCACCTATATAGACAATATATTGCTTGTCTGAGAGGGAAGGCCTACAAAATTCCTCAGAGCTGCTGGTCGATGACATCTGCACCAAGACGGGGATAATGGAGATCAGTGCTTCACTGTCCATGTGAACCAACCTAATGAAGATTAAAAAAGCAATTGGCTACTGCACACTTGTTGGAGGGGGCTTGAGTTAGTTATGGCCCTCCTTGGTCAGGGGTGGAGGCTTGCAGCCGCAGAGGTAAAATTTGATCAGGTTAGATTGGAAGAGAAATTGGGGGTAAAATGCATTTTAAAAAACACAACTTTTTGGTAGCTTGGCTACAGCAGTGGAGGAGCACATTTGGTCCTTCTGTCAGCCTACACGAGCCTTAAATGTCACCAAAACTATACATTTAAACATTGGTAACTGAAATTGGTACTGAACTACTGATCAGAATGTTGCTGTTTTAGGCTCCACCACAACTAAGTTACCACTCTTGGTCCCTTGAGCCTAACCCTGACTTGCTTGGATTGTATTCTGTCACAAGTATAAGTTAATTTGAATAAAAGTGTTAAGTGCTAAATGTCTTAAATGTAAATAAAACAATCAGATAAATCTATCTTCTGCCAACACAGGCCATCAGCCTATGGTTTTATGTGCATTCTGAGAGCCTATTCATGGAGTGCATGGTAGAAATACACCCAAACCAGACACCAGAATCTTTGAGATTTTTGAGTACACATTAATACATTACAACTACAAAGCAGATATGAAATGAACATACTCCTTACTGCCAAAAAAGGACATTAATGACAAACATAGGTCCTGCGTGTTCTTATTTATGTGGGTTTTCTGAACTTACGCATCCACCTTTTAAAATCATGCAGAAAGAAGTGTGAACTCTACAAACTCTACCCCTAAGTGCAAGGAAGTACTTGAGTAAGTGGGTGGGTATCTGCATAGTAGAATAGATTCCCCCTCTGTCCAGCTCTATACAAGTCTTTCTACACAGGGGTAGTGCTGTACACTGCAACCCTGATCAGGATGTTGACTATAAATAATAAAGCAACCAGCACCTGCCATGAGAGGGTAGAGTAATACATGTTTTATTGTAATAGAAATCATTTATAGATAAATAATTTACATTTTAAACTTATCGTGTATACAGTATTACTGTAAAAAAATATAGGGGATCGTATTTTGATGTCATTTATACGAATAGCAGCCGTAAACACATTTGTCTGATTCTGGTTAATGGCTTCTGATGCAGTTACTCAGCCCTTCTGTCTGGAAGGCCTTAATGGTGCCATAAATTAGGCCTGGTGTCTGAACCCGCCTTAGTTGACTCCTGCACATCTTCCAAGCTTTATCCCCTAATAAAAGGCATGTCATCATGATTGAAGATCATTGATTCACAGGAAAGTACAGTCCAATTTTATGGAAGAATCACTTCTTTTATTTGTGTTACTGTTCATTATATTTACAGCTGAAGTCAGAACGTTACATACATTTTTATGGGGCATGCATGCCATGGCAGTATTAATAATTTAAAGATTTATGTAACTGTTCTGTACATAAATGATTGGAGCACAAATGTGTTGTTTATTTGCCACAGGAGTGACTGTCAGTACATTTCACATGTTCTTAATAGTATATAGATCACCGCTTTGAAAAACAATTCCAAAAGCTTAATTAAAAGTTGAAATGAAATTCTTTTCCCACATATCCCAGCTTGTTTGGGTGCTGGGGTCAGAGTGCAGGGTAAGGCATTGTACAGGGCCCCTGGAGCAGACAGGGTTAAGGGCTCAACAGTGGCAGCAGAGCCTAGTCTAGCCAAAACTGTACCCACTAGGCTAGCATAGTCCATCACAAAACCATTTTTGGATGACCATCCTGCTACCCAGTTGTGTTTAAGATAATGTTTCTAATTCATTAAATAGTTTAACTTAACAATATGACCACCACGCCTGGCAGTAGGTACAATGCTGTTGGGTTTGAATACCCTAACTTTTTCCCTCCAAATATACTTCTGATCTTTGTAACCAAACAACTCAACAAGTAGAGTTTGCCTGAATCATAGCCTATGACAATGCAAAGCTAGCTTGACTGTGGACAGTGACATCTGTCCACAGTAATTAATAGTAGACCTGATGTTGGTGGGTATTTAATTACCATAATATAATTTATCTTACTATTTCAACAGTTTGAGCTGTTCCATGTACTGTTACATGAACACACAAAAGATTGATTGTGCATATTATACTGCTTGAAAATAAACTGCCAATGTCTCAGTTTTATGGATGCAAATTAGACTTATTAATTTATATGGACACAGAAACACAAGCTGTAGTCAATAATAATCACTAACAAACTGCTAGAAGCTAGGCCACAAAGTTAAATGACATTACGGAACTTTTTACATTAGCAAATTATAAAAGTTGCTTTATGTATATCCCTAACATTCATTTTACAAGAAAAAACACAATTCAGTGATGAAAAAATGAAAAAAACGAATTTTTGCAAATGTTTCAATGATCAGTCACAAAAAAGGGCTACTGCAGACATAATTGATATTCTAAGCCAATATATGCCCCTTACAAGTGTGTGTAAAATTTTAACTTTAATTTTTAGTTGCTTTAGAGATGTTACAGCTCTTATACAGTGTAAACCATTAGGTTACCACTTTGATTTCCTGAAAGTTACACAGTCTGCCTTTCTCATCTTACATCAATTCAATTTCCTTCTAATGACTTTCAAAGCTTTCAGTGGTCTCCTTTTTTCAGCCTAGTTTAGTTTCTTCTACATTGCACCCAGATTTGTGCATTTCAAACCACACTTTCTGGTAATAAGCCATTAACATTCAGTATGGCAGTGCAAATGCAATACTCGATCTTTTTTTGAAACCTAACATAATATGTATTGTTTATGGTTTTTTCTCTAGTGAACTACTGTTTTGTAGTCTTATTCTGGCATTTTAGAACTGTTCACAACAGAGGCAGGTCATTCTCTGCAATGGCCATCACAGTCTGATATAGTTTAGTGACTAGCCATAAAATCCTATTATTATTAAATTAATAATTATAACTAATTAATAACTATTATTATTAAATTAATAATAATAGTAATTTACTAAAGTCGCATTACTATTACTTTATTTAAAACCCAACCAAGACTTCTTTTTGAATGTTTTTACAGTAATTATTCTTAAATTTTTTTTTATCATTTTAGTATTTAATTGACTCCAAATCTTAGCTCTGTTCTGTGGGCATTTGCTCTACTGTTTCTGCTCGTTTTAGCATTTGTAATTTATATATATTTATTCTGTGTATTTTGTGTCTAAGTCTGATATTTACATACCATTTATTAAGTTCCGTTGTTAGAGAATTGCTGTACATCAACCCAACAGACACTGCAGGCCCAGGTTGGCCCACAACTGGAAAATAGTGCTAAATAACTAGTAACAACAAATCATACAACTGCAATGATCATGCAAATGCTGGCCAGTATCACCCGACAACTGACTTTTCAACAACTCAACCCCTACTCTGAACTTAGACAAGGTGAGTCAGCTTACTGTTTCAATTTGATGTCAAATAGTCAAAAACCGAGACATTTTATGGAGCTTAACATAAGTTACACATAATCTGAAACAATGTGACCATACATGCTACAGGTATGGAGCAGCAGGTAGTTTTATCACTGAAAATCTGGTCCATCTCCACAACATCCCAGTAAAGCCCTGTACATTGCTCATAAAAAGTTAGGCAATAGATGTTAACCTCTAAGTTTTTAAGAAGATATTTATTAAACAAACCCACTGGAACCTAATCATGTCTAAACCATGTCCTTCTTTCGTCCACTTGGTCACTAGATTAATAAACGACAACTTTACCATTTAGTGCTCAAACTTTTATGAGCGGTGTACAGATCATTACTGGTTAAAGAAACATGACCCCAACATAGTCTGGTAAAAGTGGAAATTTCAAGATGGTCAGCTAACTCTGATGTCTCCAGTTTCAGTGTGGCTCCACCACTAAAAAAAGTCCTGCAAACAACCAGAAAGCATATCAAAACATATCTAAAATATACCATTACCTGACAGAGATCTTCAGAGAACAGTGGTAGCTCAGTGGGTTATCAAGTCAAATCCAGGCACTGTTGGGCCCTTAAGCAAGGCTGACCCTGCACCCTGACACCAGCTCCAAAACAAGCTTGGATATGGAAAAAGAATTTAATTTTACTCTGCACCATTTATATATATGACAATTAACGTTATTCTTTCCTTTCTCTGAGGGAAACTACTGCCAAGGAGATGTACATCCAGACGGCCATTGTTCAAGAGTTTATTCAACATTTGACATCTTTATTTTAGCAGGATTCTTTTCTATTTAAAACAATATCTCTGAATTGAGGACTTTGGCCATGAATGGAGTACCACAAGCTCAGCCAGGTCACTAAGAAATTCCACTTCCACCTTCCTTCCTTGGAAACAAAAATTTTTTGTATGGTGCATTTTACAATAGACATCGTCTCAAAGTAACTTTACAGAACCCAGGACTGACAGACCAAAAACCCCTGTTAAGCAAGCCCAGGGTGACAATGGCAAGACAAATCCTTAAATTACAGAAAGAAACCTTGAGAGGAACTAGACTTAGCAGGTACCCATCCTCCTTGGGTGGCCTGGAGAATACGTTGAATGAATTAGACTTACACAAATCATACATGCACAAAAGTAAAAAGAATAAATGTACATATTTATGTACAAGTGGAAAATTGCCTTTTACACTAACACAGGACTATGCCCCATGATCTGGCTAATGCCCCATTTATGTTCCAGTTATCTTTGAATAAGGTCTGTAGGGGTCGACACTGATGACATTTTGGTGTATGTGTCATGTGAGTAGTATGCTTTTACAACTTATATAACACAGATGGTATATCAAGGCTAAGAAGCGTCAGTTCCATATGTCCAAGTTGTTTTTCCCCATATATGTCTTTGGATGGGGTATGCCTCGAGGAACAGATGGTGCAGGCAGTGACAAAGTGACCTCATCATATGACCATCTGAGAGCCTAAAAAGATTTTTGGGAATCAACCAATTATTACCAGACCATTACCATTACACTAACTCTAGTGCTGTTGTCATGCTGCTAACCTCGCTCCTCAAGGGTGCTCTCTACCAACTCTACTGGTCACTGGATGTTTTAGTGTGTTTCAATAAATGTGTTGATCTTGAATGTGGGATAAGAAATGGCATCCTACTGACCAAACCACATAATATTTGTCTTAGACATGATTCATAAAAAGGCAGAGAAAGAACCAGTGGTGTACAGTTGTATCATCAGCATGAAGGAGACTAAACACAGTACCACTAGCATGGGGAATGTTATTATTAAATATAGAAAACAATACACAGAAAGACTTCATGTCAACCCTTGCCAGATGGGAGTAAGAAAAATTATCAAACTTTCCATCCTTTGAGAGAGATCGTCTGTGAACTAAGCTAAAGTTTCATTGTGTATGATTAAAATAGAATGATAATTCTAAAAGATGTTGTTGAAAATCTATTGTTTGTGTCAAAATATTATTCAAACACAAATAATATTAAAAAATAATAAGCCGCTCAGGTGGCACATCAGTTAAATACACTAGCACACCAGAGCTGGGATTTCGACTACATCGTATCTAATCTCAGCTCTGCCATCTGGCTGGGCTGGGCGGCTACATGAACAACGATTGGCTGTTGTTCACAGGGTGGGATGAGCCAGACCAGGGTTCCTCATAATTGGTGCAATTCCGACCTCTGCTGGCTGACTGATGGCTCCTGCACAGGGTTGAGGAATTATGCTGATCAGTGTGTGGCTCGCCTCGTGCAGGTGAAAAGATGCAGTCGATACTGCACACGTGTCGAAGGGGGTGTGTGTCAGTTGCGAAGCTCCTGGAGGTTTGTATCGGTAGAGGTGAAAGGTAATGCAATTAGGGAAATTGGATACGACTAGATTAGGGGAGAAAATTGGGATTATGATATCTAGATTTGGTAAAATGTACCGTATATCATGCCTTTGTGTTAGATTTTATAATGTGTGCAGCTGTTTTACTGTTTTTATTTGCAGCTTCTGGCAGCTTAAGTGAAGTAGGGCTGGAAGACATCTGTATTATGACCTTAAAAAAAAAAAAAAACATCTGGTCGATGTACTATTGATCAATAAGGAAAGTGCAGTATACATTTCTCTTTCGCCAGTGGTCCAATATATAGACAGAGACGTCTGTTTTGTTTGGATTTATACCTGAAATGTCTAAACAAAAGTTAAATCACTTATTAATTATTACCTGACTCTTCACCTGACGTTTCATCCAAGTTTCATAATAGTTTTAGCAATTATAATTAAAACGGCAGCATGTCCACGTGACAAAAGTACTGAACAATGGGAAAAATGAACCAACAATGCCATCCATATTTAAGAATCAAGCCTAGCAAAGTCACCAATTACCAGGTTTCTAATCCCATACACCCACAATAAATGCTCAAGTACTTTGATGAGTGCAAACTCGAAATAGATTGACATAGTCAGATGACATTTATAGGAAATTGTCTGTGGTTAGCCCTGGCCTGACCAAACATATTATTTTGTCAATCACTCATCTTTAATAGCTATATAACTGCAGAGAAAGAAAACAAAATCACAAAAATAAAATGTCTTTAAAACTGCTTAATTTTTAGCAATTAAACATCTTTATTTTAGTTGTTGGAAGGTGGTAAATAATGAAAGCTATAGAAACTTACATGAAGCTTCTAAAACGCTTTTATACTTTAATTGGTGAAATATTAAGCTTTGAAAACACAATAAAGTTTTTATGGATCTACACTACTGTGGATCTACCACATACAACACTACAAGAAAAAATATGAAAGCTAAAAGATGAGAGCTAAGGATTTCTTATGCAATTTTAGATGCAAAATTAATTATTTACTACATTTTTATTCCTCTGATTCCTCTTGAGGACAAATTTGTACTTATTTTATCACTGCTCTTTGGGAATGATTTTTGGATTACTGACTTATTTCATTAACAAAACATTACAAACTACTGTAAATTTGTCTGCCAGCTTTACCTCTGTTTATTAATACACACAGATGAATTGATGTAAATAATTAAGATCACTGAAGAGGATAAACAGTATTGGATTTGGGATAACAGACTAATCTTAGAGAGATAATCTTAAAAACCCCATTAACAGAGCAAGCCACCGCCACAGTCCTCTGCCTTTGTTCCCAACTGTGAACACTGGAGGTCTTGGATTGAACTAGTGATTTTCTAAGCCTTGTTAAACTGTTTTAAAAATGTATTTATTCATTTTTTATTAACAAAAAGATGTTGGCATCTGTCCATTAATTGACTTTATAGGTCCATAAAATATCTATAACTATGCTCATCCATAGAACCAGCAACAGAACTGCTTAGATGGGGCAAAATATTTACACTCATCTACTCTCAAGTGATTTCCAATAGGATATGTGACAATTGTAGTTGAAAATGAACACACACTTCATCACCACCAAATGATTACCAATCAATTGCAATATTTATTTCAGGTTCCCAGGTGCTCTTGTGTTATTTCTGCCCTGAACAAACCCGATTTAACTTTATTTTATTCTATTGTACAATGTTAAATGATATGTTACAGTAGGAAAAGAAAGCAGGAGAAAAGAAAAGAAAGGACTACTCTAAAGCCAAAATTAGAAACACTCACTTACTCACTTTCTTAACTGCTTAACCCCTTAATTAGGGTCACAGGGGGTGCTGGTGCCTATCCCAGTTTTTTAATGGGCGCAAGGCACACAGTAACACCCTGGACGGGACGCCAGGCCATCGCAGGTCAGACACATATACACACACACATACATACACACACCCATTCACCTATAGGGCAATTTAGTGTCTCCAATTAACCTGACTGCATGTTTTTGGACTGTGGGAGGAAACTGGAGCTCCCGGAGGAAACCCAAGCAGACACAGGGAGAACATGCAAACTCCACACAGAAGAACCCAGGACCTTCTTGTTGTGAGGTGACAGTGCTACCCACCAAGCCCATGGGTGCAATTGGACAGTTAAGGATAAAAATGTTAGCAGAGAGATTTGGGTTTGGATTTTTTTTACTGTAGTTTTACCCAGAGATTGAGTTCAGTACTGACATTGTTTACACCCTTAACAACAAAGCCTATATTCCACAGTACAGTAAAATTTGCATTTCTACAGTAAAATTTGCAAATGAGAAAATGTATATACTCTTACAAACAAGTTCCATACCTGATAAGATCCCAAATGGGACTTGTTCTTTACATGTTTTTTTTTGTAAACAAATCTACATTTCCAGTTCAAAAACATTCAACACACCAACATTGATAGTCTTAAAGACACTAACTAGACTGTAAAATGATTTTGCCTTAAACGTGCATTATAGCCCCTTTAAAATGTAATACAATGTAATACAACAAAATCTAAACAGCTTCCAGAATTACTAGTGGACCTCAGTTTCTAGTGGATCTTATATTTACCTGATACCTAACTATTAACCCTTAACACTGGTCATGTCTAGTAAGTGACACTGTAATTGTATACCAACTGACTAAACAGAGTCCTAAAATAATATTATAATATGTAGATAATAATGTACTATCTGTTTGATTGGGCAGGGTATATTAGTGAACTTTCTCATCAAATACAAGAGTTCTTCAAAAAGTTTCTGCACTTTTTAAACTCTATTTATTAAGAATTTTAAAAACAAATTACATCACTTTTCTATATAGTCATCTTCTGATACACTTTTCCCAGCATCATACCAACTTTTTAATGCCATCAGCAAAAAATGTTTTTGGTTGAGCGCATAGCCACTGATGCACCGCTGCTTTTACATCATCATCATCACATGAAAATCTTCCTCCCATTAAAACTTCTTCGAGCAGTCCAAAAAGGTGAAAATCAGCTGGCGCTACAGCCGGACTATAAGCTCTCTCTCAGTCTCAGAGAGACACGACCAATTACTACTTCTCCCACCCTCACTGTTTCAACCGAAATATAAAAGTGTGGAAACTTGTGGGTTCTGTCAGACAAACCCAACAAGGTACACCACTAGTCCAACAGAGGTGACATTTTAGGCAACTTTATTGTTGTGCCGCTTTATTCGTAGTTTGTGCCATTGACTTAACTGTTAAATTCACTTAGTCACACATTTCTGAACCCATGTTGTATTACTGTGAAAATTGTACATTGCCGATGTTGCTTTTTATACTTTCTTGTCTCTTAAATGAGCATTTGCAAATTTCTTACTCTGCAATTTAAAGTCACCAAGGCTTGCAATTACAAAACTTAAGTATTGTTTTCTCCTTTGCAAATGTTAGTATTAAAACTTGAATCCCAAAGTAACATGTTCTTTATTTCTTTAAAACTTTTGAAATTTCCTCTCATTTAATTATAAACATTGTTTTGGAATTTTGGTTTTATATGTTGATGTTTTGGATTTTGCAGACCTTGTTCATAGATCCTGCTGCTGGCTCTATGCTTTCTATTGATTCTACATAGTTAACTTAATTCGTTAAATGCTTTATATTTAAAAGTTTTAAAATCATTAAGTAAATGCAATTCAGCATTTTAAAGATTAAAATATGTGCAAAGTATGCATATTCTATCCATAATTGCTTTTAAAAACACTGCATTGCTTAAACACAGAAACAAAACCAAAATACTCAGCTTTCAGGAAACTGTCTAAGCAGAACTACAAACTTGAGTAGGCTTTTAAACCCTTTAACTGTGATGTTTCACTCTAGGGTTTAATAGCCAGGAACATGCGGTAAGTGACTTTAAAGTGTGTATGAATTTTTAAATGAGTGTATGCACTTGTAATGCACAGGCAATCTCTACTGGGTTCCCAGGCTGAATCAGCTTAATCAGCTTTCTGTATTGTGGTGAAACTGAGTGTCTGATGTATTGATACAAGTATTGGGACATCCCTTCTAATTTTTTAATTCATCAGTTTCAGCCACAGAAATTTCTACTGTCTAATAAATCAAAGAAGGAAATTCTATGCTTCCAACTTTGCAGCAACAGTTTAGGGAAGGCTCTGTACTGTTGTCCTTGTGCACAAAGCAAGGTATATAAAGACATGAAGAACAGCTTGGTTTACAGGAACTCCACTGGCCTGCACAGAGCCCTGACCTCAGCCCCACTGAACAGCTTTGGAATAAACTGGAACATCAATTAAGGCTTTTTTAACCAACATCAGCGCCCAGCCATACAAATGCTCTTTTGACTAAATGGGCACAAACAGACATACTTCAAAGTCTTGTGATAAGCCTTTTCAGAAGAGCGGCTGTTGTTTTAGCTAAAAAGATCACATAGAGGTCATTCTATGTTAATACCATTTGTTTTTTAAATGGGAAGTTCAGCAAGCTCATGATCAGGTGTCCAAATACATCTGGCCATTGTAAAAGATGCCCTGGACCCACCCAAGTATTTTTATCACAATACTTTTCTTTTAAAGTCCTCAAATACACCCATATACCTAACTTGCATTGTGCATACTAAGTTCAAAACATGTTAATTCGTAATTTTAATTTATATACAATTAAACAACATTCATATAACCAATAAATGTAAAGCAACACTGGCAGCCAATCAATCAACAGCTTGTTAGTGCTCTTAGATTTACAGATTTCTTATTAGATTAAAATGCATGTATCTGTTTCTCATTAAAAAAAAACATATTAGTTGTGTTGGACTAATTTTATTAATTACTTTCACTCATGTTTAACAGTTCAGTTTTATTCAGGTTTATTTTCATTGTTTAGCATTTCTATTATTAAAAGGATTTAGTGTAAAATTCTGTACATAACCCAATTATAACACTGCTCCTCTGTAAGAACGATAACTAACAAAAAATGTATTTTTTGACTAAGAAGAGCGAGACTGTCACACACCCCCTCTGACACGTGTGCAGTAGCCTACTGCATTTTTTCACCTGCATGAGGCGAGTTCATATGCTGATCAGCTTTGTGCACGGAGAGCCACACCCTGATCAGCATTATTCCTTGACTCTGTGTAGACACCATCAACCAGCCAGCAGAGGTCATAATTCGCTCAGTTATGAGAAGTCTCTATCCGACTCATCCTACCCTATGAACAACAGCCAATCATTGTTCATGCAGCCGCCCAGCCCAGCCGGAGAGTATTTGAAGTCTCAGCTCTGGTGTGCTAGCGTGTTTTACCAAGCTGCACAAAAAAAAAACTTTAATAAAGTATACATTTATTTGCTGTAATATTGGTAAGCCATTATGAATCAATTCTACACTGACTAGAATCCCGTTTACAAGTTGTATGGTGCACCAGTAAAACTACTGAACAAGGTATGTTAAACAACAGTTACATCATTTTTAGAGTACTACAATATTAAGCATTGTCTTTAGAAGATTATATATTTAAATAAGAAAAAATAAAAGTAGTGGTTATTACAAATGCACATAAGAGAAAAACTGTTGCTATTGCACAAGTACTAAAAAGCTGCCAGTGTTGGTAATAAATGCTGCTTTCATTACATGCAGACTTAACTACTAATATGTGTTCCATATTTTAAGTTGTTTGTTTAAGCAAAGAATTCCTGTTTTTGTACAAAATGTGTCAGTTTATTATATTTCAAGTTAATTATCTTGAATCTTTATTTAACTGGCAGAAGTTCAAAGAAAGATTTCCAATGTTTTCACTGACCAGCTTGATTATAATTAGAAAGATATAAATAAATTAACAATTAAATGCCTGTAACACTCTTGAAAAAGTTGAGACAGAGGCATGTTTACCTCTGTGTTGCATCACCTTTTTGATTATTTACACTTTTCCACTTCCAAGCTTGAAAATAAGGATACTGATTGTTGCAATTTTACAAGTGGAAATTGTATCTGTTCTTGCTTGATACAAGAATTCAGCTTTTCAATAGTCCATAATTCTCTTTACAATGCACCATATATTTTCAATAAGAGACATGGACCTCTTTATAATATAAGCTTCTGCATCACTGGTATCCTCACACATATTCAAGTCACCCATGAACCCCCATGTCTGCATAAAAGTGTTTAGCTTTTGAAAATGTGATATCCATTTTCCCAAAAACAAGCTGAAATGTGGATCCATCTGACCACATAATGTTTCCTCTGTCTATGTGTCCATCTGGGATGTGTTGGCAGGGTCTCTGCATATACTTATTGTATGGCTTTTTATTTGCATAATCGATTTTTAAGTTGCATTTCTAAATGCAGCAGTAGACAATATTATGTAACAACAGTTTTTTAAGTATTTCCAAACCCATGTGGATATATTTATCACAGTAGTGTGACAGTTTCTCATGAAGTCGGAGGGTTCAAAGGTCACGCACATTAAACAGTGGTTTCCGGGCCTTACCCTAACATACTGAGATCTCTCTGGATTCCCTGCGTGAAAATTCCCAATGGTAAAGTCTTGCATCATGATTCCCTCACCTGTTACCAATTTACATGCTCATTTGAACTTATGTAATTTAAATAAAGGTTTAATTACAATGTGATTGTAGATACTGTTGTGACACTTTACTTCAACACAAAGCCAAAAAAACAGAATAATATTAAGCACACAGGATGTGCTGTCATGAAGGTCATGACCAGTGTCAGTTCATCGCCAGCAATGGTAGCTTAGTGGTTAAAGTACTGGCCTAGTACTTGAAGGTTGCTGGTTCAAGCCCCACCACTTTGAAGTTGCCACTGTTGGGTTCCTGAGCAAGGTTATTAATCCTTAACTGTTTACATTAATTTATTTTACAATTGCAAGTCACATGGGATAAAAGCACCTGCCAAAGGCTGTAAATAAATGTAAATTTTACTGTTACTGATAGTTGTCATGATAGCTGTCATATGTTTTGTAGTTTTAGCTAATACTGTTTTTGCCAATACTGCATGCTTATTGATATATGCTACATTTCATAAACAAAAATGTGACAACATAATACTTCAAAAAATCGTAGATTACTTCTTGAATTAATGGATTTTTTTTTTCTATATAATAATATGAAATTGCTTTTAATTAAAATATTCAGATGAATTTGAGGTGGAATTTTTCAAATCATTTATGCACGTAAATAATTTAAATAATTATTAATAACTAAATCCACTGGGTAAGGTGTTAGGACAGGTCAAGTCCCAAGCAATCAGAGTGATCATTGTCAATTTTATTACTATATACCAGAACCAGGTCAGACACCAGGAAATCCACAGAACAATAACACAAAAACAGGGCAAAGAAAAAGACAATGGAAGTAACAGGAACAGTCAACAATTAGGAATAGGACAAGGGGCAACAAGATACAGAACTCAGGGTGTGATGCTACAATATTTTGCAATAGGGAATAAAAACAAGAGGTATAAATCCACAAACCATGGACGGAGAACAGGTGCAAACAACTAACAGGAGACCAATAACAGACAAGGGGCAGGGGTACAGACATGAAAAGAAAGCCAACACACGTGGTGTGTTGCCATAGGAACAGCAACACTGTAGTAGAGATCAATAGAAATGTCACTGCTGTAACTACAGTTATCATAAATACAAATCGAATGCAAATACTTATTTTTGTTTTTTTGCAAATGTATTTTATTTATTTATTTATTAGGATTTTAATGTCATGTTTTACACACTTTGGTTACATTCATGACAGAACAGGTAGTTAATGGTTACATCAGTTCAAGTTTAAAAGTAAACACAGTCATGGTCTATTTTGTATCTCTAATTCACCTCACTTGCATGTCTTTGGACTGTGGGAGGAAACCGGAGCTTCCGGAAGAAACCCACCCAGACATGGGGAGAACATGCAAACTCCACACAGAAAGGACCCGAACCACCCCACCTGGGGATCAAACCCAGGACCTTCTTGCTGTGAAGCGACAGTGCAAATGTATTCTCATTACAGTGTTAAACCAACTCTGTTGTTTCAGCCCTCATTCTAGAATACTAAATCTGCACGTGCCCTTGATCAAGACAAGTGTTCACAGTGATTAACATACTTTGGGCAAAATAATTCTGTGTAAAGGGGAACCTTGAGGATAAAACACACTACAACAGGTAGAGTGTTAAACTACTGCTTTTGACACAAGACAAGCCTAATGACTTTATCCAGTCCCAAGGGTCAATATACCTTTTAGCCAGATGTACAGACTAATCCATAGTCGGTCACAACAGCTGTCAATTTCTTCATGACTTTTAGAGCTGTATTTCCTTATGTAAAACCTGCTTCACCTATTTTGATCAGGTTTTATTAAACATGGACTTATTATTGATTGTCTAGACCTTTGTGTTTTTGTTATTTAGTGAAAATATCGATAAAGTTTAAAGGAGGTAGAGGAGGTAACAAATACAGTGTATCACAAAAGTGAGTACACCCCTCACATTTCTGCAGATATTTAAGTATATCTTTTCATGGGACAACACTGACAAAATGACACTTTGACACAATGAAAAGTAGTCTGTGTGCAGCTTATATAACAGTGTAAATTTATTCTTCCCTTAAAATAATTCAATATACAGCCATTAATGTCTAAACCTCCGGCAACAAAAGTGAGTACACCCCTTAGTGAAAGTTCCTGAAGTGTCAATATTTTGTGTGGCCACCATTATTTCCCAGAACTGCCTTAACTCTCCTGGGCATGGAGTTTACCAGAGCTTCACAGGTTGCCACTGGAATGCTTTTCCACTCCTCCATGACGACATCACGCGGCGGATATTCGAGACTGGCGGATATTCGAGACTTTGCGCTCCTCCACCTTCCGCTTGAGGATGCCCCAAAGATGTTCTATTGGGTTTAGGTCTGGAGACATGCTTGGCCAGTCCATCACCTTTACCCTCAGCCTCTTCAATAAAGCAGTGGTCGTCTTAGAGGTGTGTTTGGGGTCATTATCATGCTGGAACACTGCCCTGCGACCCAGTTTCCGGAGGGAGGGGATCATGCTCTGCTTCAGTATTTTACAGTACATATTGGAGTTCATGTGTCCCTCAATGAAATGTAACTCCCCAACACCTGCTGCACTCATGCAGCCCCAGACCATGGCATTCCCACCACCATGCTTGACTGTAGGCATGACACACTTATCTTTGTACTCCTCACCTGATTGCCGCCACACATGCTTGAGACCATCTGAACCAAACAAATTAATCTTGGTCTCCTCAGACCATAGGACATGGTTCCAGTAATCCATGTCCTTTGTTGACATGTCTTCAGCAAACTGTTTGCGGGCTTTCTTGTGTAGAGACTTCAGAAGAGGCTTCCTTCTGGGGTGACAGCCATGCAGACCAATTTGATGTAGTGTGCGGCGTATGGTCTGAGCACTGACAGGCTGAACCCCCACCTTTTCAATCTCTGCAGCAATGCTGACAGCAGTCCTGCACCTATCTTTCAAAGACAGCAGTTGGATGTGACGCTGAGCACGTGCACTCAGCTTCTTTGGACGACCAACGCGAGGTCTGTTCTGAGTGGACCCTGCTCTTTTAAAACGCTGGATGATCTTGGCCACTGTGCTGCAGCTCAGTTTCAGGGTGTTGGCAATCTTCTTGTAGCCTTGGCCATCTTTATGTAGCGCAACAATTCGTCTTTTAAGATCCTCAGAGAGTTCTTTGCCATGAGGTGCCATGTTGGAACTTTCAGTGACCAGTATGAGAGAGTGTGAGAGCTGTACTACTAAATTGAACACACCTGCTCCCTATGCACACCTGAGACCTAGTAACACTAACAAATCACATGACATTTTGGAGGGAAAATGACAAGCAGTGCTCAATTTGGACATTTAGGGGTGTAGTCTCTTAGGGGTGTACTCACTTTTGTTGCCGGTGGTTTAGACATTAATGGCTGTATATTGAGTTATTTTGAGGGAAGAATAAATTTACACTGTTATATAAGCTGCACACAGACTACTTTTCATTGTGTCAAAGTGTCATTTTGTCAGTGTTGTCCCATGAAAAGATATACTTAAATATCTGCAGAAATGTGAGGGGTGTACTCACTTTTGTGATACACTGTATATTAAAGATAATAAGTTAATACAATTAATGCATAGATTTGATGTTTTGTTGCTCAAAAGCTCCAAACATAATATTTATACATTTACCAGATGATTTTATTCTAAGCAAGCAAGTCAAAATCCAATCTAAGTTAGATTACATTACATAAAATCCATGCTCATAAGCACTGATTTTAATGTTATATTGCAACATTGGCTAGTGTCATAAGTTTTACTTTGCCAAGTAGGTATTATCTTTGACTACACATAATTTAGCATAACATTATCCCTACACACTAAATATTAAATGTGTATTTATTTATTTTACATGTCCTGTTTTACCCACTTTGGTTACATTCATGACAGAACAGGTTGTTACTGGTTACACAGGAATCATCAGTTCAAGTCTTTAATGTCAAACACAGTCATGGACAATTTTGTATCTCTAATTCACCTTACTTGCATGTCTTTGGACTGTGTGAGGAAACCCATACAGACACAGGGAGAACATGAAAACTCCACACACAAAGGACCCTGACTGCTCCACCTGGGAATTGAACCCAGGACTTTCTTGCTGTTAAGCGACAGTGCTACCCACCAAGCCACCATGCCACCCAAATGTGTATTTAATGAATAATTAAGGAGACAAACTTCATGTAGAACTGTCATTATTGGTTTAGATATTACTCATCTTAACCATGTGCCCAAAACAATAGAACAGGGCACTGATTCCAATCAGTCTCTTTCAATGTGTGTAGTAAAGGATGCCTAGCTTTTAGTGTACTAAGGTTAAATGTACACTTTTTCCTTAAATCAAAATGTATTACAGCCCACAACACTGAACCATTTTAAACTAGACGTACAATAGTTTGATAAGTGAGGCAATGAAATCAGTCCACAGCAATATAACAGCTTGTGTAGCCAGGTCCATATGTTACTTTCATATTAGATACTTTTGTGGCAGATATTTTAAGAAAGATTTTATTAAATTAAGCATAAACGTTGTAAACATATTTATAGCTGGAAGAAGTCATTCTAAGAGGTCAAGCTATTTAATAAGAATATAAAGACAATAGATAGCCATGGATGAATGACATCAATTCTGTGATATAGTTATAGAATTCGCTTTAGAATTAGCATCTAGCCAACGTCTAGCGGAAGATACAGTTATCAAACAAAGCCTGGATGCCAGCTTGGCTAAAGAGTTGTCTGAGCCCTGGAAGATTAGAGTGGATTCATCGATTGGAGTCAGTATGTCCAAAGCTGTATTAACCTAGCTGAGTGGAGCTTCTGTTTAAGGCTGGCATTCACTTTTATCTTTGGTAGGTGTTCCAACCAATGGATTTAATCTGATAGTAGGAACTGATAGTTATATTTACTTTAATAGTCACTGTACATAACCTTAAACTATCAATAAAATTTGAAGTACGTAGAGAAGGCAACAAATATATTAAAGGTAATAAATTTATGAATACACTTAATGCATGAATTATTAGATGTAGATTTACCTTTAGAATTAACATCTAGCCAATGTCTAGCAGATGATACAGTTATCAAACAAAGTCTGGATGCCAGCTTGGCTAAAGAGTTGTCTGAGCCCTGGAAGACTAGAGTGGATTCATCGATTGGAGTCAGTATGTCCAAAGCTGTATTAACCTAGCCGAGTGGAGCTTCTGTTTAAATCTGGCATTCAGTTTCACTTTGGTATCTCTGGCACACATAGTTATTTTTACTTTGATAGACACTGTACATAACATTATTATGGGTTTTTTCTATTTATATTTGGACTATTCTTAGTCTTTCAGCTGGGGTATAGTGTAATAAAAATACACTGTTATCTAAAAGTGGTAACAATTATCTAAAAAAAAAACCCTGGACACAAATTAAACATCCTAAGTAAAGACCTGTTTGTAGAAATGTTTATGCTTTCCACCACAACAATAATATACATAATATTAATAATATTAATAACATCTTAAATCATCCTAATTCAAACTAAAGCTAGGGTTGGTAAAATAATCAATCCAGATACAATGACTGAGGAAGAAATACACCCTGCCTCACCCTACAAAGTCTCCGGCCACAATGTATTTCTATTCAGGGATATGGTTAACATTCAAATGGGTTTCTGATGGAAGGATCCATCACAGGTCACTGGGGGATTCCACTCCAGCTGTTGCTGATATTTCACAGTGTACTATACAGTCATAGCAAAGAGCTTTGGTATTACTGTAAGAGGATAATTACCTTATTATCCTGCTGAGACCACAGGCATGGCATACGGCTTACTTCCTCGTTAGAGAGGCTTAAGTCATTTAGGACTCTGTTGTTATGGTACCATGCTATGTGCAAAATGTCAACAGTCATGTAGTGACCAGCTGCGTCCAAGCACAGCGTGAGGCTGAAATTTAAAACGTTGATAGACAGACCTCGGAAGGAGGAAAAATAGGGGAAATAATGGGGGATAATTCATGACAGTGTTCTCACTCCAGTCTAGTGTATGATGTGGGAGTCAGAAGGAAAGAATTAAAGCGTAAAGGGTTGGACACTTCAGTTATTTCAGCCACATTTATTTATTTTCAAGCCAAAAAATAAAGAACCAGCACCAGACTTGTTAAATACTAAACAGAATAGTGATGTATTAATCATCTGTCATACATTGTTCCCAATACTTAAAAAAAATCATTCTTACCTTGTACCTTTATCAACCATGATGAGGATTTGAGTGCGAAGGATATAGTGTTATCAACTAACAGAAAATGAGCTAGAGCAAAGGAGAGGAAAAGGTGTTTCAAGAGAGGAAGGGAGAAAGAATCAGAGCGAGAGAGAGCGCGAGAGATTCACTGATGCACAAGGCAGTCTGATATAACCTCTGTCATGTAGATGTCTTGAACACTCTCCAGCTGAATCTGATTACAGAATCATCCCTGCTTTTGCCTGTCAAAAAGCCCCCCCTCCCAAAAAGAAAGCAATAGCAAGTGATTCCTTCTTAGGTTTGGCTTCTTCCCATGGCTATTAAATTAAGTATTCCTCAAAGAAATTTTGGAAATAAACAAACGAATAAACAAAACGAGCATTAGAAATCCTAAGGTTTAAGATTCCTCTGTTTGTCGTTCAATGTACTGCTGCCTTTAGTGCGTCTCCATCTCCCTCCCACACTCTCTTCCGCTCTCTTGCTCTCACACAGACACACACACTCTCTCTATTTCACACACACATTCAATTTCCCTCCCTCTCGCTTCGTCCCTCTCGCCTCTTTTGAAGTGAAGGGGTATGTGCACTGGCAGTACTAAGTAGGTGATAACTAGAACTGAGAAGGACACATCTGCAGCTCGCCGTTATGCTGCACACCGACAGAGAAAATTACGTTTATTCATTCCTGACAAACAGAAGTACACCATCATACAATACAGGCAAATTATTAATTGAACAATGTCTTTTATGAGTTGCCAGATCAGCTTGAATTCATCTTGGTATAAATTTACTTAAGCTGTACAGGAGGAATTAAACATCTCTGGAGATCTGGTGACTGTAAAGTCCATAGTATCTATATATATTTTCATCATTTTTTTTACTTAACAACCCATTAGTTGACCCATCACTTCAATTTTATGGGAACATTTTCATCCAAAAGAACCAGGCTATTTTATTTTAATAGAATACATCCATCATACAGTATGAAAACGTTCCATCAGTTCATCAGAATATCTTTGTATTGATTTTGCTGTGACATTTCCCTGCAACAGAACAAACCATTTTATTAAAATGCCTCACATAGCTAGCAGACCCCCATTCACTGTAGGAGTCGAGCATTTAGGCTTGTGCTCTTCTCTTACTGTTTGACACATGGCACAAAACACAGGAAACACTAACAAGTTAGTGGTGAACTAAATATGTTGTTCAAAATATGTTTTATTTTAAATGTAGTTGTAATATCGCATTATTTGTTTAATAATCTAAAGTCATTCAATGTGGAGAAGTCAGAGGAGCAAAGGCAGTTGCAATTGGGCAATGACTAAAGCCCTATCTAATTCATGGCCGTGAAAATTGCGCAACGGACCATGAAACGAGCCTTTTCCAGTGTAATATGCAATTTGCTGTGAAATTCAAAATGTAAGGCCGCTCAGGTGGCGCAGTGGTAAAAACACACACTAGCGCACCAGAGCTGGGATTTCGAATACATCGTATTCAATCTCAGCTCTGCCATCCGGCTGGGCTGAGCGGCCACATGAACAACGATTGGCCTGTTGTTCATATAGGGCTGGGATATTAGGCTGGATAGAGACTTCTCGTAACTGATGCACTATGACCTCTGCTGGCTGATTGATGGCGCCTGCACAGAGGCGGGGAAAGAGTTCGGATCAGGGTGTGTCTCTCCGTATACAAGGCTGATTCGCATATATGCACTCGCCTAGTGTGGGTGACAAAATGCATATGGCTGCTGCCCACGTGTCGGAGCTTTGTGGGTTAGCTTTGTTCTCCTCAAATCACAGCGGGGGTAGGCATTAGTGGAGAGGAAGCGTGACGCAATCGGGCAGTTGGACACGCTAAAATTTCGGGAGAAAAAGGGGAGAAAATGCATGAACAAAATATTTTTTACAAATTCAAAATTTATGGTTTGTGTTTAGCAATTTAACATTTTTCATTCGTGTAGCATTTAAGTGCTTCATGTTTACGGGTTAATTTGCACTATGAGGTGGTCCTAGCAATCTTACGGCAATTCAGTTACCAATCGGTTAGTCAAAATGTCCAAGATGTTTAAGTCTAAAGCAGCTAAAAACACTACTCGGGTAACTGAGTTTGGAAAACTCCGACCCAATTCTGTGGTTGCAGGGACGAACAAGAATTTTCGAACATAAAGCCTCGCACCGTCACTGGATGTTTTAGGTTTATATTCAGCTATTAAGGTAGGCTGTGCTGTGTATTGTAGCTTCTATTTATTCTATCATTCAATTTATGCATGTAATTTAATGACTACCTTGAATTTTGGAACTTTTATGTAAAAGTCTGTGATGAGGTCCGTAAATTAAGCACATTTTCTCGTACATTTAGTAGGGCTCTAGCAATGACTTATTCATTCATTCACTGTTATGTTTTTCCACTGCTTTATCCTGGTCAGAGTAGTGGTTAGTCAAGCACTCCCTGTCTCACCCCAGACAGGATGCATCACAGGACTTCGGCCACACCTCAGACACAGCCAAACGTCTGTAGATGCCAAATCAGCTAATAGCAGTGCCAGGGATTGAAACCCTGGACCCTAGGGGTAGAATGCTAGCGTAATTTACCTCTGCACCAACAAAGCACAACATTACTTTTTAATAGTGATCAGTATAGGCACTCTATCTTTCTTATTATCTGATATATCACTGCTTAAATGAATGACTTCTTATTTAGCAACTAGGAATATGACATTATTTAATATTATGTATTATTTATTATCACAGAATAATCTACTCATTTTGCACTTACTACAGCAGCTTGTTCTAGTGACTTGTACCTCACACCAGAGCAAACAGTCTGGCCGACACTCCAGACTGATCTTACATGCAAAGTGGTTCCTGAAAGTGCTTCCAGCTCCCCAGAGTCCAATGTATTGTAAATAAAAGCAGAAAACTCATAGTTTGTAAATGGTAAGAGATTTAATCACCTAGCTGTCGAAATAACGACAGCACAGTACTACTAAGTTAAATTTTACCATGTAAACATTATTATACTCTCCCTTTCCAAACGCTTACAGACAAGATTTACCAACTGACAGCATAAATGTAAATTCTTACAAAAGGTTTACAAAAAGTCCTTGTTTGGTTTTAACAGGACAGCACCAAATATTAGGTACACTTTGCTTTTGATACATAATGATACACATTTAAAACTGGAGTGTTTATAACCTGCATAATACAAACATATACATTATAAAACAGACATACATGGAAAAAATTCTGTTTTACATCATAAGAATATTTGTACATTAGTCAATAACATGACGTGCATTTTTGTGTCAGAATGCGTTTGCTTTAGTATTGTGTTTTAATTACAATATAGGATGTTAAAATTGATTATTGTTAAAAGATCCATACTGACACTATTCTTATTTTTTATTGCTTTTTTTACTAATAATCAGTCAGATGCATTCACCTGTATATACACCAATCAGCCATAACATTAAAACCACCTCCTTGTTTCTACACTCACTGTCCATTTTATCAGCTCCACTTACCATACAGGAGCACTTTGTAATTCTACAATTACTGACTGTAGTCCATCTGTTTCTCTGCATGCTTTGTTAGCCCCCTTTCACCCTGTTCTTCAATGGTCAGGACTCTCCCAGGACCACTACAGAGTAGGTATTGTTTGGGTGGTGGATCATTCTCAGCACTGCAGTGACACTGACATGGTGGTGGTGTGTTAGTGTGTGTTGTGCTGGTATGAGTGGATCAGACACAGCAGCACTGCTGGAGTTTTTAAACACCTCACTGTCACTGCTGAACTGAGAATAGTCCACCAATCAGCGCCCCGTGGGCAGCGTCCTGTGACAACGGATGAAGGTCTAGAAGATGACCAACTCAAACAGCAGCAATAGATGAGCGATCATCTCTGACTTTACATGTACAAGATGGACCAACTAGGTAGGAGTGTCTTATAGAGAGGACAGTGAGTGGACACAGTATTTTAAAACTACAGCAGTGCTGCTGTGTCTGATCCTCTCATACCAGGAGGTGGTTTTAATGTGATGGCTGATCGGTGTTGTTAGCACTAGTCTTTCAGCCAAAAAGCATGGGTATGCAAGTGAGCATGTGCCCCTGATCTCCCAGTATTTAAGGAAGACACTCTAAATGTCAGCCAATAAACTGGCATACACTTTGAGGAAATGGTTTGAGAAAAAAATCCCTTTTATCTATCCTATCCAAAGCCAGAGAAAAAGTACACTAATTTGTTGAGCTTTGGGTCTATGAGCAGTGAAAACATTGTCTGTTTAAAAGACCGGGCTTGAGCCATTTGATTCCAGGCTGAACATGTGTGAGAATGTTTTATGTCTGGTGTGTAATCCAGCAATACTTGGATCTCTTTCAGATGTCACTCCACAGAATGGCACACCGACTCTTATCTACACTTACCACATACTCGCCCGACATTGACCATGCCACTGCATTAACTGAGGATCTGAAATAAACAGTGAAGTCTCATTAGGACTTTATAATCTGTTTTTTTTTTTAATAGTGTAGATACGTCCACAAACAATACAGCCATAACCTCACAAAAAAAACCCAAGAATGTTCTGGCTTATACCACTGTGGAATATTGGACACTTATGTTTGATATTTTTAGTGTAAATGCCAATTGCTTACTGGCAAGCAAGAGCAGGCTAATGGACGTGCACTGAGGAAATCTGTCTGTGTTAAATAAAATGACGGTAAAATACATGGTTGTTTCACTGCCATTTTATTCAGCAGACATTATTACATGCCTATGTTAGAAAAGTACAAACAATCCTTGATAGGCTAAATTAATATTTGATTTTACCTTTATCACAGTCGAAGAACATGTGTCCATGCAGGTAGGGTTTTTAGCAGTAGCTCTAGTTGATCATTTTTCATTAGTTTTGCACTTTGCTAGGTCAGAAACATTCATCACATATAATATTTGTTCTATAGCCATATTCACCTCAAACATCTGCTTTTAATAGCCACCAGCAAGCTTCTGGCACAATACTGGTTTACCACAAAATAGAATCCACATTTGTATTTGACTGTGGCTCCTGATGGGATGGAATATACAATGGAATATATACCACATTCAATGACTACCTGATTATAGTCTAATATAAAATACATTTAATACTACAATGTATATAAAACAAACACATCATAATATGTAAGAAAATAATTAACATTTGCCAATAATTACAAATGGAAACTGGCTGGTTTTGGGAAGTGAAAGAAACTCTGCGTAGAATATGAAATAAGTCACAATTCCAAAATTGTTCAAAAAACGTTTTGTGCTAATTTTACAATTGTTTGATTCTTCCTGATTTGCATCTAGCTTTGTAAAGAACATAAGTTCCACAAAGTGTTTAATGCAGGGGTGCCAATAATTATGGTACATAATTCTTTTAAAAACAATTCTACTTATGTGTTCATCTTAAATAAAGACTTAATCCTGACCAGGGCCACTGGCATTGTTATTGAAATTGATTTAAAAAAAAAAAACAGAATGTATGTCTTCAATATAACTTCAAAATAACTTGTTTTTGTCATTTAGATTATAGATAGATAGATAGATAGATAGATAGATAGATAGATAGATAGATAGATAGATAGATAGATAGATAGATAGATAGATAGATAGATAGATACTTTATTATCCCTAAGTATTTTTGGTTTTATAGTGTCTTGCATACCTGTGCATGTCAGACAGTCGCGTTTCCAGGTTGCCATTTTTAATGTTCCATATGTACACAGCACCATCTGCAGAGCCAGCTGCTAGGTAACTTCCATCTGGACTAAAAAAAGTAAAAAGAACCCTGGTTCATGTCTGATATAGTGTACTAGGCATGTAAAGCTATCCTAAAATTACAGAATAGCTTAATTAAGAATTCTAAAATAGGTTTATACCATTATTCAAAGCTATTGGTTAGTACCATAGCTTTGAATAATGGGCACAATTAGTCAACTGAGTACAGCACACCTTAAGGGTCTAGTGGAGTCCATGCCTCAATGAGTCAGAGCTGTTTTGGCAGCAAAAGGGGGACCAAGACAATGTTAGGAAATGGTCATAATGGTATGCCTGATCTGTGTATTTACTACTACTGCTATTATTATTTTTAGTTGTTTAGATGCATAATTTGCACATGTAGGTGCATAAGTATGCACATTGTACATATGCCTAACCCTAATCAATTACTTTATTTGTATTAGTTGTTCTTTTCTTCTTATTCAGCTACTGGGGGCCAATAATTTCCTTCTGGATCTATCTATCTATCTATCTATCTATCTATCTATCTATCTATCTATCTATCTATCTATCTATCTATCTATCTATCTATCTATCTATCTATCTATCTATCTATCTTACTAACCTCAAATAGTGTTCTACTGGGTAATATTACACGGTATGTAGTAAGCGTATATAGTTACATTAAAGTAACTGAAGTTGGTTTAATTTAGATATGTTGTACCACTTGGAATCCCAAGTACTGTGAATAGATATGAAGAAAATACTTATGATTGTATTCTATTCATTTCATTATCAGAGTAATTTCTTCATTTTCCTAATACCCTATTCTAATACTTTCTCAATGCACTGTTTAGTTCACAGAGAGCTTTATCTGCACAGTATCACTGTCATATGCATATATCTGCATATATCTGCAATTTACATTGTTTAATGTTATGTAGCATCTATTGTAATGTTTTGTACTTGTATTTACAGTGTTGCAATCCAAGCTTTAAAGATTCTTTTATTTAGATTTATATTTAGGAAATCGACATTATTACAGGCGTTAGGAAAGAGTCTGCTCTGCATTTATAATCTGTTATACCCTCCCTATTCAGAATGAGATTACACAAACAGACCCAGCCTTTTAAATGACGCAATGCATTCTGGTTCTTCTGTTGCCATAGAAACTGCTAAGTGTATGATTCAGCTGAGAGCTGCGGGCGGCTCACCAGAAGCACAAACGGGCAATCAGCCTTCATCATTTTTCTGTCCTGCTTTGTATTGCTTACTGTCGTTCTATTATTTTCTGATTTCTCATTGAGAGAGCTCACAATACATATAGTTATGCAACAAGAATAGTAGGGTCACGCTGTGAAAGGGGTTCGTGTTGGGTGGGGGGTTGCAACCTAAATATCCTAGCTGTTCTATTTTTTGTCTGACCTTTTCAAATGCATATAGAATTCTGCAAAATGTTCAATGTGAGAGCTTTCAAAAAATATTAAGCATTTTCTTAAAAGATAACTGGTTACTTTGACTATAATATGTAACACTTAAGTGTAAAAATTTTACACCTGGAATTAATCACCCAAATGATAAAAAATGTGTAAGAATACAAGGTCTTCCATTACAGTTTATATACAGGTCTATTTATATGTTAAAACTGGTGTAAATAGAAATAACCCAGACAAAAATGTGCATGGTGATTTGCTTACAAGCTGAATGGTATCTTTAAGAAAGCAAATAAACTGATTTTGTAAGTTTGCATTTAGCTTCTGTTAAAGGACATAACATAAAGGGTGGTGTATAAGCAAGTAAATTAATTTGGTGTGTACAGTGTTATTGATTACAGTGGTATCTTAAAACTCGACATCAATTGGTTCTGGGACTGGTGTCGAGTTTTAAAGGTGTGGGTTTCAAGGTATTTTTTCTCATAAGGATGTATGGGAAACCTGTTGCATTAAGCTAATGTAAAATAATGGGGTTGTTTTTGACACTTACACACATACACTGAAAATAACACAAATATAATATAACAAAAACACTGAAAAACAATTAGATAAACAGTTAAAAACCAATATATAAATACAATAAAAACCTGCTCTTTACCTTTACTACTTTATTGTTTCCTTACGCTTAATCGTGGAGATGCTTGGTCTTAGAATACCGTATTCCTTAGCAAGTTCAGTAATTCACATCTAAAGTGACAAAATGGCTTTTGCGCCGTTGTTCTATATGAAGTGTGCCGGTGCACAAAGTTTAACGTGACTTTTTGTACTAAAACAACGAGCAAGGAATTTCATTGGTGAACCTATTAGCAGTAATAATTAGGAGAAGTTTAATGTTTCTGTCATTCTTTTAATACATTGTCACATCAAGCTTTTTTTTACGATAAGCATTTTAGACTCTGAAAAGCTGATTCTCACAATTTCTCAGCTGACACCTGACCATCAGCTTGTTCATCATTTTATTCCTAAACCATGACCATCACCACAGAGTGTAAAAAACTAGAATCCCAAGTACCAGTCTATATTATGTTTATAAATAGCCAAGTACATTAAAGCATACACTTTAAATACACAATGACAAGTCTAGACAAACATCTTTGTGTCTCACCTGAAAATGGCTTTGGTGCTGTCACTTCCACATTTAAAGTCGTCTGCCCTACAGTCACCATGTAAAACAAAATAAAAACAAAAAGCTGAGTTATATGTACTTAAACTAGAATATTGGATATTTTAATCTGTGATTTACTTGTATGTAAGAGTTGTCAGTACCGGAAGGTTTTTCTGATATTGTTCATCCTCAGATCCACCACCTGCAGGCTCTCCTCTCGTGAACAGACCAGCAGGTCTCTGTGGTCAGGTGAGATGTCGATTGAGGTAACTTTACCCTGAAGAGGGACCTCCTGAGTGCAGCTCACTGTCCTGCAAAAACACAATGTGAAATATTACATATAAAAGAATCATAAATGACAGTGTGTGTAAATACCAATAGAAAATTTAACATTAATGCAAAATCTCTACCAATTGAATGCAAAACATGAAAAAAATGAATAAATTTTTCACTTAATTTTTTTGTTCACATTTGGAAATTAAGAGATAAGTCATATTAAGACGTTAGTTCATATTATTTTAATGTAAAGTTCAAAAAAATTTATTAAATATATAAAGGCTGTAATATTTTAATATTACATAAATCACAACTCTCAAAACAGGATTATTGGTAAGACAACAGGCAAGTTTAGCCAGTATGTAATAAAAAGTTCACTAAGCATCAGTTCTTGCTTTTAGCACACATTTGGCCCTTAATATTAATTAACTGAGCACTGTTTGAAAGCCACAGCCAATTAGAGTATTGTTGCTGACTACTTGCATCCATGTATTGTCACTATTTACTTATTATGTAACAACTAGGCCTATAATTCCAGCATAATTTTATGCAATTATGTGATTTTAAAGATTTAAGAAGATTAAAATATGCTCAGTGTACTCATCTTTTCAGGTTTTGCAGTAACACAATTAACTTTAATTATAATCCTCATTTCAAGAAAAAGTTAGGCCACTTTCTGAAAATGCAATAAAAACTAAAAAGTGTATGGAATATATAAAGACTGTAATTCTTGTTACTGTGTTACTGGTAAGACTATGGGCATGTTTAGCCACTTTGTTAAAAAAATAATAACAATAATAATAAAAACACTAAGCATCATTTTTTAGCACACATTTAGCCCTTAATACGCTAATAAAACCCCATTTTAAGAAAGTTAAGTCACTTTAACAATGCAATAAAAATAAAAACTATATTTTATTTAACTGATAAAAGTACAAAGAAAACATTTTAAGTGTTTTCACTGACAAGCCTAATTGTATTTTAAGAAAACATTAGAATATGACGCCTGCAACACAGCCAAAAAATGTTGGGACAGAGGCAAAATAAAACTAAGGTTATACAATTAACATTGTTCTGGAAGGTTCACACAATAAGCAGTGTAAATGATTACAGGTAAGGTCAACTGGACTGAATATAAAAGGAACATCCACCAAAGGCTTCTTCTTCTTGGGAAATCTTGGTGCATAAAGGTCATGGGTGGAAGCTACTGCTGAATGTGTGTGACCATCGAGCTCTTAGGTGGGACTGTTTGAGAATATGTCATGCTACCACAATGGCTATAGTCACACACGTGCAAACAGTTTAAGCAGTTTTTTTTTCTTCAACAAGCTGGCTAATTAAATAAACTTAAATTTTATTTCTAAAATACCTTACAAGCTTGAAAAAAACTAAAATAAATGGTAACGGCCAGTAGTTTGAACATCCCTATTTTAAGTCCACTGCATTCATAAAGGGATATTTGGCCTACGGTTGCTGGTGACTTGACTTACGGTAAATAGGTGTATACACAATATACACAAATTATATATGTAATATACACCGATCAGGCATAGCATTATGACCACCTGCTTGTTTCTACACTCACTGTCCATTTTACCAGCTCCACTTACCATATAGAAGCACTTTGTAGTTCTACAATTACTGACTGTAGTCCATCTGTTTCTATACATACTTTGTTTTTTTTTTACCACTGAAGAAGGTCTAAGATGACCAACTTAAACAGCAGCAATAGATGAGCAATCGTCTCTGTCTTTACATCTACAAGGTGGACCAACTAGGTAGGAGTGTCTAATAGAGTGGACAGCGCTGCTATATCTGATCCACTCATACCAGCACAACACACACTAACACACCACCACCATGTCATTGTCACTGCAGTGCTGAGAATGATCCACCACCTAAATAATACCTGCTCTGTGGTGGGTCCTGAGGGGGTCCTGACCATTGAAGATCAGGGTGACAGCAGGTTAAAAAAGTATGTAGAGAAACAGATGGACTACAGTCAGTAATTGTAGAACTACAAAGTGCTCCTATATGGTAAGTGGAGCTGATAAAATGGACAGTGTGTGTAGAAACCAGGAGGAGGTTTTAATGTTATGGCTGATCGGTGTATGATCTATGTAATTCATGTGTTAGTGTTGCTTCATTGTATACTAATTATACAACCATAAAAAAGCATAAATTATGTAATAACAGGATTCAACTGAGCCGCTAGGTGCAGTTGCCAGGTCTCTGTTTTGACCACAGTACTGGTTAACTATAAAACCACAGACATGAGTTAAATTTTTCCTTAAATAATGATTTGGGAATGTATGTACCGAATGACTCATATATTAAAACATAAACTGCCAAGCAACTTGGTCTAAATTCATCTCAAAGGTTTTCAGTTGTATTGGGAATTTCCTTGTTAAATCATGTCTTTATGGGTCTCTCTTTGTACACTAAAATTGCTATAAAAAAAACACGTCTGATGTACAAATTAAGTGTACGCTTGTAAAGGAAAGCCTTTACAAAAACAAACCTGACATATAAGCAAATCACTGCACTTTTTTTGTTTGTTTTTTTTCATATTTCTCTTCTGTCAGATTACAACACAGCTTAGAGACTCATGAAGACAATTAGTATGTGGGCTGATGGTTGCTAGGCAACAAGTGAGCAGTTGGCACAGCGGCAGCTGGAGGTTACTGTTGCTGAGAGTGAATGAGAGATGTCAAGGGCTCATACGTGGGCTGAATAATATGTTTCGTTTCTTTAAATCTCTTAATGTGCAAAAGCAGAGGCTACTTGGCAGCACACGCGGATCATGTGACGTCGCTGTCTTAAATGCATCATATCCACGGGTGACTGGCATGAATCTATACTAATCTATGCTGATGTGGAAGTGGTTTAAATGGAAATCCATTAACCACGGTGCTCGTCTTAGAATGCGCCGCATGTCTAGAGTTCTCATTGTTGACACTGATGGTCAATTTGGTCTGTGTTCACTTATGGGTTTGTTTAATGGCTCCATGGCAAACAGAAGCTCTCTGAATGTACAGAAATAAAAAGTAGAGAAATTAAGAGACTTTAGGATTAAGATTAAGCAATATCTCAGTGTTGTAACATCAGTATTTAAACAACAGAATCCCTTAGTAATTCATTTACACCGATTAGGCATAACATTATGTCCTAATATTGTGTTGGTCCCCCTTTTGCTGCCAAAACAGCCCTGCATTTGTGATGCACTGTGTATTCTGACACCTTTCTATCAGAACCAGCATTCACTTCTTCAGCAATTTGAGCTACAGTAGCTCGTCTGTTGGATCGGACCACACGGGCCAGCCTTCGCTCCCTACGTGCATTCATGAGCCTTGGCTGCTCATGACCCTGTCGCCGGTTTACCACTGTTCCTTCCTTGGACCATTTTTGATAGATACGGACCACTGCAGACCGGGAACACCCCATTTTTCTGTCTTCTAACACATCAACTTTAAGAATAAAATGTTCACTTGCTGCCTAATATATCCCACCCACTAACAGATACCGTGATGAAGAGATCAGTGTCAATCACTTCACATTCACTTCACTTCATAATGTTATGCCTCATCAGTGTATATTAAAAATATATTAAAAAGGACGACCACCTTGTGCTTCCAGAATAAATAAAACACTGCCATAACAAATGTCCAGAATGGTCTGTGGTAGGATGTTGAACAAAACCCTCTTATAATGGTTAAGTAGTGGTTAAAATTAAAGATTAGGGTCACCATAATGACATGTATTCTGGTTTTCAACAAAAAACAAAAATTATCAACATGTAAAATTACCTCATGTTTGAATGGAATGATTTTCATGAGGTGGCTGCCAATATATTACGGTACAATATATTAATATATTATCTTTTTAAGTATTTTTTTCCCCCTTTTTCTCCCACTTTAGCGCATCCAATTTCTGCCCGTCAATCATCCTCTCACTAATGTTGGTCCCTGCTCCTGATTGGGGAGGACGAGGCTGCTCCATGCCAGCAGATCGTAATCAGTCGTAATCACACTAGTCTGAGAGAGAGTCCCCATCCGGCTTAATCCCTCCCCTATCTGAACAACAGGTCAATCGTTGTTCATGTGGCCACTCAGCCTCAGCCGGTAGCAGTGATGGCATAGTTACCTTTAAAAAGTAACTTAGTTACTTTATTGATTACTTGATTTTAAAAGTAACTAAGTTAGATTACAAGGCACTTTATTAGTTACATTCAGCAGCTGCCGTAATGCAACTGGAGCTGCGTAGGCGATTGAAGCGGAATAAGAAACAAGAAAGATAGCGGAAAACGGAGTCCTCTGTTCACAAGTGTAAGTAAGATAAATAAAATAAAATTTTTAAAGACAAATAAATAACAAAAAGACGATAAATATCCAAAATTTTGGCGAGTGGGGTTTGTAATGAGTCTGTAACTATGGTGATATTACGTCATCACGTCCCCACGTGTAGTATGTAGCGGTGCTGTGTGCATACTGCACACTTCTGTACTGAAAGTATGTACTTCTTTACCGGCCGAGTAGTGCATACTTCCTCCAATCTAGTGCATACTCTAAGTATGCAATTTCGGACGCAGCTCGTGACTTAATTGTCGCATAGGCCAGACGTCACTCTCCGAGACGCAAAAATAGTAACGCACAGTAACGTGGATAAGTAACTTTAATCTGATTACTGGATTGGAAATAGTAACTCATTAGATTACTTGTTACTGAAAAATGTGGTCAGATTAGAGTAACGCGTTACTAAGTAACGCGTTACTGACATCAGTGGCCGGTAGGCAGAGCCGAGATTCGATACAATGCATTCAAGATCTCAGCTCTGGTGAACAGCGTGTGTTTTTATCGCTGCGCCAAAGTATTACTTTTAAGTCTTTTTTTATTATATTTTTTTATATAAATTATCCAGATGCAAGTAATGTAAATAACTTTAAGATTAGATTCTTTTCCTTACTCAGAAGTCCAGCTTTTGTGTTCTTTACACTAATTTGTGTAGCTCGTATTTGTATTAAGCTTGTATTTCCAGGAACATCAGCTTTTGAAAGCTCACAACATCTTTTTTTTTTGTTCTGACTGGGTCTGTGAGGTGCTTATTCAATTCTGTGGTCATTTTTGTGGCTGTACATTAAGAGCATCAACCAGCTACACTGTAAATTGTCCATCTATCCTTGTCAGCAAGTTTTAATTTAAGACCAGGTTTAACATACTCTGACAAGTCCTTTGAGACCTTAATTTTCCTTGCTTTATTTCTCTTACATTAACATTAGGCTTTATGACACTGCTATTACGTAATTAAGGCCTTGGCATAGATTTGTTCCTATGTCTCCCTATGTATTCATTGTCAGTTTCCGCCTTTCACACACCAAATATTCATCTGGAAGAAGCGTGTTCTAGCAATAATAAATTAACCAACATTTTTATTTTTAATTTTATAAATTCGTTACTATTAAAAATATCAAATGTATCCATAGACATCATCACCTAAATTTTTTCCTCACTGACTTCACACATATCAAAGCATTTTAAGATCTAGTTAGTGTTACTGAGAACGAACGACTGGTGTAAGAAATATATCTTTACCTGTTGTCCCAGAAGCGTATTTTTCTATCAAAATGACCACTGATGATAAGATGCCCTAAGCACACCAAGTCACTACAGTAGGAGGAAACCTCAATGGTTTGGATGCCTGAATTAAACACATATAGAATAAATGACAGGTAAGTTGGTGCTTATATGTAAATATCCACATTACTGAAATAGCTTAATAAAATTATTTCACTTTGACACACTGTAGTCTGTAAAAAACTATATTTGTGAAATTAGCATTATTAGTTTAATTGTAACGTATGTATTTGAACACATAAATAATTACAATTAAGAAAAATAAATGATAAAATAGTAAATTATATCTAACCAGTTTATTCTTGTCTGAGCTGTGGTGGGCACAATGCAGTAACTCACACTAAAAGGACACCAATCAATTGCAGGTCCTCGGCCATCCCCTCAACCAACACCCCCAAGCAACCAGAATGCCCCCATGACAATATACAAGGGATCTTCAAAAAGTTTCTGCACTTTTATATTTTCATTGGAAAAGTTGAGGGCGGGAGGAGTCTGAAATTGGTTGTGCCTGAGAGACAGAGAGAGCTTATAGTCCGGATTTAGCGCCATCTGATTTTAAGCCTTTAAGAGGAAGAAGATTTTCATGTGATGCTGATGTGAAAGCAGTGGTGCATCAGTGGTGCATCAGTGGCTACACGCTTAACCAAAAACATGCTTGCTGATGACATTAAAATGGTACAACGCAAAGAAAGGGGACGATTTAGAAAAGTGATGTAATTTGTTTTTGAAATTCTTAATAAATAGAGGTTAAAAAAGTGCAGAAACTTTTTGAAGAACCCTTGTATTTGTTTACTGTAGTTTAGCAGTGCAATAGTAAAGTGTGGACCCATCGACCCATCACTGTTATTAATTTTAGTAATGATTACTCCCCAACATAAGAGCTAAAACATTAATGTACACTTGTGATTTAGAGATGTCCCATTATAATGAATTAATAGCCACCTGAAATAAAAAATAATGATTTTTCATAAACTGAAAAGAATACCTCTTCTTCTACACAAGCTGCCAACAACGACAAGAACACTTGTATGTGTGAAAGACTTACATGCAGCACGTTGCAGGTCCCAGATCTTTATTGTTCTGTCTGCACTCCCTGTCACCACCTGCGGTAGGTTACACTTAAATCTGGCTGCTGTCACTTTTCGGGAATGACCTGTCAGTGCAAACTACAAAAACAAAACAGAACAGAATTTCTCCTTTAGTGCCTTTACACTCAAACATGCTACTAATCCAAGCATTAATTTCAGTCCTCAATGTGCCCTAAATTATACCTTATAGTTCAGTGTTTACACATTTTATTAGGTCGTAGTTTAAATCCTTTTAAATTCTGTTAATATTTAGTTGTGTTAAATTACACATATTAGTCATCTTTACTTTAATAAAATGATAAATAGTTTCAGATGGGCTGTGACTTCTACAACTTCTATCTACAACTTACATATGTTTTTAAAATTCTGCTTCTGAGGGCAGTTCAAACTGTACTTTTTGCTACTTGAATAAATTTGTAAAAATAAAACATAGCACTACTTTTGCTGGTGTTTCATTTTCAAAAGGTTACTATTTAGGGTCTGAATACCATTATTTTTTACATATCCCGGTCTCTACGTGGGTTTCCTCCCACAGTACAAAGACATGCAGTTAAGTTAATTGGAGATACTTAAATTGCCCTTAGATGTGAGTGCGTGTGTTTGTTAAGGTGCGAATGTTTGGATGTCTGCCCTGCGATGGACTGGCACCCTGTCCAGGGTGTTTCTGTGTGTCTTGTGCCCACTGAGTGCTGGATTAGGCTCCAGCACCCCCTGCGACCCAGTTTAGATAGTGAGTGAGTACATAAGTGAATGTAAGTGAACTATTCAAAGGTACAATGTGGACAACCTTGGAAAATACAGTCAGAGACCACTTATGAAAATAATTCTCAATTAATTTTGCATTTTTCTTAAATAGTGTACGACAATGCATTTTTTTTAGTATTTGATATGCCCTCCCCCTTTTGCTGTAATGACAGCATGTACTTGAACTGGAATGGCCTCCACAAGTTTTCGCAAAAATGTATTGTAAATATTTTGTATATTTATTCATTCTTTTCTACAGTCATTTAGACTTTTTGGTTTTAATCTCACCTGATGGCTCAGTGTTTAAGGTACTGGACTAATGATAAGATTTAAGGGTAAAACTCTGTTACTGCCAGGTTTTTACTGATGGACCCTTGAGCAAGGCCCTTAACCCTTCAATTGGTTTTATTATATTTTGTATCAGTTTTACAGCATCTGTTTTAGGTGAATTCAGGTGATATTTCTGGTGCTCTACCCATCGATAAAGCTGGTAAGTAAATACCACATTTATATATAACTGAATTCATTAAATTGCATAACATTGCTGATTATCTATATTGTCAGTATTGTTGAATGAAATTTAGAAAGGCTTCATCTGCAAGTCCTTCCTTTGTGAATAAATTAATGAGAATCACACTAATATATTCACATGTACATTTCTATAAGAGCTGATTAAACTAGAAGAAGCAGAATTAACTTTTAAGATAAAAAAGCTATTTTTCCCTCAAACAAAACTCAACATCTGATTAATTTAGTTTAAAAGAAGATTTTTTTGCATGTGCTGTATTTACAGCATCACACTGAGTCAAATGACACCTCTGAATGCAATCAGGCACATATCGTTCACACCATGTGCAGTACATCTTCACCCATCTTTGTGTGGATGATATTTCTCCTAGAGTGAGATTCAGGGAGCTAGAATAGTGCTTCAGATATGAGAAGCACTTATTCAGGAAGCGGGGGGATGGGGGCTTCGTTACCTTGGGAACACAGTTGTCCAACCGCCAAAAAAGAGCTGACTTGTCAAGTGATCCAGCTAAAATTTGCCCGCCCTGATAAAAAGAAACATGAAAAGACGACAACTGATGAGGTAAGATTAAAATGACAGGTGTAAATCACAAGTATGTGGTATTGCCTTCTACTACAAAAATGCTCACTTAACTACAATACAGTCCAAGTACATTCAGACAAAATCAAAAAGCTGTTTCATTTACAAAAATGAGATATATTTTTACCGTAGAGTCAAATTCAATGCTGCTGATGCCCTCATTACTCCCATCTAGTGTTAATCTGTGGTGTAGCATGCCTGAAAAACAGAAACTATCAAACTACCCTCAAAAACCCTCATCTTTACAAAATCTTAAAGTTCAGATATGTTTGGATGAAGCAATTATAAACAATCTAATTTCTTAAAAATCACTCCACTTATTCTGTTTGGTATACACTAAATTGTTACTGCATGACTGGAACAAGTATTCAAAAAAACATTACCAATTTAAGTTTTTACATGTGTTTTACATGAGTTTTATTATGCATGTACTTTTTCATATGTTTCGACAACACTTTATAAATTAGTAATTTGTTGGAGAAAGGTTGATGTCTGTTAACTTTGTTCCATATTCCTTGTTCGTGTTTTTTTTTGTAATGACTACAGCTGGTGGTTTCTCTGTGGTCATATAAAAAGGGCTAGTTTGTCTGAATCCATAAGACTAAGCACCAGTAATTACAGAGAAAAAGTCCAGAAAACTGTACAGATAATTTTTCTTATAAGTCTGAGAAGAATATATCTTGGAGTCAATTCTAAGTACATTCAAGTCCCAAGTTTATTTGTATACAAAGAACATGGAACAGTGGTCTCTTTGACAAGATCAGGAAGAAAATTGAAATAGAAGCTGCTACATTCATAGTCAAGTGGGAAATACTGCATCCCTGCTTTAAGCTTAGTTGAAATTTGTTGATATTGAGTGGGCCAAAAGATCTAAGCAGTACCACATATTGTACGACATATATGTACAATGGGGGTAAAAGTCTAAGACCACTAGTAATGCTTCTCTTTTGCATTTTCCAATTTTATTGTCTATTATAAAGTCAAAAGGTTGAAGGTTAGTAGTCACATCTCCTAATCAGTAAGTTCAGGTGAGTTCAAGACTCATTTGTAATTATATTATCATGCATTTACACATTTCGTCAAACTAAAGAAACCCAAAGCTAATGGATTATTTGTATTTTTTAAGAACCACTTACATAAATATAATGAACATGCTTTATGTTTACTATTTTCATTTTATTATTCTACCTAATATTTACACAGCTAACTGTAAAAACAGTTTATTAGCTTAGACTTTAATTAGACTTTATTGTTCATTTGAATGTAGACAACATTGTCTTTCTATTACTTTTAAAATTTAGGTTATAGCTTGTCTATTCTTGTTGACTCTTTGGTATAGTAGTATAGCAATCCCCTACTGTTGAGAACATGATTTTATGTACCTGATTGGACCTCCCACAGTTTGATCACCGTGCCCCCAGTAGCCACCAGGTTTGAACATGGACTAAATCTCACTGCATTGATTCCAAGCTCATGAGCGTCCTATAAAACAGAGAGGATGTCATTTAAATCTACCCACAAGCACATGCATTTAACAACACCACTCTTTTCTCATTATAGATTCTTATTCTTGTTCTTGTTCAACTATGTTAATAACAAATCATTTTTACTCATTTTGGTTATAATAGCTATAATTAATTACAGCCATTATCTTAGCTACAAGATGTTTTCTGTACTAGCTGCTTTTGTTTTTACTCTTTAGTAAATATAATAACTTAACCTCTGCTCCTAGGTAACATTTCAGTTATTGGTGGGTTTGATAACATGTTAATAACTTGTTTCAGCATTACTTTTAATTCATTGCAAACCTGTTTTGGGTAGCTTTATTGTTGTTAATATCTATGCTTTACCTTCTGAAACCTGCATAGTGGTTCAGGTTTTCCATTGTAATACCTGTTGCTCAGCTCAGCCTGAAGGGTGCAATCAAATAAGCCCTATTTATATAGTCTAATTTATAGTCACCAGCTTTAGTCAATCACAGTCGTTTAACACCACCAAATTACTAATCTAAGTTGCTATATGTATATTTTTGACCCAAGAGGATTTTAGAACATCTTCTTAAAGACACTTATTAAAGCAACATAAGCTGACCTCTATACGACATCTTTATTAGGGACATTCATGCTTAGTATAACATGATAATGCCAAGGCTCATACTGCACACATCCCAGCAGCGTGGCTATGTAAAAGAGTGCAGGTGCTACACTGGCCTGCCTACAGTACAGCAGTTATTATGTAACAGAGTGGCAAACATGCTACTATACAAACTTTTAGGACATCATACAGACATTAAATTAAGAATTGGTTTGTATTTATAAAAACAATGGAGTTCAAGGTAAAACATTAATTCTATTTTTTATTATTAGAATTTTATTTACTGTCTTTTTATTTAACTTCCCTGGTATTGATGTTTGTACATAAAATGTGTTTACTTTGTTTACAATGCTCTTTTACATTTAGATTGGTTTATAGTGGTTAGAGTGTCCACTAACATAATTCAAATTAGACTTTATATAAATCTACCAGAGGCAAACAAGAAGATTCTATAATACCTTACAGCTTAATTACTTTGTCTAAAAATAACATTGCTGCATATGTAAATTCTGACATTTTGGTAACTGAGAAAACCTTAACTTCATAGACTGGTTGCTCTAGAGGGCAGATTTAAAATTAAAATAAACAGGATGTGGGTTGGGGGCCTGTGTGTGAGCGAGCTGCATGGTGGCACAGAGAGATACTGTTGTGCTCAAATACACATGGGCCTTTGTGCCAATACCATGTATCAGTAGTTGTCTTCTACCAAATGACAAAGCTAAATACACATTTATTTATTTAATTGCTTATGGCTTTTCTTTAGTGTTTTATATACCGACTGGTATATAAATATGGGGGGGGGGGGGGGGGGGGGCACTTAGAGATTTACAGTGGTTGTCCAGATAAAGTTAAAAGTTTGCATACACTTGTAATAATTGTAATGATTTATGTAATTGATCTTTGTCTAAGACTAAATGATTGAAACAGCTTTTACAGTTTAAAGTTCTTTTGGGTTTATTTTGGGTTTTCTGAAATACGCTGGGTTAAAAATGCCTAATTTTCTGGATGATTCATAATGTCATGCCTAAATTATAATATTTTAAATGACATGTCTTAGTTTTTTGCAGGCAGTTATGATTTACTTATATACTTGATCATGTATCTGTATCCAAATAAATGGGGCTAGTTTGACTGCACAGATATATGGAACAGTGATCTATTGTCTATTAGTCTATTGGAACAAAACCCAAAATGTCAAAGTGCTCAGAACTGTCTGTATGATCTGGTATGATCCAGCAACCATCAAAAAATCAAATCTGCCATAAATCATAAGCTACTGGAACATGAGTAAAACTGTCATCATCATCATAGTATGCATGCTTAATCTGTAAAATATTTGTATGGGAAATAATAATGCTTCTTTTCCAAATTGAACTGATAATTTCAACACTTAGACCACTTACCAGACACTGAAGGGGTTTGGCTGGAACTCTAGCAAACAGGCAAATTCTTAGAGGCGTATGATAATCCTCCACAGAGCTAACTGAATTACCACGCATCTTCTTTCTGAAAACATAACACACACACACACACACACACACACACACACACACACACACACACACACACAAACACAATGCAGTTAGATAGATCAAACCAATTTACATGTAAAAAAAAATGATAATATTACTTGAATCGTCTGACATAATGCAAGATATCAAGTGGCCATGACAGCTGATAATATTTAATGTAATCACAGCTTGTGTCATATACTAAAAAGCAGCTACAAGCAGGTCCTTACTAAATTCACAGGAACATGTGCTTAATTTCATGGATCTCGTTTCAAGTTTTACAGAAAAGTGCCACACTAAATTACACTTCACAAAAATATTTTTGGTTGAGTGCATAGCCACTGATGCACCACTGCTTTCACATCATCATCATCATCACATGAAAATATTTTTCCCCTTAAAGCTTCTTTGAGCAGTCCAAAAAGGTGTAGCTTGCAGCAATGAAACCAGCAACGCCTGTGTTTTAAGAGCTCCTCCAGCTTTAGCAAATTAATGCTGATGAGGCACAGAGACATCCTGATTGAAGGCAATGTGCAATTGCTAACCATAACAGCACAGCAGATGAGGATGATTCTGTAACCCATACCCACTGTCAATCATACAGTGGGTACAGTACATGGGTCAGTTAGAGCCAACATTAAAACAGAGCATAGAAATAAGACAACCATTAATCTGGGGGTTAACTTGAGTAATTAAAGTACTATCAATTAACACATTTAAAAAAATGGAATTCAATTTATAGATATAGATCTAAGACTTGTTTATTAAACAGTTTTACACATACACATTCCCTAAAAGCATCCAACTTCAGCATTTAGTCTCACACAACAACACCAGCACTGTTCTTTCTAACAACTACAGCCATTCACTCTTGGTTCACTGCCCCCGTTCTCACAAAATAGTAGATATTGTTTTTTTATGTCTGTTATAATGGTCTGTTTTGAATGCATAAATGGAAATAACTATTTTCACACCCACATTCTGTGCACTAGATAATAGTAAAATCATTATGTAAATAAATACAAATTTACAGCTTCATTTGACATAATGGAAAAAATATGTAAAGAATAAAAGACCAAATTACCCAGAGTGACATTTATTAACAGGGCTGTCAATAAGTTTACAGTATGGGCTCAACTGATGCAAAAATGATACCCGGTAAAGGGCCACAAACGCAAGTCTTGACCCTGACAGTAAATAGTAAAGCTCAGTGGAAAATGGATGATGAAATAACATGGGTTATCTTACAATGTTTCTGCAACAATTATACATTTCTGTCCACGCTTTGATAACATCTTTCTTTTTAGTGTAAACTTTATAATGAAAAAAAGAAGAGAAAAGAAGAAATTTGGCAATCACCTAAAAAGCAACTAAGACTGATACGCTAATTGAGCATGCCAGACTTAAAAGAGCTCAAAAGTTACAATATCTTGAGCAATAGTGAGTTATAGTTAGTAGTTACAACTAAAAGACTTGTCAAGTATTAATAACTTTATTTAGATCTAAATTTATTAGATTTATTTGTCTAATAACAAACTAACACAAACTGGAAACAAATAAGCTTTGATTAAAATGTCTGCATAACAAGCTAGCAATCTTTGAGTGACTGACAGCAAAAAACTGAAGCATGTCACTAAGGTTATTTGTTTATTTATGATAAGATTGCACTGTGCTATACAGAAAGACATGAGAGTAGGTTGTAAGGCTAATATATCTTAAATATAGATTTGAAGGGTTTCATTGATGTGTAAGGGGGGAAACAATAGATCACATTTTACTCAGTATAATAATCAAGTCTTGTTATAACCTGGTAATGTTTTAAGAATCAGTGATGCTCAAAACTGTGATTTTTAAATAGTTAGTGCTATAATTTACACACCAATGAAAAAAAGTTACTCACTCAAATAGAACTCTGATGGAGTTGAAAAGCCGAGGTGAAGTAGCTGAAGCTGACCTAAGACCAACAGTGAAAATAAGATATGGAGAAAAAGAGTTACATACAGTGCTGAGAAAACAAATAATTAAACAAAATGTATAACACAGAAGTTGAATCAGCTCATCTGGACACAAAGTTTGGTGTGGAGATATGTTATGTCACTCATCCAATTCACTTCTTCGGGCGAAAGAAGTCACTAGAGTGACAAAACGTATCTCCTCACCAAACTTTGTGTTTAGATGAACTGATTTAACTTTATGGAACATTCTCTCAACCAGTTTACAGTAGCACACTGAATATACATTGAGATATGGTCAAACAAGTGCTGATTTAATTCTGTAATCCCCTCTCCTTTCCGTCCCTTCCTCCAGATTATATACATTCGGTGATAGAGCTTTTAGTGTTGCAGGGCCAAAACTCTGGAAATCTTAACCACTACACCTTTGGGCATGCTCGTTACTCTCCTTTTTCACAGCTAAAGACCCACCTTTATCAGATTGCCATTTCTAATAGGTCATTTTAATTGTTTACATGTTTTATTATCATATACATTTTCCTCTTCATCTTTAAGTTGTCATCTGTTATTTTATTTATCTATTTATATTGATTAATTTCCTGTCTATGTCTGAAGGCGCTTATAAAAAAAAAAAAGGATTATTGTTTATTATTGTGTTACTGCACTTCAGTGGTCTTTGGTAACTATTCTGTCATTTGCATTTTTGTAGTCAGCTTCCACAGTTCTTGTGGGCTGATGCCATTTGGTCCATGTGTGACATATGCAACCCTGATTTCAAAACTCTTTTTTACAGGTTTTTTGGTTCTTTAAGCTGAGAGACCCACTATTTGGCATATATTGAAACTTTGTTAGTGGCCTCATGTTGTAGTGAAATTGCATAAGAGCTGATTGAGCTCTTTTATAGCTGGTACATCCGTCAATTGACAATCAACCTAATACAGCTGACCTGTGCAGCAGTTTGTAGTTCAAGTTACTTTATCAACATCGTTTGATATTTTTGTAAGAGTTATTGTTGAGTTATTTTTGTGCTGATACCTAACTCGGGGATGGTTTTCTTCAGTTTTCTCCAACCTTTCTCCACTCTTGCTCCTGGGTGATAGTGGTAAAGGTGGCGATGAGGCACTTTTGGGCACAAACACAAAAAAACAATCACTGAGACAATGATTTTTCCAGTCATGAAGTAAGCATTTCATTTAGGGCAGTGATAGCTCAGTGGTTAAGGTACTGGACTAGTAAACAGAAGGTTGCCGGTTCAAGCCCCACCACCACCAAGTTGCCACTGTTGGGTCCCTGAGCAAGGCCCTTAACCCTCAATTGCTCATCGTGTAAGTCGCTTTGGATAAAAGCGTCTGCTAAATGCTGAAAATGTAAAATGTAAATTTAGTACTGAATCATGCACTGTTTGTACATACAGTATATTATCTGATCTTAAGTTGGTAGCTGGTTATGAAATCAGTAAAATGTATGTAAACTTCTGACTATATAAATGACAAAATAAAAGCAGGGACTTGTTTTATGAATGTTAATGATATTTTACAAAAGTTGTAATGGTATAAAAATCTTAATGTATTGAACTTATGAGTTTGCTGCATAATCTACTGTAACAGTTTCACTTTTTCCCCCCATCAACCTCTTTATCCTGGTCAGGGTTGCACTGGGTCTGGTAACACTGCCAGTGACAGTCATGTCTTTTTTTCTGCATTTACCCCAAATTTTTCTTCAATCTAGTCATATCCAATTACTTGATTGTATTTTGCTTCCTCTTTACTGCTTCTGACCTCCACTTCTGACCGAGGAGAGCCGTGAATAACACATGCCCCCTCCGACACGTGTGCAGTAGCTGACTGCTTCTTTTCACCTGCACAAGGTCAGTTCCTATGGCGCTCAGTATCATGTACAGTGAGTCACGCACTGATCTCCATTATCCCTCATCTCTGTGCAGGCGCCACTGATCAGCCAGCAGCTGACCAGTTGTAAATGCATCAGTTATGAGGGATTCCCTCCGGCAATCCAATCCAACAGACGAGACAAACATTGTCCATGTAGGTGCCCAGCCTGCCAGAAGAAGAGCTGAGATTCTAACTCACGAGTTTGAGATGTCAGCTCTTGTGTGCTAGCATGTTTTACTGCTGCATGACCTGAGCGCCCCACCAATCATGTCTGTGTAGAAGCCCCGCCGGCTGATAGTACTGATGACTTGTGGGTTCAAAATTAATTTGCTTGTTTATTGAATTATGGAACAGGGAGTCAAAAAGTGTCAATATTTGGAATCATTTCCCAATATTTGGAGTCATCTCCCAAACATAATGTACAGTTAAATTCATTTAGCATGTGTATGATCTATAAATTGTCTGTTGTTAAATATAAAAGTCTAAATAACCTTATATAAGAAATAAATCAAGCTTTTGGTATCAGCAATAGTTTTATGGCAAAAACGTCAATCTCGAGAGTATTTATGTTGATTTGAATGCAATAGGTCTGATTTGAAAACAATGGTTGATAAAACCACTTAATAATATCCCATATACCATGATAGACTTCCAAATAAAATAATAAACTTATGTTATGACATTATTATGTCAGTATTTTGATAGAGGGTTCAAGGAAAGTGTTTTAAAAAACTTATATTACTTAATTATATTAGTATGATTCCTTACTCCTCAGTGTTTGACTTCTTACTGGCCGCTTTTTCAAGTTTCTTTTGAAGACCAACTTGCCTGGCTCTGAAAAGAGAAAACAAAAAAAGTCACTGAGGAAAAAAAAAACCTTTGAATGTGATTTTAAAACAGTACTTGTTTAATATGCTTGGATAAACACTATATGACCAAGGGTATTTGGAAACAGGACCTTGAGCTTGTTTGACATACCATTGAAAACCATGAACATTGCTACTAAGTTGACCCCTCCACCCTTTGAAACCTGTAAGAACCCTAAGCCCTCTAGGAAGGTTCCACAAGATTTTAAATTGTGTGAAATTTGTGCCCATTCAGTTAAAAGAGTATTTGTGACATTGAGATTTGGTGATTTTGGCTCGTAATATAATCCAATTCCTCTCTAAGGTGTTCAGTGGTGTTGAGGTCAGTGCTCTGTGCAGGGCATTGGAGTGCCACCTCATCAGGTCTTATGTTCCTCGCTTTGTGCAAAAAACAGCCTTGCTAATCAATTAGTAGGGGTGTACACATCCCTTACAGTGTAATTATATTATGTCACCTTGAAGGTGGATGCCTGTTTAGTATTGCAAACAATCTATGTATTCATTCGTTCATTAATTAAATTTCTCCAAGCCCTTAATCCTGGGCAGGACCACAATAAGTCAAAAGCTTATTCTTAAAGCTCCAGGCTCAAAGCAGGAACACGCCTTGCAGTGGACTGGCATTCGTTTATCACACAGTTAGTCATTCATACTAATAGGCCATTTAGAGTAGCAAATGGTGGAGAATGCGGACATCCTAGTCCAGATAAGTGATCTCCTCTAATGTTATTTATCTGATGGATTGCCGACCTGTTTCTTTGTTTTGAGGAAATATTGTTTTGAAATTGTTCAACATTGGAAGTACTGTTCAGAATACGTAGAGATTGGAAGTTTGTTTAGCCAAACCTCCACACATGTCCCAGGAAATAAAGGGTGAGAAGAGGTTTTTTTGCCTGTTGCCTGCTGCCAGCCTCACCTGTGTCTTCTTTCGTTGCGGTAGTTCATGCGAGCAGCAGCCTGCTGTTTCAAGCTAACCAAATCTTCCTCCAGGTCGGAACCATGCAGCCTTTCCTCCCTGTACCCTCTGTCTGTGTGCTGATAGTGCTCATTCAGAGAGTCATATTCACTCTTGAGAATCCGGTTTGTTTCCGTTAACTCCTCTACATCAGCCAGCAGCAAATCACGCTTTAATTGTGCAGTGCTGAGTTCATTCTCAGTCTCGCACAACCTAAAACAGAGTGAAAACCTGATATAAACACAAAATCCATGTAACTGTGATTATGCTTTGTTTTAAAGCAGCTAAAAAAAATCTAGTGTGGCACAGTGGCTCAATGGGTAGCACTGTTGCCTCACAGGAAGAAGGTCCTGGGTTCGAATCCCAGGTTTCCTCTGAGAGCTCTGGTTTCCTCCCACAGAACAAAGACATGTAGTCAGGTTAATTGGAGATACCATAATTGCCCTGTGTGTGCCCTGTGATGGATTGGCCAACCTGTCCAGGGTGTTTTCTACCTTATGCTTGATGAATTGTACCCACCGCAACCCTAAATTGGATAAAGAAAGCAGTGGTAAAATAGACAGTGAATGAGTGAGTGAATAAAAGAAACTATAGCAATTGTAATGAACATAAAAAATGACTATGTAAGTCATAAAGCTTAACACTGTTCTTTAATTAACTTACGTATCTACTATGTATTTATTCATTTATTAATCTTTACTAATGGTTCCATCTTGATCTGGGCCAGAGTAGGTGGAATACAGTACAAAACTTGGTAGGCACCACATCACAGGGTGGCACACATGGACATGGAAAAAATGCCAAATTCCCCAGAGTGTCCAAAGGTAAGGATTGAACCCAGGCCCCAGGACCCTGGAGCTGTGCAGAACACCCACTACCGGCCGCTCAGGTGGTGCAGCGGTAAACAACGATTGGCCTGTTGTTCAGATATGTGTGGGATTAAGCCAGATAGAGTCTCTCTCTCATAACTAATGCAATTACGACCTCTGCTGGCTGACTGATGGCACCTGCACAGAGATGAGAAAAGAGTGCTCTCAGGGTGTGTCTCTCTGTACACAGCCGCTGAGCTGCACTGCACTCGTCAAAGTGTATGTGATAAGATGCATACGGCATGCTGCCCACGTGTCGGAGGGGGCATGGGTTAGCTTCGTTCTCCTCAATCAGAGCAGGGATCGGCATTGGTGCAGAGGAAGCATGATGCAATCGGGCAATTGAACCTTGGACCAATAAACCTAAAAGGAAGAAAAAGGCCACTGTGCCGCCCACCTACCATAACTTTTAAACAATTCTTTTAAACATGCAATTTGGACACCCATAAACTGTTGTGCTGTTTATAGAAATAACAAAAGTTAAATGTAAAGTAATATTTGACCATTTCTCCTAAACATAATGTCAATTTGATCAAAATAAATGGATAAATCACACAAACACAACTGTTGCTTTTTGTAGTTGTGTGATAAATAAATGTATTTGCAATGAATAAATAAATAATAAAATTAATGAGAAGTTTGTAGCTTCTGACAGAAAAAAAGGAAAACTTGGAGGATAAAGATCAAGAATAGGCAAGTAAAATAGCTAACATGTCCAAAACAAGTAAGAGACCAAATAAAACCCTCTTGATTTTGCCCAGCCCTTAAATAGCTTAAAATTTAATCGATTATTTGTATAAATATACATATTTTCAGAAGGAAATTTTTGTACAGATTAAATGAAAGACAGAAATATGCTTATCATGTTACTGCTGTCATGTTGCCAAACCGGTACAATAATGTACATGTAGATGAGACAGCACTTCATCAGTTCTTGGTAGGATTAAAAAAATTGTTTAAATACTTCAGTGAAGTCCAGGACAGGTTTAACAATACTACATACAAGTTCTTCAGTTTTCTGAAAAAAGAACTAACGTGCAGTAACAAAGAATATTATGACCTGACAAGGAAACTTACTTGATTTGTTGCTCATCAAGAAATGCATTCTTGATTTTTATCTTCTGTTGCAGCTCCACTACTTGGTAAGCAAGCTACAATAGAAAACATTAAACTACATTACATAAATAACCTCGTTCCATTTAATGCTGGATAGAACTTCATTAATATTATATTCATTACTATTTTCTTTCAGATACTGGCACCCAGCTACTGCTTTTGCAATTAGTAAACAACAAAGGTATGAAGCACACACACACACACACACACTTAAACCTAGAGGAAATGTAATATTACCAATAAACCTGACTGCATGTCTTTGGACTGTGGGAGGAAACCGGAGCACCCGGAGGAAACCCACACGGACACAGGGGGAGAAAACAAACTCCACACAAAAAGGACCCAGTCCGCTCCACCTGGGAATCGTAACCAGGACCTTCTAGCTGTGAGGCAACAGTGCCATAATAAGTTAATGAGTTAATGAGTTCCTAATTGTTTAATCATGTTGTAACCCAACTTTAGGTCATACAGACTTGCTAAAAGTCTTGCTGAAAGTTTTAAGATAAGCAATATTATGAAAGAGCTGAATAATTATAATATAGCGGTATTAACAAAATATCAAAATACTACAGCATTCATCTGTTACCATAATATAGTCATAATATTGTGTGCAAACATGTTAAAATATATGTATACCATGATACAGGTACAAACTATGTAATATGCTACAATACTACTGTAGTCATAATATAGTAGACAAACATACAGCATCAACTATGTGTGAAAACAGTCATAAATCAAATCTGACAGCCAAGCTTCATAATATGTCAACATATTTACATTTATAGCATTTAGCAGATGCTTTTATTCACAGTGACTTACAACTGTGATCGAATACAATGCAAGCAATGAGGTTAAAGTCCTTGCTCAGGTCAGGTGTACACATAATGTTGACTATACACTGCATCATCATAAACATACCGTAATAAAGAAGCCAAACATGCCATAATATACCAAATAGTGCCATTTGTCCTTTGTTAAGAGGAACAGTAGACAACACATTCCTTTCATGACTTGTTCTTCTAAACAAAAGCCTGCATGACTGAACTAGAAAGACTGCACAGCAAACACTGCAGATCAGGAGAGCTGCTTTTCACACTTCCCATCTACAGTACTATTTGTCCAAGCATTATACTAGAAACTGTAATTATGTATTCTAATTCATATTGGTATGTCTGTAAATGGCGCTCATTCCTACCTCACCAGTGGACGTCTTCAGGGATGAGACATCTTTAAATGATGAGTGCAACCTGCACAATTATAAAGCAGCATACATAAAACACTGAGTAAACATATACCCAACAGACTGGCTACATCATACGATATTTCAAATTTAACAAAGGTTGCAATACATATTTAGCGTGTGAGCCTAGTCAGTGCTGTGGATTTATTAATAGTAAATGCTTAAACATGAACATGTGACATGACCACATTAAGTTCTCATTTTGTTTTTGCAGTTTGTAATTAATTTCTACTTAAAAATTTTAAATGGCAGAACATTTGTGCCCTTACAAACCTTATGTAGGGAAATTATTTTGTAAATTATGAAAAACAAGAATCTGTGATTTGGTAATTCTCTTCAACTGTTATTTAACTGATAAAAGTGCAAATACTTTTTCCATTTCGGCTGACCAATTTGATTGTATATTGTAAATATTTCGAAATTTAGAATTTGATGCCTGTAACACACTCAAAAAAGTTGTGACGGGACAAAATAGTAGCAAAAAGTTTATAAAATATTTAAGTTATTTACTGTTTTGAACCATTCCTTACTAAGCAGGTGAAGGGGTAACAAATAAGGGTTCAAACTCAAACTCATGATTGGATATAAAAGTTGGATCCACCAAAGCCTCAGTCTTTGTAAGCAAAGATGGGTTGTAGCTCACCACTCTGGGCAAATTTTGGAAGGATTGTCAGTTAGTTTAAAGGGAACATTACTTCATGTAAGATCATTTAGGTCCTCCAGCAACTACCATAAATATTACTGTATATAATTTAGGGAATCCAGCGAAATCTCGGTCCATATGAACAACTTTGGAAGCCACTCTTGTGCATGAAGGCATTGCATAAGAAGTCATCATGCAAGTACTATAAATTTAGCCACAAGAAAATACTTTGGAAAAACTGTGTCACTTAACACTGCATCAAGAGATTCAATCTGAAACTCTTTTACACAAAGAGGAAACTATACATCCATTCTGTGCATAAATGGCACTGAGTTTTCTGGGCCAAAGCTCATTCAGATGGACTAAAAGGCAGTGGAAACATGTGCTGTGGTCAGATGTGTCTGTGTTTTAGCTTGTTTTCCAAGAAAAATAGATGTCAAGCTCGCTGTGCTAAAAACGAAACATTTACAGCACTTAGCAGATGTATTTATTCAAAGCGACTTAAAGTACTGTGACAGTACACATTCTAAAGATTAAGGGCCCAATAGCAGCAACCTGGCAGTGGTGGGGCTTGAACAAGTGACATTTTGATTACTAATCCAGCACCTTAACCGCTAGGCTACAACTGCCTACAACTGAAACAGAGCATCCAAACTCTAATCTGTAAAAGGTGCAAAAGCCAACCGGTATCTAGGTGAAGTCTTTCTCCAGGAGGTCCATGGTTATTTCAGCAGGACATTGCCAGACCTAATTCTGCATGGGCTAATTACGAGCTTGGCTTTGTAGACACTGTTTACAGTCCAGATCTGTCTCCTACTAAAAGGGTATTAATTCGCTTCAAGTTTTTCTCTCACACTTGGCAGCTCCCTCATTTTCCATGCCATTAAAATATTGACTTGGCATTGTTATACTAATAATTTTAACATAATTAGCCATGTTTTTGTGGTTTTGGAAAATGAAGCAAACCAATACAGGCATGGTTGGAACAATCCAACTTCAAACAGACTATAATTGGAAAGCCTGGACCTAGGCAGCACCAACATTACCTGATGCACCATGCCACTGTAGCTGGCACAAGAACAAGTGAAACAAGTGTATACCTTGTCTTCAGACACTAAGGGAATGTATAAGCTGTGTACTAAATTTAACACTGATTTTGTCAACAGACGCAGCCAAAAAAATATAATTCAAAGTTCATTACCTGGGGAAAGAGAACAGGCCTTTGGCAATGAGAGTATTTCGTGTGCAGTGTTCAAGTAAGTTAAGATCTGAAACACACACATATTCACAGAATTTATGTTAGAATTTAATTTCACAAGTCCATGAGTTGTCCAGTTCTGTAATGGGGTGGTTTTAAACTAGAAACAAAAGAAAACCACATAAAATTCACAGCCTGAGGCAGAGAGGCAAAAAAATAAATAGATGATCACATTAGTGGGAATAAAGACATCAACAAAAAGCCCCCAGTAAACACTTTACATAAGTCAGAATAAAACTGGTCACAAATTGGCCAGGTACTCAGTCCACCAATGTGTGATGACTACGTTCTCTAAAAAAAAGAATAGAAACCATGAGTGGTTATAAAAGTAGAGGAGCAGCCACTTCACCAACTGATGATAAATGAGCCGGTAGTTCTGTTTCCACCGGCTCTTATGCCAGCATTTTTTAATGATCTTTCAGGGTAACGGCAAAGCTGCCTCCAGAAGCAGCATTACACATCCAATATGAGCGGATTTCACAGACGGCTCAAGGTACAAAATCTGAGAGACTGTATAAGAAAAAGTTCATTCTTAATCTCTGCTCTGGATTAACGTTAAGCCTTTTTTTCTCAGACAATAGATATAATGAGTGTGAAAAATAAGTTTTACTTGGTTTTTATACAATAAACCATGTTAAACTTTTTACAGTTAATTTTTTTTATATTTTTAAATAGGTTATAATACATGTATGCAGATTGCTCTTTTCTGCATCATATAATACACTTTTAAAGTAAGGCTACCAATCAGCATGAACAATATCTTAATTAAATACAACCTATTACCGAAATACACAAATAAGTTAAATATAAATAATTACAATTAATTACAAAAAGAATTGAAATATTTTAATATATTTATAATGGTATATCTGTAGTTTATCAGAGAGCACTCACACCCAGAGGCAATTTAGAGCAGCCAGTTACCCATAAACCATGTTTTGGGAGTTAGGAACAGAAAGTAAAAGTTAATATGTGCGAATGAGAAGAACATTAAAAACTCCCTAACACACTTTAAAACATTAACCAGTGCACTTTTAAAACAAGATTAAAGTTATTAATATTCCTACTATTATTTTTAACTGAACATAACTCCTAAAACAATGTGAAAAAATCCAGGGTGATATTTTCTTTTTGTTGTTGTTGCATTTCTCCTGTCAGACATGTTACAGGAATGCCATCAAAAGTACCTGCATTTCTCATGCACAAACATGGAGGACTTCCAAAATAATCGACCAGTGTTACAGGCTCAAACATTAAATAAACTGTTCCAACTTTAATATCTAGATTTTATCCAAAGCATTATAATCATATGAAAAATAATTTTAATATTAAGCTTTATGCTACTGTAAATGCCATTCTATTCTGATTACTGTGCATTTATTTAAACCAGCAGGACATTGTTAGAGTGATAATTATACAGCTAAAGCCAGACGATTACATTCACCACCATAGGCTGAAAAAAAACCCAGCTCCAAATTTGGATCCTTAAAGCTTGATCAACGTTTTTTGCTGATCATATCAAAGAAGAAAAAACAGAAGTGGGTTTCTCATGTACAACAGCTTCTAGTTCAGGGTGATCCAAAGCTTACTTGACTGTGGTCAGTCACTCTTGTTCCAGCAGGTTCAAATTAATAAAAAACAGATAGAGGATTGTTGAAGTTTTCTTTTTAACCTTGGGAACATACCACTGTTCCATGGAATTTTTACATTTACATCTGCAGCACTTTTCTTTTATCCAAAGCGACTTACAATTGTGACAGTGTACAGTCTAGGCAGTTGAGGGTTAAGGGCCTTGCTCAAGGGTCCAACAGTGGCAACTTGGTAGTGGTGGGGCTTGATCCTACTAGTCCAGAACCTACAATTGCCCTAACAGTCTTTTTAGTCAAACTAGTCCTATTTATATGGGCACAGATAAGCCACCAATGGTAAATATGAATAAAAACACCAAGGAACAAAGGAAAATTAACTTAAAAAAAAAAAAAACTTAATACACCAGAAATGTGATTAGTAGGTGTATTTTGACCCAGCATTTTTTAATCCATTCTCTGACAAAGACAAAGAGCGGTTGCAGAAATATTTAAGACCTATAACATTTACATTTACGCCATTTAGCAGACGCCTTACATTACAGTTACAGTCTGAGCAATTGAGGGTTAAGGGCCTTGCTCAAGGGCCCAACAGCAGCAACCTGGCAGTGGTGGGGCTTGAACCAGCAACCTTCTGGTTACTAGTCCAGTACCTTAACCACTAGGCTATGGCTTGCCCTTGCCCTTGCCCTATAAACATGTTTACAACTGTCAAAGTTTATGAAGGTTAATTTTCAACAAGGGTTGCATACTGTAGCTTTAATTTTATAGCTGAAAAAGTAAGCCTTTAACAGGTTAGACACAATAATGTGATTTAATACTCGATAAAGAAATCTTAACCTACATGAGCAGATCAAATCTTGGAATCGGATCTTCTGCGCCTGGTCGCGATGTTTTAGCTGTCCAATAATGTGTCGCTTCCAAGGTTCCAACCGCTTCGACTCCGATCTCGTCCTGCCAAACTGTTTGCCGTCAGAATCCACACAGTCCGCTGTGGCCATGATCTGAAAGCTTTGCGGGGTTTCATTATCAACACATGACCCGTGATGGCTCTCGGCATCGTTTGAGAAGATCGATCTGTGTAGACATAATAACTTGCGGTGATTTAGAGAAACTCTAGAACAGAGTTAGGAAGAAGAGCGACGCTCCCAGACGTCAGCAGAACGCGCTCCACCACGCGTGCTCAGTACAGTCCGAGCGCCTGTGTTCCATTTACATAAGCGGAAAACTCAGCAATCTGCTCCTCTCAGCCAGAAAAACACAAACAAGGAAGTCATCTGCTTTTTCACACAGATATTAACATGACAAGTCGAAGCATGAAGTAAAATGACCTAAACGATTATTCTGAATCATTAGCTAGTGATGATTCTTTGACATACGGTTGAAGTAAAAAGTTTGCGGACTTGGGAGTTGCTTTGTGTTCCATGACAGTCTTGGGCTTAGGTACTTTATTACTTACACCATTTTTTGTTACAGTTATTACACTATTGACAGCTCCAAATTTGGATCCTTAAAGTTTTTTGCTGATCATATCAAAGAAGAACAAACAGAAGTGGGTTTCTCATGTACAACAGCTTCTAGTTCAGGGTGATCCAAAGCTTACTTGACTGTGTACAATAAATTAATAAAAAAAACAGATAGAGGATTGTTGGAGGGTTTTTTTTAACCTTGGGAACATGGAATTTTTACATTTACATTTGCAGCACTTTTCTTTTATCCAAAGCGACAGTATACAGTCTAGGGTTAAGGGCCTCGCTCAAGGGTCCAACGGTGGCAACTTGGTAGTGGTGGGGCTTGAACCAGCAACCTTCTGATTACTAGTCCAGAACCTATAATTGCCATAACAGTCTTTTTAGTCAAACGGGCAATAGTAATATGGTAATATGGGCACAGATAGTAATATGGGCACAGATAAGCCACCAATCATAAACATGAATAAGAACACCAAGAAACAAAGGTAATTTCATACACCAGAAATTTGATTAGTAGGTGTATTTTGACCCAGAATTTTAAATCCATTATCTGACAAAGACAAAGAACGGTTGCAGAAATCTTTAAGACCTTAGCTAGTGATGAAGATTCTTCGACATACGGTTGAAGTAAAAAGTTTGCGAACTTGGGAGTTGCTTTGAGTTCCATGACAGTCTTGGGCTTAGGTACTTTATTACTTACACCTATCTGGTACATACATGCATTGACTATTTTTAGAACTCATAATATTAATCAAAAGGTGGACCATTTTTTGTTACAGTTATTACACTATTAACATAACCCATTGGCAACATACCCCATTCCATGGAATCTTTTAATGGATGCCATCAAATTAGGGTAATCGTAAATATGAATAGAAGGGTCATGCAACAAATTAAGAACGTTCAAAAACTGTTCTCCCTGCCGCTCAGGTGGCGCAGCGGTAAAGTACGCTAGCGCACCAGAGTTGGGGTTTCGAATACATCGTATCGAATCTCAGCTCTGCCTTTCCGGCTGGGCGGCAGCATGAACAACGATTGGCTGTTGTTCAGGGTTAGAGGGTAAAAAAAGTCGGATCATAGGTCCTCATAACTGGTGCGACTGCGGCCCCTGCTGACTGACGGCGCCTGCACAGGGCTGAGGAATAATGCTGATGGGGGTGTGGCCCTCCGTACACAGTGCCCGTCAAGTGTATGAACTCGACTCATGCAGGTGGAAAAATGCAGTCCGTACAGACTGTACGTGCCGGAGGGGGCGTATGTTAGTTGAGAGGCGTCCTCAGCCAGCGGTGAAGGATCGAATCAGTATAGAGGACGCAATTAGGGTAATTGGACACGACTAGATTAGAAAATGGGGGGGGGGGGGGGGGGAACTGTTTTCCCTGACATACAGTTAAAAGAAAAGATTGCCTACACCTATCTATTTTTACAACATATAAATACTAATCAAAAGGGACTTCCAAAGGTGGACGATTCATAGCAGTACAGTGGCACAAACAATAACACAGTTATTATAATAACACTACACAAGTGTAGTAGGTGCAGCAATGTTGTTGGGATTGTCACCTGTGTCAACTCTGTGGGAAAATAGTGCACCAACCAAAAATTAAAAAGCTAACAGCATCCTGTAATCAGAAAGCGTCCCCTGAAAAGAAAGGTTAACACATACAGCTTCTAGCCTAGACTGTGGTCAGTCACTCTTGATCCAGCACGATGATATAAAAAAAAAAAAAAGGGGGTGGGGGCGGGCGAATAGTTGGGTTTTCTTTTCAACTTTGGCAATAATCTTTTAATGGATGTGGTCAAACTAGTCCTACTTACATGGGCACAGGTAAGCCACCAGCTATAGTCAATCGTAAATATGAACAAGAGGGTCAGGCAACAAATAAAGTGTTTTTGCTACTTAAAAAAAAGGGACTTCCATAGGTGGACCATTTTTAGCACTGCAATGGCACTAACAATAACACAGTTGTGCATTTTACACTTATACAAGTGTAGTAGGTGCAGCAGTGTTAGGATTTTCAAACACCTGTGTCAACACTGGGAGAGTAGTACACAAACTAAAAATTAGAAAGCCAACAGCATCCAGAGATCAGTAAGTGTCCACTGAAAAATATGCTAGATGAAGGTTAACACAGTCATTGTGAGTAAAAAACACTCGTCTCTAAGATGATTGCTAACAGGGTATGTGTTCTAATATGATTGTCTGCAGCTGGTGACTTCTCTGTGGCCATGTAAATAGTGGCGTACCAAGAGAGTGAGCCAAAAGCAGCACTGTAAGTCTTCAAAGCTGTACTCATACCTCAAAAGTGGATCATGGATTCTTTACTAGAAAGTCAGGAATTATACTATAATTGAATAACATTGCAATCAATTACATTTTGTTGCTGCATACAGTACTAGTCCAAAGAATTGTGCACCCTTCATCATGTTTATAATCCAGTTGTGGTGTACTTGGTATTGTGCAAAATGATATTAGGCATGTGTGCACCTGCTTTACCACAGAGCTGTTGTTAACCTGGGGGTGGCATTGGTTGTTCAGTGGGTAGCACCGTCGCCTCACAGCAAGAAGATCCTGTGTTGGATCCCCAGGTGGAGCAGTCCGGGTACTTTCTGTGTGAAGTTTGCATGTTCTCCCCGTGTCTATGTGGGTTTCCTCCTTGAGCTCCGATTTCATCCCACAGTCCAAAGACATGCAAGTGAGGTGAATTGTAGGTACAAAATTGTCTGTGACTATTTGACATTAAAACTTGAACTGACGAGTTTTGTGTAACTAGTAACTACCTGTCCTGTCATTAATGTAACCAAAGTGTAAAACATGACATTAAAATCCTAATTAATTAAATAAAACACAGTTGACCAGGGTATCTCTAACTGGGCAGGAATTTGATAAACTGACTTGACATTAAAATGCACACAACAAATTTTTGTGCACATTTTAGCCTACACTGCTCTACAGGTACATTTTATGTTTTTATTGTGATTATACAGTAGATAGAATAATTTAATCATAAAACATAAAGATTACACATTTGTATTATTGTGTTTTGTATTTAATAAGTAGACTAAACAATTTGTCTAAAAAAAATTATGGTTAAAAATATGAATAAAAAATGAACTGAATAAAGTAAGAGATCTTAAGAGCAGCATTTTTGTCTCAGTCGTACATTGACCGGTCTTTAATTTATAGATTACCAACCTCAACCAGAACCACAACTGCACTCTCAGCAGTTCAACTTCAATAAGTAAACCTTGGTAGACTACAGCGAAAACACAAAGTACCCAAAAGGTTAAAATCAGACCCTTTAATATCACAATAAAATAAAAATAAAAAATATATTTTTACACGTATGTTTACAAAAGACCAAGAAAAACTGACAGTGGAGAAATATAAAATTTATCATGAAGAAACATCTGCAACACTTAAAGGTCAGTCTGTAGAGGGACACATGACCAATTCAATGGCATTTGTGCAACACCGTCCTCAACACAGTGACAACAGAAAGCAGAACATGTGGTTGTGACTGGGTGGCATCACCAACGTGGTTTGAAAACAAAGAGGACGAAAACTAAGAACTTTAATAACTTGTAGAAAGTGATGGTAATCTCCCACTGAGCTTTTCACTCAAGCAATACTGTTTCAGGTTTATACACACAGACACACACACACAGACAGACAGACAGACAGACAGAATATAGCCAACAAACAAGTATGATGCTCTGGTTGAACACTGTCTCCTTGAGGAAAACATTTCAGTCAAATAAAAAAAGTGCAAAAGAATAAACAAAATATTTTTTTTAACTGAAGCGTTTAACCGTACAATGATCATTTATTACCACAAAGATGGTAATTAGTAATAGTTTGTGGAAATGCTGTCAACGTTCATCCAATGCATAAACACTGAATTTTTGTAATACTAAATCACAACTAATTCAAACAAAAAAATCTAGAAAATGGCATTAAAGGTGCTGAAAATGGCATTAAAGATGCCTATGTGTAAAAATGTATATATTTATTTAAACAGACAAGGTGGTCAGCACTGACCATGATATCATAATTCATTACAACACACACAAACAGAAAACCTTTACCACGTGTAAATCTAACTATGGTCCGTTCTCTTTTCAGCCATGCGCAACAGTAGCAACTCTGAGTACCTCTCCAAAAGTGCCATGGCACGGTCATCTCTGAGCTGCCGCCCGGGAGAGTCTTCTGAAATTTTGGGAACTGGAGGAACATCAGAGTTTGGTTCCTGTGGACAGAGTGAATGAAGCTCATGCAGAATCCCGCCAAAGGCCTCCTGCAGAATGCTCTTCATCTGCACCTGCTGTTCTGACAGCTCATCAATTCTCTGCAACTACACAGAAACAAAAGGGCACAGTCACACACTTTTATTGAACTACAATGATGTTATAACATTTTTTGATGTAATAACAAGCACTGCAATGTATTAATGACCAAACTACCCAGATATTCTTGCACTGCTTTGTTTATCCTTGTTATAAATTGCAGGACAAGTTTCATCCATCATTTGTTAACTCTTCCACATTACAAAGTTATGTGAAAGAGTTATAGACAAATAGCATGACCAGAGCTTGTTTAGCATTTAGAATGTGGATTCTATACCGAGTCAGTATCTAGCAGTTTAAAAAAAAAACTGAATATTAACTAAAGCAGGCATAGACTGTGGGGGTAGGCCAATAGGTCATGTATGCTGGTCTACGCAAGTTGCCGCCAGCCCTCAGCCCTCAGTCAGTGAGGGTGCCATGCATGACGCAAAGGAATACCAATAGGAAAATGAAAATGACCAAAGTGGAAATAAGGGAAGCAAATTTAAAAGTAGAATTACTTCTGCTAGAGGCTATATTTAAAGTTACCTGTTATATTTGCTCATCACATCTCAAGTAAACTACATTGCAATAAATTTGATATAAAGAACCGTGAACTACAAAAAAAAAAGGTAAAAACTGGGCTTGTAGATGTAAATGAGGACAGAGGTTGAACTCACCTTGCTATAAAAACTGGCAGCTTTCTGCATGGTAAGTTGTAGCACATTTACAGTGTCCATACACGTCTGCAAATTCATAGTCTCATCTATAGATGAAAAATGCATTGTGTTAGATATATTATAATAGCATTCTTTTTTTCTGTCACTTATTTTAGCAAGAGAAATATTACAAGCTCAACCATCAAGTAATATTAAATCCAAAGTATATTTATAATAAAAACACTTTTTCCCCAATCCCCCCGTCTAGTTGTATTCAATCCCCGATTGCATTTTGCTTTCACTACTGCTACAACCCTCCACCACTGACCAAGAAGCTTGCATGATGCGATTTAATATGGAGATTCGTATCGCACACAGAGAGTGACACACTGATCCCCGTTATCCCCTGTCTTTGTGCAGGCACCATCAAAGATTAGCCAGCAGAGGTCATAATTGCAGCAGTTATGAGGAATCCCCTCCGGCAATCCCACCCATGGACAAGCCAATCATTGTCCGTATAGGCACCTAGACAGAGCTGAGAATCAAACTCATGAGTTCGAGATATGTGATAGTGTGTTTATCACTTGCCACCCAAGAAACCCAATGATATGAATTTAAATTTATTTTAATATATTTCTATATGCTAAGGTTATCTGTATACAGAAAATAAAAGTAACAAGATAAATCATGAAACTACCACACAATTAAAAGCCATTTTTGGCTTTTAACAGCATTCACAATATGTTAAGTATCATAGGGATGATGGTGAATCATGAAATTCTAAACAGCATTATAAAGGCCTATAGAGAAAAAGTGACTAGGATGTAATTTAATGTTAAAATACCAAACCTGAGTCAACAGGAGTTGTTTCTGTTGCTAAGGGCTTTGCTATAACTGATACTTCTGTGTTGCACTTTGCCACTGATTTATTTCCCACACTCTTCCTTTGGATTTGACAAGAAGTCTTCTTTCCTGAAGCTTTCAGAGGTCCAGATGAGAGCCTGTTGGAGGACTTGGGTGTCAGATTTTTCTCAATATGACTGATTCGTTTTCGGCTCTCCTTTCCTAGCGACTTCATCTCGGTCGGACTAACCAAAGTCTGTTTACAAACAGGGTCCATGTGCTCCAGTTGGCTTCTTAAAGCTTTAAGGGTAGCAGTTGGCAAACTGGCAGAGCAAGCGGAAGACAAGTCCAAGTGGAGTGTGGCACGACCACTGGGATTACCCAGAGCAGGGCATGTCTGTGTAGGGGTTGGCTTTGAAGGAAGTGAAGAAAGTGTGTCTGATGAAGGAGGCTGTGGAAGTGGAAGGTTTTCCTTACTCTTTTGAGGCATTGTAGAACTCTGATTTGGCAATGAGGCTTTCCTGAGCACCTTACTTTCAAAGCTGTCTTCCTGTCCTGACCACACTTTTGGATTCTCATCCATTGAGCTAGTCTTGACGTTGGTGTCGTTATCCATGCCACTCTGGCTGGAGAGTTTTTCAGAACCCAAAGCAGATGAAGAAACTTTATTCGAGGTGGTGCAGCCAAGTTTGGGGACAGATGTGTCTGGATCACTGGTGTCATTTTCTTGTGAAATCACAGTTTCTGTAATTTAAGAAAATGACAAGGCATTTATTCATAAAAGACAAAATCAAATGTATAAAAAATATAAAAAGCAGCTCATTTGTTTAAAAAAAACTGCACTGATTGTCTTACCACATACAGCCGGGTCACAAATTGCTGAAAATGACGAAATTGACTTAAATACCAAACTAAGACCAAATGTATGTTTATTTGTCTTTGATCAAAATATTTGGAACCTTCAGTATCTCCACATTCTGTCTTTTATGTGAGCATGCAGTAAGCTTTGCAAACTTCAGAACTTGCAATGATCTTTTATTGATAATGTAATCGAAAATCATTGGGTTTATTTGCATGATTTTGCTAAATTTATTTTGGCCACCTGCTCTTGCCTGCAAAAAGTAATGTAGACCAATTACATAAGAGGTTTAAAAGTAGCTGAAAGTTCATTTTTTTTACGAACTGGAAATTCAAAATTTTTTTAATTAATAGTTATTATTGTCAATTTAAAAAATAAAAGAAGGTTCTTGGGTGGTGCAGCTGTCTATGCTGAAAAGCTGTGCTGTACTTGGGGAACCAGATATGATTAGATTGGAAGGAAAAGCTTTTTCTGGTATTGTGTGGATGTCACAATGAAATGTCCAGATTTAGCTTATTGGCCAATCACATTAAATTCTCCTTCAACATGACATTTTGAGTGATCTGATTTTTGTACTGATTCGTCTAACGCTTGTTAAAACTTTTCCTCATTATTAGTCTGACAATAGCTCTTGTGGCACATGTCTGGGGACAATCTGTGGTTTGGTAAACATTTTATTCTAAATGTATGGGTTGTTTAAAAAAAAAAAAAAAAAAAAAATCTTAAAACAACCCTTAAGCTGAGAATGTCTGATCTCTCCTTTACCATAGCTGCTACTCCTTATATGAAATCTTGCCAAACAATGGCAACAACTTTGTAATATGTACATATAATACACAGAGAGACACACACTTCTGTTACAGGGACTAGCTATTTTTCCTGTATTGTATCTAAATTTAAAGCAGATTAAAGCACTCAAACTATATTACACAACAAATCAAAAGTGTACGAATACTTGTTCTCCCACTAGATTTAAGAACTGGACCTTACCGCATTTTGGCTCTTTTTTCTGATCATTTATGTTGCCATTTAGGTCACAGGCCTCAGAAGAAAGATTTGAATTATCCTTGAAAATGAGAAGAGAGAGATAATAAAAAATAGAAAGATTACTTTGTGAAATCTATTAGTAGCAAATAATTCAAGTCTTGCTGAGTCAACCAACAGTAACTGTGACAGCCATTATCTTTTAATACATACATGAGACTTTTGAGCTACATTTTCTATATTTTTAAAAATATTTTCATATCCCTTTTACTGTCTTTCATGTGGTTGCTGACAACAGGAACAAAAACTGAGAACAGCTTTTTCCCTAAAGAGTAAAGCTCAGATATTCAAATATTCTAATGAACTACACACTAATTTTGCACTCTTCATTTCCCAGACTGAGACTGTGCTATCATGCACTGTTTATATTTTGTAGCTACACAATAATTTCCACTTGGAAAACTATTGTGAAGTAGCTAACTTACTCACAGGAATAATGAAAACACAGCAAGAACTTTATAGAAAAACAGTTTTGATGCAAGTTAGAATTCTTTTTTCAAACATTTAAGTGTTACTATGGACTTGGTAAATCCAATGTAAGATATTCTATTTTATTAATACATCACAACATATCTAAAGCTGCTCGTTTGGTTTTAATTGCTCTCTTTGTTTGTAATAGCTTGTAATAGTTTTCTTCAGGCTTACAGTGCTGCTGTTGGACTCATCTGGAATACTAGGCAAACAACCTCCAGTTTTTCCGAGTGCACCGCTTCCTGCCACTGTACCTCTGTAAATAGGAAGACAAAAACTTAAATTTTTCATTAATTATGCAAAAAGGTTTAAATCTTAAGTCAAACGTTAAAAACGAAAGTGACAGGTGACAGAACATTTATTACATCATACAATATACAGTCTTATAATGATCCAATAGGTAAATATAAGCCATTACAAAAAACACTACCAAAAATAGGGTTGGTTGAGTGAATTTGGTTTTGGGACTTGGAAAATTCATGTTTATAGGATCTCAATTTCTTGATAAAGCCAAGTGTTGCCATTATTCTGCAACAACTGTTACTCAAAGAAATTTTTGTGTCATGCTAAGCAGTTTCAATTAAATACACATTAGTCTTCATAAAAGGGCCAGTGATAGCTCAGTGGTTAAGGTACTGGACTAGTAAACAGAAGGTTGCCGGTTCAAGCCCCGCCACCACCAAGTTGCCACTGTTGGGTCCCTGAGCAAGGCCCTTAACCCTCAATTGCTCATTGTGTTCCGCTCACTGTGTAAATCGCTTTAGATAAAAGCGTCTGCTAAATGCTGAAAATGTAAATGAAAATGTAATGTAAATAAAATTTGGATCAGATAAAATATTTTAAGGTAATTCTAAAACTTATCTGGAGACAGTTCTATATTTATTGCTACAGATTTTACACACTAGTCATTTAGGTTACCACAGCTACATGAACATGTGTGTGAAGTATACACACCGAATGCGGCTCTGGAAACGTGAGAGGAAGCGGGTAGATAGGCTCAGTCTAGGGTTGAGGAAGTTGCTTTCGTTGGTAGGCTGCAGACTGCTCAGATCTGTGTTGAACTTTTCTATGAAACAGTAACAGTGTAGGATTACAAGAGTATTTGCTTTTCTTACAGAAGTATTAATTATCAATTATCTTATTAGGATTTTAACGTCATGTTTTACACTTAGTTTACATGTATGAAAGGACAGGTAGTTTGGTTATACATGATTCATCAGATTAAATTCAAAGTCAGACACAGACAATTTTTCTAGCTCCAATTCACCTAACTGACAAGTCTTTGGACAGTGGTAGGAAACTGGAGCTCCTGGAGGTAACCCATGGAGGGAGAATATGCAAACTCCACACAGCTCCACCAGGTAATCCAACTTAGGATCCAGCCACCCACTTGCAGTAAAAAAGTTCACAGTACTTGAATAAGCTGTACAGTGGATTCAGCCCCTTGACTTTTTTTGTTTAGTTTGTTTTGTGGGTCTGATTATGCATCCTGCTTACATTAACTGAGATGTGTCTAAAACTTAACTGGAGCCCACCTGTTGGGGGAAAAAAAAGCTTGGAAGGTTGTCATGAAGAATGGGATAAACTGCCCAAATCCAAGTGTGAAAACCTTGCAGAGACATATCCAAGAGGACTTGCAGCTGTAATTGCTGCCAAATGGGCTTGTAAAAAGTATAAAAGTCTGAGTTACACATTTTAATTTTTTATTTATTTTAGAAAACATCTGCATTCTCTGTAGCTGCTTGCTAAAGATCGAGATCGAGTTGGAGAAAAACCAAAACTTATATGTTAAAATCAAAGTGTCAGTTTGCCAAGTTAATGCTCATATTGTAAAATCTGTAACAAACCTGCAAAGACATCACTCCCAAAATATGTATATAGTATAAATAAACACAGAAGTACCAATAGTTCCCACTGCTAGTGTGTCAAAGTGTTGGCGTAGTAGGTTGGCAGGCTCGTCATCCTCATCTTCCTCCACTCCAGAACTACCATTGGAGCTCACCTGACTAAGTGAGTCAGTGTCCTCTAAAAATGTTTACACAAGTGAGTACATTTGGCAGACTTTATATTCACAACATAGCAAAAACTATGTGTAAACTCCTTCCAACTGCACACCCATCTCTAGCATGCATAAAATCAAGCATACTGCTATGTAACCTTCATGGACAAACATTGGTAGTACAATACTAAATAGCTTAGGGACATAATAGCTTTAAATCATTTTAAAGGGCTGTCATGCTAGACAATAGCACTATGTTTTGCTATAAACACTTTTATTAATAGCAAGTTCCTAACAACCCATAGCAGCAACATAAGTACAATAACTGTTAGTCTGGAGCCTAATGGATTACTTTTATGGCTAAAAACGCAATCATAAAATCGACATGCACAATTCCAAGTGATGGCCAGAGTTGTGTAAATCACACTTCCATTAGCGATTTATTAAAATCTAACTCCACAACATATAATCATATTTCATGTATGTGTGTGTTTTCATCTTTGTGGCAACAACATGACAATGTTTCCAGGAACAATGTGAAGTCCTTTAAGAATCATGATCCAAAATCTAGTGAAAAGCCCTTAATTCTAAATAGGAATCATCCCTATAAAATGCAGGATCAAGTGCACTAAAAACATTTAAAACTAATTTAAAGCCTGCTCAGAACTATTCCAGAGCTGACATGTTATACATGTGTTAATACATTCCAGAACATATCCGACAACCAAAACCCCTACCAATACTACGCAATAAAACGAGTTGTCATTTACTGCCAAATATGTGACATGAATCTAAGATTATAAAACTAAAAACAAACAAATAAAAAATGATATAGATATCTAATATTTTTTATACTTCAAGTGGACTGAAATTCATCTAAATATTCTTGAAAAGCTGGATGTATGAACCAACCTGATACAATAACTGGGACCACAAGTAAGGAAACAAATGTAGGTTTGTTAACTTACGTTCCTGGGCCTGGTCACTGTGCACCTGGTCACTTTCTGCTGAGCAGGCACTATCAGGACTCAGCTCCTCTTCATTGTCAGTTTCAACATCCTCACAAAGTGCCTTAACAAAATCTCTAAAGCAAAAACATAGGACAAATACATGCAGCTTCAGAATAATTGCCTTTCTTAAATGGGGTAAAATAATTCGCCATTATTTTCTGCTTCATAGTGGTATTAATGTAAAGTGAAAGTGGCCAAATTCCTTTAGTCCCTTAAGTTTTTTTGGTTTTAAAAAGAAAATTCTGGAATACAAAATACCATAGGGAGTTCAGAAAAATTCTGCTGGCTAACTACTACTAAGAGGAAAGGTTCGAATCCCGAGTGGTGTTTTTGGAAGGGGGGGGGGGGGGGGGGGGGGTGTTAAAGATGTGTTGCTGCATTGTGCCCAGTAATTCCAGGGTTACATCTATTAACAAGGATGTAAATCATTCTGGGGGTTTAAGCTCAAAATGCAAAATATTATTTTTTTTCTTTTAATATATGAAGGTGCTTACCCATCTCCCACGATGGACAGAGCAGTGCTGTTTGCTGGGTACAGAATATAGTCGGTAGTCTCTGAGTGCTTATCATCGTCCAGCTGCAGGTCTGTGTCTTGAAGCACAGAACTGAACTGTTCAGACACCTAGCACAAACAATTACCACATGTGCTGTATAAACACACTCATACTTCATATCTGAGGTCTACTCTATTCCAACCCTATTACAATTTAAACAAAGTGTAACTTACCTCTACACTACACACATTCCCCTCTTCATCTAGAGCATCGCCCTCATCTTCTACATCTAGCAGACTGTCGAGACTCTGTGGGTGAAAGTCCACATCATCTTGTGCCTGATGGTCTTCTTCACATTCATCTTCATCCTCCTCCTCTGCTTTGCAGGGAGTGTGAGAAAGGGCGAGCTGGAGGCTCCTGGTCTCCAGTACTGAATGAATAGCTAATGAATCAGCATGTGCAGCCCATCGCCCCTGTGGCTGGTACTGAGGAACTTTGAGTGGATCCAAAGTGCTACCTTTGCCAACACCAGCACCCTATAGCCCACACAGGTAAACCAGGATTTATTTAACATACATACAGAAATGTCATTCAAAAGCAATACATAGGCTACCATGCAAGAAAGATGGTTGTTAATTTACATGGACATTTCCTCTGGAGTAAAGTTTTATGGTAAAATAAAACAAAGATTGACCAAAAGTATGTTTAAAAAGATAAACACTGAGACAAAATATAAATGAGAAATTCAGGTCATCACTTAATAACCTGCACTAATATTCATTCTTCTGTTCATTCTAACAATATTAGAACATAGTAATCATAATGTTTTTCCAACCACTTTTGAGGTTTAAATTCCAAGACATACCAGTCTGCGAGCCCACATAGGCAGCCGTCCGTTGGTCTGTGGCATCATTAGATCCAGACCATCTAAAGAAAAACAGTTTAGATCCAGTTAAAGCACACTGGATGCACACTGAAGTGTCCTCAGAGCAACACTTGTATCTACTTACCTACAGTGACGTCTAGCCTGGCTGGAGTCTTGGGATCTTCCTCAGCCTCTTCAGGCTGAACCAACATGCTGTTTGTTTCACACCCTGGCTGACCCCCTCTACTCAATGGTTTAGCAATGTAAGTCTCTCTTCTATAAATAATAACAATAGAAAAAAACAACAAAGAGTTAGGACGGTTTGCTAAAAATATTTTATATTTTAAGCTATTTACACTGTATGACTGTTCATTGTACCTGATGGCTTGTTGTTTGCAAGGTACTCTGTTTAAGTTCCTTATCCCTGCTCTCCGTTTCCTCTCTGCTAACTTCTTCCTCATGGAGTTAGTCATCTGAGAGCACAGCCGCCACACAAACACACAGCTGGCACACACACAAAGTTTGTCACGCCACATACATTTAAACATGTGAACGGAATAGTCACTGCAAATTTCCAACCCTGAGTGAATTTTCCAAAGTGTGGGGGGCATTAAACACATTTTCAGAGCATTTAACTGTCTCCCATTTTACTGAAAATGAAAATTCTGTTGATATTTTGATCCACTGTTAAAATAAGCATAAAATTAAGAATAAAGCCAGAATGTGACCTGTAAATGGCACAGTGTCTGTAAAAACCATCTGTTCTGGGTTGCAACACTGCTGTCTCTAGACACAACAGAACAAGGACTAACAAGTTCTCACGTCTTTTCTATAGATATTATTACATTTAACAGACACTTTTATCCAAAGTGACTTACAATTGGCCCTTTTATGACCTTTGGGTCGATGCTAAGATGGTTATTTTTGTTTTGAAAAATCTCTTTCCTGTGCTAAAAATAAGTTTGCATGAAGAACTGTTATTTCCTTTACATGTCATTGGGCTATGCCTTGTTTAAAATGTAACTGTGTGAGGAGGTTACTATTTTTACTGTCTTTAAGTAAGAAAAAATTACTTAGATTTAAAACATTAAAAATATCGGATATTTCCATCAATTCCCATGTTAACATTCAACAAGCACATTCGGATGTAAATGTTCAAGTGAGTTGGTAACAACTTAACTGTGACCATTGCTTTTTTTAAGACATTTTTAAACTATTTTGTGCCTGTTTTTGTTGCCTGTTATCACTGACATCAGGATTTTATCACGTTACCAGGTAACCAACACTCAAACTCCAGATAATGTCAAAGATAAAAACTGCATACCTGTCACCACAAACAGTAATTAGATGCCTGCAATCTGCACTGAACTTAATACCAGTCACGATTTCTGCAGAGAGGAAGGGAGGGGGGAACCACAAAAGCTTGAAAATCGAGTAAAAACCACAACATGTGCTGAATGCATGACACAGACAGTAAACAATAAATACCAGAATGTCCAGATAGAACTGCCACACATTCCCCAGTATCATATTCAAAAATACAGATGCTCTTGTCTGAGCAGCTAGTGGCCAAGAACATTCCAGAAGGATCCAGCTGAACCTAGGAGCAAATATATGAAGTGCTTAATCAATTAATAAAGAATGTGTTTGTTGTTTTATTTCAAGTATTTAAAATTCATTTTAGGTTAGAATACAGTTTGTTAGGACCAACATGCATAAGATGCAAGTACAAATGACCTCAGCCTACCAAACACCAAAATAAAACAGTAGACCGAATTAAAGAACTTTAAAAAAAAAAAAAAAAAAAAAAAAAAAAAAAAAAAAAAAAAAAACCTGTGTTACATTTACTGTAGAACCACTTGCCCCCTTACTTACCTTTAGCAATGTTCCATCATCAGTCAAAGAACCCTTAAAGCACTTTTTCATCTTCCCACTTTTCACATTGTAGACTCTGAAAAGAACAAAAAGACAAACGGAAAGACATTTTCAGAATGTTTTGTATCTCTTTGGCTTGCTCTGACCATAATATTTAGAAGCACAACAATAATAGTATGTCCATCATCAGCTTTTGGTTACTTTCCAACTACATACACTATAACATTACATTTAATTAGGGCTGTTGTGAGAAATAATAGAAAATGACCTGATTTTTAGACCAGCTCTCAGGCTAATCACTGCATGTGTTCCAACGACTGCATCTTTTTAGTATTTCAGTACAAATTACTAAATTACATTTAACTAAAAGTAATTTATTTTTCTATTACACTGAATAAAAAAAAAATGAATAGATCTAGTGTCTATATTTTAAAACTTTGAACATAACCCTATTAGCAACAACTTACTATTAAAAAGCCAACTGTTTACTACAAGCAACTGCTAAAATTAAATCAGATTACTTTTTTTTTTTTGCATGATCATACTAGCTCCACTGCTTGCACCACCCCTGACCAAAGCCATAGCCCTGATTTCCCCGCCACTTATGCAGATGCTTCGACCAGCCAGCAGAGGTCGCATTTGCAGCAGCAATATGGACGCAGTTGATATCAACAAATTACTTTTGGACTTATTCATGTAAAAGCTGAGGTTTTAGCATCATTTACACACTAGTAAACACACTGACTGGATTATTGTGCAAAACTACATCTAAACAATCTTACTCATTTGTACATTGAACACATTTACATACCTAATGTTGCGGTCTTGGCAGGCAATGGCTGTGTGTACGAGTGTAGCATCCAGGTCCATGTCATACAAAGTACTTTTCTCCACCACATGATGTGACCTTGAAAAAGCCAGGCTCTCAGAGGACTGCAAGAGTTCACCCAGGCACACATATAAAATAAGTAAAGGTCATCTTAAATCATGTGTCAAACACTACAAAACCTTGCTCCCAATGATAAGTGTGGCACACTAACCTTTTCAGAAGAGCGGAAGTATATGCTTTTGTCAGCACCACAGCTCACCATGCACACCTTTGGACCCAGACCTACAATTAAAAAAAAATTCCTAGTGTGAACAATCCACCATCCTTAAGGTGGTGCTTCCACCACACACAAAAATACTCAGTTTTGGGTAAAACAATTTTTTAATATGATGTTATTTCTCAGGGCCTAAATAAGAATTGTTTATTTTACAACAAATTCTATAAATAAATAACTTGAGAAAAACAGGTGGGGAACAAGTAAGTGTACAGTCTACCTTCACATTTTTATAAAAAATGTAATTAGCAAGGTATTACTCAAGGTTATTTAATAATCAAGAATTGACTACCTCTATAAAAGCTTCTGCCAATTTGTTGTTCTGGAGCATTTAAGTGTGTGTTTACATCATTTAGGATAGTTGTTTGTAGGATAAACCTAGGAGCTTTTTCTCATGACCTACAGGCCTTTACAAGCTCAAGAAATGTTAATGTTTATGACAGCACAATAAACAATAAGTATGACTTTTCTTGGAAAGACAACCAGGAAAAAGTCCTTTTTCTCCAAAAAGAATACATCAGAACAACTTAAATTGCAAAGGGAACCACAAAAGGTATTGAACAATATCCTTTGGTCTGATGAGACCACAGTGAAATGTTTGGTTAACTAACTAAACACAGCATATCTCCACAGACAACTCATTAACTGTCAAGCATGATGAAGGGGTGGTAATATGGGCTTGTTTTACAGTCACATAACCTGGTAAACTCGCAGTAATTGAGACAACCATAAACTCCAACATATCTGTCTGGCAGATTAAGCTGGGCTGATTTTTTGTCAGGCAACAGGACTAGAAATTTATGAATACCTTCAAAGTAATGTGTGAATAGATTTAAAAAAATAATAATAATAAAAAATAAAAAAAAGTGAAGAACAATTAAATAATCAATGTGCTGAAATGACCAAGACAAAGTGCAGACCTCAACACAATTGAGATGACCCATGAACAAATGCCTTTATTATGTAACTGATTACATATTAAAATCTTGTGTGTGTTCTTGCTTACATTACATTTATGGCATTTAGAAAACACTTTTATTCAAAGCAAAATGATTACGACTGAAAATAATGAAAGCAATTGAGGATTAAGGGCCACATGTCGAAGGCTAACACTGGCAACTTGACCACTGAGCTACCTCTGTACAACTTTTGCTACAGAAACTGGTCAATACCATACAACTGTTTTTAGGCCCTGATGAAACACAGGCATGAAGGTAAGTGTAGTTTTAACATTATTCTAATAATGTGTAAATATTTGAGGATAGCCTTGAACTGACCTGTAAATTTCATGGCAGTTACAGATGCTGAATGGTCATACACAGTCTGCACAAGATTGTAGTTATCGTCCATGTTAAAAATGTGTATCAGGCGATCACGTCCAGCTGAGGCCAGCAGATGCAGACCTAAGAAAAAAACATGTAGGTTAGGTTAATAAACACACCAATGGGGAAAAAAACAAGTAATTCTTATTTTAAGGCTGGGAAATCTGTGATTCTGACTTTTTTACCCTGAATGGCGTACTAATTAATATTTATAATAAATTCATGACAAATCATGACAAATCCTAAATCTCTTGAAGAAACCTTAATGCCTTTCAACTAAAACAATAAATGCTCTAACAAATGCGGGTGACTTTCGGATCTGGCATATTCATATCAAGATCACATGACATTTTCATTGACCACAGGTGAAGTTCAGTTTAGTTTAACATTTTCCCCCATGAGAGGGTGTTTCTAACTCTATTTGAAACTATTTGAATAGACTAAATATGCCTGGACATACACAAATATCTTACCTGTCTCAGTGGGAGAGAAAGCCAGACACAAAATCTCAGAGTCGTGTGCCTCAATTCGCAGGAGCTCATTCATGAACTGAAGTCCAAAGATCCTTCAAACAAGAAATGAATAAAAATGCAAGATAGTGTGTTTTAATTTGATTATTTTAAAGGGTACATATTACTATTAGAAATGTATTCTATTATTTATAAGATTTAAGATTCAGAAAGTAGTGAAGCACATGTTTAGAGCATTGAATTATTTATAAACACATAGATCCTACCAAACAATACCGTTTTAATCTATGTGTTTCTCACCGCAGGTTTCCACTCCGATCCCCAGCTGCAAGATGCTGACCATCTGGACTGATTCCCATTACCCTGATTCCAAACTTTCCATCTTGGTTTCCCTCTGCTCTCTCTGGCAGAGCTTTGAGGTGCTGAGTGTCCTCATCAACATATACGATTTTCACCAAGTCCTTCAGTACACACACAAAAATCCCAACAGTAAAACCCTCCTAATAACTATCTGTGCACTATTTTTGGAACCATAATGTATGGCCTGGATGTACTAACCTGGCTGTAAAGGTTGTGGTGAATGTCAGTGCTTTGGCTTTGCTGAAAATCACTGTTCCAGAGGCGAATGGTGTTATCAGATGAACAAGTAAAGAAAGAACCAGGAAACAAAGCTGCATTTGAATCCTCCAACTCTGGGTAGGTCTAAAATAAAGGTTATAAAAGCAACATTGTCAACTTCTCATTAACCAATAGTGTATCCTAAATGAATAGACAATCAAAGTTTGAAAGAAATAAAAAAATGAAACATACCTCAACACTCCAGACACAAGCACTGTGGTAAAGGGAGGAGTAGACCTTCTCTACATTGTTGACGTCATGCACATCCCAAACATACACACTGTGGTCATTGTATACACATGTCAGGTAGCCAGTCACGGGGTCATGTGTCAGAGCCAGGGTATCTGGATACTCAGGTTCTGAATCACTATGAGAGAATTTGACATAACAAAGACACAGAAATATCAAATAGATGTTTGTTTAATTCTTCTTTTAATGCATTTTCTAACGATTTTTAGCATGTCCAATTTTTACCCAATTGCGTTATGCTTCCTCTCTATTGGCACTGACCCCCACCCTGATTAAGAAGGGCAAACTGACATGCCCCCTCCGACACGTGAGCAGTACTGCATCTTTTCACCTGCAGGAGGCGAATTCTCATGCCAATCAGCCTTGTGCATGGAGAGCCACACCCTGATCAGCATTATTCCTCATCCCTGTGCAGACGCCATCAGTCAGTCAGTAGAGGTCGTAATTGCATCAGTTATGAGGTCCCTATCCGTCTCTTTATCTGGATGAACAACAGCCAAACGTTGTTCATTTAGCCACCCAGCCCAGCGGGATGGCAGAGCTGAGATTCGATACAATATATTCGAAATCCCAGCTATGGTGTGCTAGCGTATTTTACCGCTGCGCCACCTGAACATGTTTGTTTAATTCTTAATGCCATGTCAGTTGCTATGACTATCGTCATGGCTGAATAATGGACTCCGTCAGTGGTTAGAGTGTTTGTGTGACGAGGGGGTTAGAGTTTAATTGTTTTTTTTCAAAACTTATATTGTGTTTTTAAGTTAACTTATAAGTGCTAGTGCTTCTAATAACGTAAGCAGTTTTTTTGGAGGGGGACGGATGAGGATAAGAGTTCCTTGTAGTTGTTTGTATGGTAGAATTTTATTCTGGTGTTATTCATCTATTGGAATGAATAGATGATGTGTTTGACAGAATTTCTTAATCAACAGAGGGGGCAAGTGGGGGCCTGGACTTCTTTTAGCAGGTAGGTATGAGTGAATTTGGTGTGCCCTATGCGGCATTTTGTGTAGATAATTTGTTCCCACCGTTTTCATGGGGTATTGAGCTCTATCTGTTTTTATGGTAGGGTGGATCTCGAGTTTGTTGGTGATATTAAGTTTTCCATTCTTTTTGCCAAGCTGCTGTGGTGTATGCTTTTATAATTTGTCAGAGATCGTATGGCAGGTAGGGGCATTGTTGGTTCGGGGATGTTACGGCTTGCTTTTAAATAGATATCAAATTTCAAAGCTAAGAAAAACTAACATACTGTGGTGACAGTTGTGGTCAATGTCTCTGACAAAGCTGACAATGATAGCTTTTTAATGTTTAGAATCAGTGTAAAAAAAAAAAATATATATATATATCTTACCCAGACTGCATGGCCTGTGAGACATCCACTCCTAAACAGTGGGGCAGGTGCAGTGTGGTTATGTACTGCAGGTTTTGTGGGCTAAAAACCCTCACTCTACCGTCTGCACAGCCACAGAAAATAAGGGCTTCGCTCACAGAGAGACAGCATGCTGAGGACATCTGAAACGCATTCAGAAAGGTCGATATGTTTTGAGACATTCCTAGCAATCACGTGCAACACTATTTATTACCAAAGCAAAAAGCAAAGCAAAGCTTCTACTTCAACAAGTCCCAGATTAAAGCCAGAGCAATTTTCATCCATTTTCATTCGCAATTTGCCACAAGCAAAAAATCATGCCATGTCTTTGAAATGAATGTTTTCAGAAAGGTAATACCATCCATTTCAGTCCTCTTAACAGCAATGCAATGCCATCTTTTCCACATCCTTTCTTGTAACAAACAGCACACCGCTTAGCTTTAAATGCAAACCACAGTGTTCTTGTTTTTGCTAATCTTTTTAGCATGACGTTTACTCAGTGTACCACCTCGTTACGAAACAGCAGACACACAACTGCAGTTACTTACTAATCACTTGAACAGAAAGCCTGGAGTGCAGGTGTATTATTTAACCACGTGGTCTTCACAGGGCGACACAAATTCAAATTTAGGTGGCTCGTTATCAGTTGATTGTACAGTTATTCTACAGCAAATTTCATCCATTGTGACAGCAGGTAGTTTATAACCACACACAAGCAATTTCTGCTGTGTTCTATATATTAGCATTCTATATACTAAATGGTGAGAAATTACACAATTAATAATTTGACATTCTACATAGTACATATAGTACATTAGTGGGCAGTTTGGGACACAGCATGTGTACATCACATCATCAAGCTGTAAATTTAAAAGGCATTGGACTGGCTAATTAATTTCAATTTTTTAAACTCTTAGCTCCTGTCCTGTGTGTGGGTAATGTACCTACATTCTTGGAATGCAAATGTACTCAATTTCTTTTAACTAATAACCAACTGCCATTAGTCGACGACCAACCAATAACAAACAAGCTCAAAATATCCCATTAATATATAAATAAAATAAAAAACATCATCGAGTTTCATGTCAACAAGTGTTCATTCATTATTGATTACAGTGTAACATAGCAAATGTGGCAGTAATGCAAACACTAAGAAAACTTAAAAAAAAAAAAAAAAAAAAAAAAAAAAAAAAAAAGTTCTGCATGGAGAACATAAATTTTACTCAGTCAGTAGTGAACTATACATACTAAACAAAATTAAGATGCATCCTTTAATTAAAATATTGCACATTAGCATTATACTGGGACATGATGCAAAACATTCACATTGTTAAAAAAATGCCTACACAGATCCACTTGTTATTAACTTGCATCCATTCTGACACCGAACAGCTTAAATGTTTGTGCTTTTATTGCCTAATAGTTCCAACATTCATTATCTAAATATCATCAATGCATAAAAAAGTGCTGTTGTTTGGATTGAAATGTCAGAAAGTGCTAATACACCAGGCTAGCACAGCACAGTGAGGTTGAGTCAGGGTGCATATCAAATCTGCACTGTTTTTTGAACAGACTGTAGCTTTGCTCTCAAGTAGAATCAAGCACCAGCTGTTGGAAATGACTTTCAGAACATGCCAACAATTGTAATCCTAAACTAAAAACATAAGCCATAGCAATGTCTTAGTATAGTTTTAATATGCACCAGGGCTCTAGAGTGCGACCAATTTGGTCGCACATGCGACCTAATTTCTCAATGGTGCGACTAAAAAAAATCTCATGTCGCACCGGTGCGACCAGGCATCCGAGGGAAAAAAAAAACAACAGACACACATTAGGCCAATATCATGGTCTAAACCAATCAGAGATAGTGAAGGGCGGGACAATATTGTAGCGGTGATATGTGAGCGACATTCAGCTCAACCAATCAGAATGCAGCACCAGGTTTATACACGTGCGTTCGGACGTTCTGCCGTAAGTTTAGTTTTGTATATGAGACTCGCCGGATGTTCCAGAATGGAAGTTCGGGTTCTGGAGCTCGGCGGTGTAAAGTGTTGTAACGTTCACTTAAGTCCTGACTAAACAGTTAAAGTGACTCTACCCTGTCGTGTGCCTTTATTCCCACACCTCCACCACCGCACAGCAAAAGACCCGCAGCATCCCCACCGGACAGCGGCTAGGTGAGCCGACCCTCTACAGTAGCAAGGGGCTAATGCTAGCGGTAAAGTGCCGAGATAGTGAAAGTAAAAACACGACAATATTTTCGTTAAGTAAAATATAAAAATAACTAAAAGACCAAAATATATTAGAATACATGTAGTCAAAATACACAGTGAGTGCACCGCAAGCGATTTTGGGAATCTGTGTAAAAGATTCAGTAAAGCCGATAATATAATGCACTGCATTTAAGATTACACTCTAACACACACACAAACATATACATATAATTTTAAATATACACACACATATAAATAGATATACACACATACATACACATTTACTCTATTATTTTTATAATTTTTATAAGTGTGCTATAATTAGTTTGTAATACTATAATTAACTGTAAAGAAGACAGTGGCCGGCAATAGTATATTTGTGACTGGTTCTAATACATTTCGAATTGAAAGGCTGAAAAAGCCCAATGCATCTATAAAACACATTACATGCCGCGATAAATGCACTGCCCGAGTGTCCCCCTCTCCCCACTGCCCTGGTCAGGCAGCAGCAAACAGATCATCAGACGAGGCCATGTTGACCAGATTGTTAGTTATTTCCAAGTCAATATTGCCTGTATGGACAGTGATTTAAAAAAAAAAAAAAAAAAAAAAAAGTGAACCTGTAAAACTGCGGTGTTAAATGCGATGCGGTCGAAAATTTGGGTGCACCTAACTTTTGTGCTGGTGCACCTAAGAAAAAAAGTTAGGTGCACCAGTGCAACCAGTGCAAAACGTTAGTCTAGAGCCCTGTGCACTGCAGCAAGTTAAAGAGTTAATTACAAGCTACTAAAACTTTTTTCTGCAACGTTACTTACTTTAAGGTCAACCCATAAATCCAGCTGTCGGTTGCTGTTGAATTGGCACAGCAGACCAGTACGGGTGATACAGTAGGTGCTGCTAGACATGGTGCCACGACCACATGCCAAATCACAGAACTCACTGTTCTGGTGTTCTCCTAGTAACCCTGATCGACCAATCAGGGGCACTGTGCTGTTCACCTGCAACACAGTACACACAAAAAAAGAATATAATATCATAAATACATACTGACTTTGTAATGCACATAGAAATGCATAGGAAAAAAGTGCCATGTAAATGGCTATTAATTAAAATTCATAAATACCTAAGAAATTAAAAGAAATGTTGTCATTCAAAAAAAAGCTAAAACTCTAAATGCAAGGTTGTCTAATGATGCAATTCAAAATCAGCAAGTGGCAGACTTGAGATAACATGAACAATGTATAATTAATCATGCCAGTTTTACATCACCCCACCTATTAAGTAATTCCTAGAGCTGACACAGTAACCATAAACACATGATAAAGCCACAAAATATCATTTACTTTTATAATGGTCAGTGTGACAATTTTATTAATTATTTGTTGTTACTGTTTTAGCCATTTTTTAAGAAATAAAGTATGGGTGAAGTTCTTTTTATACAAAAGTACTCTCATCATCAATGTTACATTACTTTAAATGGCAACTTTTATATTGCTCTCTAACAAATTCTAGCTACTGCCTCATCATTGTGCTTGATACGCTTTAAAAACCAAGCATGTTGGCTAAAAACACCTAAACTAATTAGACTCTGTTGACCAGACGTACTGAGGATGTACTGACGTGTTGTCCCACACTGCCCAACAGCCAGTGGTTAGGGTCATGTAATGCCAAGTGCTTTCTGTATTGGTGAGCCAAGCTGTCGGACTGACCAGACAACATTAAATAATTATAACTGACTGTGGAATGACAAAAGATGTTGAATTATGTGTTCTTGCAAATTAAAAGACCATGACCTACCAGTCCAACGCAAGTAATTTACAAAGCCAAAAATAACAGCAATAAATCGTGACCAAATGCCATCAATGTTCTTTATCTTACCCGTCTCTCCTTGGACGCATCCAGGTACCAGAACTTAACATGCCTGTTTCCAGCAGTGACAAAGTAGCTACTGTCCTCAGAAAAGGATACAGCAAGCACTCGACTGGACACTTTATTGGATGCAATAACAGTCCCTCTCTGCAATGAAGAAAAATAGTATAATTACATTTCTAATAAATAAAGTTTACACACACAATAGCTTTATTGTTATAAGCTATTATTTTGTGCAAAGTCACTTACAAATAGAATTCATGTAGCTGCTGCCAAGTTAACCAAAAACATGCCATTAATGTTATTATCATAAGACTATTACTCACCTTCCACTCCCATACACTAACGGTCCTGTCATGCTGGTATCCTACAGACACAATGTAGGTGCCATTGGTAGAAAAAGCAACACAGGCAACTCCATACTTGTGACACTGAACCTCTGCTACCTGTGTGCGTTCTGCCACATCCCAAACTCTTACACAGGGCATGTGTCCACTCTGACATGAGACAAAAAAATGTAAATATAGGAAGCAAATGCATTTAAAAACACACCTGGGTGCCAAAACAGTAAAGACTTATATTACTAAGAAAATACTTTTTTTTTTTAGTTGGCAAGGCAACACATTTCACTAGCAGACATTGACTAACATAGAACACACAAGTGTAATACAGAAAACATAATAAAACATGTTGATAAACAAATGGTGTGGTGTTAAAATTATCATTGGAAAGAGACCACGTATCTTAAATCACTTGTTGGACAGCTAAGCTGAACTAATAAAGTAATATCAATAATAAAATGAAGACTCGACTAATTTAGAAACATTCACAGCAATATACACTCACCAAGCAACTCACATAATAATTCATTAATACATTCATATTACAAAAAAATACACTTCTGGGGAACATTGGCTAAACCCAAAGCTGCATTAATCTTTTATACAGAAAATAAAATTCCAAAAGAGTTTTTGGAAGATTTTGCACCCAGATTAGTTTGAGTTTTACAAAAATCCACCACATACAAGACAATAAGGTGAATCCCATGTTTACACCCCTACACTCTCGGCCCCCAACAATTCACTGCACCAATGATTGGTTATTTAAACCATTGCTATTCAAACCATGCTTTGGGTTTGGCCTATTTTTTACTTTTGCTCAGAACCACATGACTAGATAAGTGTACCTAATAAAATATTCAGTGAGTGTACACCAGATACAATAGAAAGAAAACGGCTACAACACAATTAATGAAATGTTTAATTAGGTAATTGAACATGAGCAAATTTAGTTTCAAATCTGGTGACCAGAATACATACATATATCTCACATTTATTATATAATATTGGCAGCAGCAAAACCAATGATCAAAATGGTAATAAAAGCTTAATTTCAAAAACTTACCTCACCAGTGACCAAATACTTCCCATTCTGTGAGAACGCTAAAGCACTAAAGGTTTTTCTAAATAATAAAAAGAGAAAAAACCTGGGGTCACAAATCAATAAAATGTAGCAAACATTACCACATACATTTAACAAGAAATATGCAGATGTTTAACAACCAAAAATCACCTCTTTGGCTTTGCAGTCAAATGCATAAACAGCTTGAAAAGGCTAAGATCTAGAACCCAGGTGTCCTATATTTTCATAACATACCTTGATGCATTAAAGATGTGACTTTGTTTGTTTGTCTTTGGATTAAGAAGCACGATAACACATCTGGAATAGAAAAATACAATATATGTTACACAATGTTCATTTCAATACATAAACATATGCAATGTGAGTAAAGAACCTACCCTGCAGGGTATGCAACAGTGCCTGTATGGGGGTCACAGGCCAAACCACTGCTGCTGGATGTGGTGATGCCCAGCACTTTCTCCAGAACAACCTACAATAATAAATAAAAATGAACCAGCAGGTCCAGATTAGGGAATGCTAAATTACCAACTTGGAAAAGAAATTGGAAAATGCAGGAGTGAGTTTTGACTTAAAAGCTAAATTGTACACCCCTGTAATACTGGATCGAATACTGTAAGGGCATCATTAACAGTTTCCTAAACTTGTTACATACAACCCCAAATCAGAAAAAGCTGGGACAGTATGGCAAATGCTAATAAAATACAAATGCAGTGTTCCTTACATTTACTTTCACTTTTATTTGATTGCAGACAGTTTGAACCTGAGATATTTCATGTTTTGTCAAGCAACTTCATTTCATTTGTTAATATACCTCCATTTCTGCATTTCAGGCCTGCGACACATTCCAAAAAAAAGTTGGGACGGGGCCAATTTAGGGCTAGTAATGAGGTGAAAAAACTAAAAAAATGATGTGATTCCAAACAGGTCATTGTAATCATGGTTTGGTACAAAAGCAGCATCCAGAAAAAGGCTTTGATGAGCAAAGATGATCCGAGGATCTCCAGTTTGTCAAGAAATGCATGAGAAAATTATTGAAATGCTTAAAAACAATGAACCTCAATAAAACATTTGAAGGGATTTGCATATTTCTCCCTCTACAGTGAATAATTTCATTAAACGATTCAATGAATCGAGAGGAATTTCAGTGTGTTAAGGCCAAGGGCGCAATCTTAAGCTGAACGCCCGTGATCTTCCATCCCTCAGACGCCACTGCATCAAGAACCGCCACTCAACAATAGCTGATATAACCACATCGGTGAGGGATTACTTTGGCAAACCTTGGTCAAACACTACAATACAGTTACATGCACAAATGCCACTTAAAACTTTACAGTGCACATCTTAAGACGTGTTTGCAAGAAAGAATGGGACAAAATAAAAGCTGAAACACTAAATCACTTGTTATTCTTGGTGCCAAAACGTCTTTTAAGTGTGATGAAAAGGAATGGCAACATTACAAAGTGATAAATGCTTTACTGTCCCAACTTGTTTTGGAATGTGTTGCAGGTCTGAAATGCAGGAATGGATGTTTATTAATAAAGAAAAATAAGGGTGACCAGACAAAACATGAAATATCTCAGGTTCATCCTGTCTGCAATCAAATAAAAGTCAAAGTAAAAGTAAGTAGTAAAGGATATTTGCATTTTTCATGCTGTCCCAACTTTTTCTGATTTGGGGTTGTAGTTTATAGCATGAAGTGGTTTGGGACGCGTCTTTAGTGTGATAGGACGGACTGCATACAAACTGTTTGGAGATCAGTGCAAAAGATTTGAGTTGAAAACGGGTATGAGAAACTGGCGTAAAACAGGTGGGAAAACATTAAATTTAGACCGTTAGACATGTCAATGGCGCACCGCTTATTATAGTTTTAATAAACATAACAGACCAAACAACCAACTGTGAGCATTTGTACATACCCGACTGTGAATGTCCCTCTTGTTACTTTGTCGACTGTTTCGTCGTACATTACTGCTGTTAGTTTTTTTAATGCGGGAGGTAAAAGAGTTAGCGTTTGTTCCTCCACAAAGCACAGAAGCTTCCGCCATGGCGTATGTAGACAAAAACAAACAAGTCTGTACTTCAACTCGTTCAGTTCTGCCAACTATAAGTTTCTTTCTGTCTGTTCAAGCCACGGTTAGTAAGTTTGCTAATAATACGAGTAATTAAATAGTTATTTGGTTGTTCACAATATCACATGTAACAACAATACACATCATATTCAAGTCAGAAAAAGTATGGCGAGACTCGGCCTTACACTTCTAATAACAAACACTGGCAGAACTAAACTAAATCGCTGCAACGACATTTGATAGGGCGGTACATAGTTTCAAACACAGGCCGCGTTTCAATCCAACAATAATATATCATGTACACTTCCGTTATCCCCTTCATTTAGGTGCATGAATTAAAAACTGCCCACCCTTTAAAAACCCTCCCTAGTAGAAGTGCCTAAGAGTAGTGAGGACTGTGTTATTAGTATTGCTGTTTTTTTTTCTTCTCCATCACAAAACAAAGTAAAGTTTTGTTGTCGCCACCTAGAGGACAACGTTAGTAGCAACTCTGATACAGATTTGAAAATTCATTTATTTGTTCATTTATTGTTTGTTTGTTTGTTTATTAAGATTTTAACGTCGTGTTTTACACTTTGGTTACATTCATGACAGGAACGGTAGTTACTCATTACACAAGGTTAATCAGTTCGCAAGGTTATATCGAACACAGTCATGGACAATTTTGTATCTCCAGTTCACCTCACTTGCATGTCTTTGGACTGTGGGAGGAAACCGGAGCACCCGGAGTAAACCCACGCAGGCATGGGGAGAACATGCAGACTCCACACAGAAAGGACCCGGATCGCCCTACCTGGGGATCGAACCCAGGACCTTCTTGCTGTTACCCACTTAGCCACCGTGCCGCCCTGTTCATTTATTCATTGTCTTTTTTTTACCACCGCAATCCTGGTCAGGGTTGCGGTGCGTCTGATTAAGTGGGCGAAAGACAGGAAGCACTCCAGATAGATTTCCAGTCCATTACATAGTAATCTAGGACCTGAGTTAAATCCTTACTTTCAATGACTGTGAAGAGTTTTGTATGTTCTCCATCCCTGTTTGAGTGCAACTTTCCAACGCCTCCCAAAAACATACAGAGGGTACACTGACTACACCTACGCCCCTAAGTGATCAAATGGGAAGTGAGTGTGGTCTCCTGTGTTGGATTAATGCCTCGGCCAAAGTGTAGCCAATTAGTGTCTTTTAAGTATCTTTGTGGGGTGCCAGATTCACCACAAACCTGACCAGGAATACACAGTTAATGAAAGAAATAAGGACATTCCTGCCTCATACAATGACTTCAGCTGGTCAACATGGTTGTTATTGTGGTTGTTATTGACTCATAATCCTCTTCATGATGCACCATACATATTTAAACAGAGACAGATCTGGACTGCAGGCAGGCTAGTCAAGCACACACACTCTGGGCCTTGTTTCACTGACATGACCAAGAACCAAGTAATAACCAAAGAGAAAAGTCCCATTAAAATCCCAAAATACACCTTGGCGTTAATGGTACCTTTACATTTATGCAATTCATCCATGCCGTGGGCACGGATGCATCCCCATACCATGACGAATGATGTTTTTTTTTCTCACTGATTGACATCTGGAGGGTCCTTTTTGTCTTTGGCAACTCAATGACTCAATGTTTTCCTTAAAAACAAGCCTAAATGACAACAGCACACATTTTCACTGTCTTTCAGACCATCTGAGATGAGTTTGGGCTTAGAAAACTCTTTGTATATAGAGTGTCTTACAGATTACATTTTATTTATTTATTTATTTATATATTTAGTTAGTTAGTTGTAATCAGTCCTGGAGGTTCTGGTGTCACAAAGATTATCTTTGGTCTCCAGCTTGTTAAACATTTGACATACAGACAATACATATGAAGATGAGTAATTTTTTCCACCCTAGGTGTTGTCCTTCAAGCCGGTCCTTGATTGGAGAAGCCAGCTGATTTAATGGGAGGAGGGTTTAATAAACCAACAAACAAGAGAAGACACTTTCGGACAGAAGCCACTGACAATGGAGAAGTCTAATAACTCTTCAGCATATAAATGGACGTATGAATATTACTATGATTACGTTGATCCGGTGGCTGTGGACGCAAGTACACTGAAGTACAACAGATGTAAGTTTTCCTTTGACCAAAATTTTACATAATGCACAAGACTAATCACAGTATAGAAAAGTTCAAGCTGTTCTCTGGTTACTTTAGATTCAATTGTTATTATATTCTGGATTGCTATGGCTGCATTTATTGGAATATTGTTCTTGGTTTTATCAAGTATCTCAGGAGCAAAACATCTTCCAAGGTAAGTACACACCTATACAGATTGTCATTAATTTAATACAAAAATGTGACATGTTTAAATGCCTTTAATTTAGAATTAAATAACACTGAATATTTTTAAGTATTGAAAACTAGCATTTAAGGTTTTTTATGCATATACTTTTTGTTGCAACTTGATCAATATACATTTTTTAAGCTTATTGCCTTCTGCCACATTAATTTTGATATGAGCTTTAAAATCTATTCATAAACACATTTCTAGTATGTGCTTGATTTGAAATCTTGGAGCTAAATAATCAGAATTTATCTTACACATGACTCTTCTGTTGCACAGACATCGCAGTATACGAAGGAACCCAAGAAGAGAAAGATGTTCTTCATCCAAACCCATAGTTTGATCAATGTTGTAAATAACAGCTAATCTGTTGGGGGAAAAAAAAAAATTTAAGTGTATTTTATTTACAAATCAGTTTTCACTGCAATCTCGGTGGTCTGTTGTTAAAAAAAAAATACCTGTATGTTTTAGGTTTCAGTTGTTTTTTTTTTTGTTTTTTTTTAGCCATTCCTGATCCCTTATTGCAGGTCATTTGATGCATACACTACACTCACATTGACCGAGAAGGGCTGCAAGCTAGCATACCACTTTTCTGACACGTGTAAAGCCAATGATTTTTTTTTTCTAGAATTAGAGGAAGACTCCTATAAAGAGTTTGTAAATGTACAGCACAGCCAGCAATGCTTTCTGTATCCCCGTATTAAATAATTAAACTCCTTTGCATTTTCATTACATTTAACATACATCATTTAGCAGACATTTTCATTCAAAGTGAGTTACAATTAAGGGCCCAACAGTAGCAATTTGGCAGCAACCTTCTGAATAATAGTCCAGTACCTTAACCACTGAACTATCACTGCCTGTGGGTATGGAAACATACACATAAAACACACAGTACCCACAATTTTGTTTCTCTATAACGGTAACAACACTGTATTGAAAGCTGTTTTGTTTATAGCCTGTTTACTTTGTCTGCACGTGATTATTTAGGCCTATTACACACAGTCAAACCGACACCAATAAGTAATAAAATTGTGTGTATTTTAATTATTGATAACAGTCCATTTAAATGTTTATTATTTCCCTGCACACCCCAAAATGATGTTTGTTTAAAGGGCAACACATGATCTGAAAATGCAGTGTTGATTGTTTTCAATGTATATGTTACATATAATTATTATTACAAGTAATAAATGCTGTTTAAGAACACTGATGTCTGCCTGTGCATCTCCATTTTTTTTGCAAAGCATGTCATAGGCTTGGCTTGTAATGTATGTACTTACTCTCACGTGGCAGTTTATCAGTAAACACAACACATTGATTACCCATTTTTCTTATAAAATAAACATATCTAGGTAGCAGTACAAAGGACTATATGGCTAATTAGTGATTCTAAATATACATACAAATACATGATTTACAAACATTCATTTTTAAACTCCTGGAGAAATCACTACAGGTAAACATTCTATTCTTCTGTTATTCGAACTCATTTTGGTCTTTCATAATCAAAGTCTGACAATCAGCAATGAGCCTTTCTGTAATTCAACAATCTTGCACTTAATTTACAAGAACCTTACAAATGTTTCCTTTAGTAAAGTTCTAAGTCAGTGATAGAACTTTAAAATAGTCTCCATATTATTAATGAGGACAAAATTGTACAGATTTTTTATATTAAATAAGAAATGGAAAAGAGAAACAGTGAGATACAAAGACTGATGCCTGGCAGTGCTGACCTTGCTTTATGAAGACACTTTTCACAGTTAAACACTGATTGATTTTCCCTACAGTGACGTTTATTAGTTTAAGAGGCATCACAAGGCTAAATGTAGAGATAAATGACCATGTTATTTGTTACCTTTAAATGAAGAAACGGTCAGCAAACTTCTGAGATCAGGTTTATCAAAACTGATTCGACTAAAAAATGAGCAGTTTATAATATAATAATAATAATAATAATACATTTTATTTATAACGCACTTTACATTTGAAAACAAATCTCAAAGTGCTAAAACATTAAAATCAGTTCAACTATGCAACATTTAACAAATAATTAACATACATACAAAACAACATACATACGCACCAACATATAAACATGTAAATCAAATAAAACCACAAATGGACTCAAATGCCAAAAAAACAAACAAATTACTTTTCAAATTTAACTTAAATGCATCTATTGTGTGGGACTCCTTTATGAAAAGTGGAAGACTGTCACCCTTGAACCTCATTTTGAGAGCGTGGAATAGGTAAGCTGGTTGGAAGATCGTGGAGCTTGTGGAGTGGAGTGAACACAGAGAAGGTCTGCGATATAGCTCGGAGCCAAGCCGTGTAAAGCTTCCAGACATGCAAATGCTGCGGCGGGATCCCGATAGATGTAACATGGGCGTCGTACTGTTCCCATAGCAACACAGCGTGTGTAAACCTCAGTAGGCAGTCGAGTGTTTGAATTTAAGCGCAGCAGCTCCGGTCCCGAGTAATAAGGCATATCACCGTATATGTGAAAGTATATGGCAGACTTTGAATCATTACCCGAGGCAGGGTAAAGTCCATGAATAAATCCAAACAGGACTAAAATTGCCACAGCAAATTCAGAGTTGGAGCAGGGCAGCAACGGCTCGTGTTAGGCAAGCGATAGTACAGATTAAGTCCAGAAAACTCCGGGTGCAATAAAATCCAATTCAGTCCAGACTGAATGTTGTCCTCCCGTTCCTGAAGGAGTAGCGATAATCCACCAATAAGATCATTTACTAATTAAAATTCAAAAAATAATAAAATACGGTAACGGTAGCGGCAGCCAAATGCGCCAGCGTTCACCATCACCATCCAGTACCCAACAGACGCCGAGACCATCCGATGAAAAACAGGAGCGGCAGAGACCACAAAAAGACGAAAACAAAAGAAAAACATGACAAAAATACAACAAAACACGGCAAAACATGACAAAATACAGCAACGGCAGCGGCAGCCAAATGCGCCAGCGTCCACCATCACCATGACAACAACCCCTGCCAAATATATATACATTTTAAAATATATTTTATACACTCTATACACATTAAGCCACTTTAAATGAACACAAATAATGTCTTTTGACTTTGTACTTATAAATATAAAAACAGTTAAGTATTTATAAGCATAATTAATAGGGGGGAAGAGAGATCTTTTTTACTATGTTATTTATGCATTTTCTCCATATTTTACCAATTTAGCCTAGCCAATTAGTCTTCTGCAGCTGGGGAACCCGATAACTATTGAAGAGGGTATATTTGCCTGACACATGCTCCCTCCAACGTGCACCACTGACCCCTGACCACAGACAGTCTCGCACAGGGAAAGTCACAGCGTTCCTCCAGTAACCACACAGCGTAAAAGACCTCACCCCCTTTTTTAGTCTGGGCTGTTCCCACCCAGCAGACTAGTGGCCAAATGTGTCTGCTGCAGGTGCTGCCAAACTGTGTCTGCTAGGTGTTCAGCCAACCGGTAGCAGAGCTGAGATTTGAACTCGAAGAGTATATTGTTCTCTCGTGATATTTCAATTCGCATTAATTTGAAATAACTAGATTGGGAGAAAAAGGGGGAATGCAAAGACAAAAAGCAAACACTACCTGGAGTATATGAAGAAAATATGAAGAAAAATTGGGGTTTATGTGTACCACCCAGTTACAGTTCCAAAGACTCACAGACTCACTGTTTAAAGGCCTCTTAAAGCTATACAGGCAGCTCACTAACACACTCAAATTTGGGTTTGCATTAAATTTGTCACTTGATACACCTCAGACATGGCCTGGTCAACACAAATTTTCTTTATTTAAAAAGGGGAGTAATGCACAGTGTATTTTAACAGCTTCATCTGTAATTAATACAAGTAGAAGAGAAGTCCCTCTTAAAGTCTGATATTGACTTTGTAGTAATAAAAATGGATTACAACACCCATAAACAATCATTTTTGACGACGGCAACAAAACCAAGTCATACAGTCTTTCACTTTTGAGATCCTATCTATGTACATATTCTTAATGTACAGACTTAACAACTCTGTATGTGGAAAATATTTTTACCAGCACACAACTTACACTATAAATTACATTTCATTCAGGATAATCTGAACATGTGCACATAAATCAGACTTCAACAGGATGAATCTCCAATAGCATCACATTTCAAGTTAAAATCGAAACTGTTAAAACAAGTTAAAATTGAAAATTCCCTATTGTAATAGCAGCACATGATAATTATAAAAGTAAAATTGTAGTGAAGGAGGATGAATGGATAGTTGGAGGAATGGATGTGTGGATGAATTCATCAGGGCAATTCTTTGATGGATATGTCCGTCAAATCATCCATCTATCATTCAGCCATCCATCGATCCATCCAACCATACATCTGTCTATCTGTCTATCTAAATTCCCTGGGATAGTTTTCCAACTAGTAAGTAAAATATATCTTAAAAGCCTTATAATTATGTATTCATTCATTTTACCACCACTTTATCCTAGTCAGGGTTGTGGTGGGTCTGATTCATTGGATGAAAGGTAGCAAACACCCTAAACAGGTCGCCAGCCTATCACAGGGTGCACACACACACACACCAGTCAAACTGACTGCATGTCTTTGAACTTGAGGGAAAAGACTGGAGCATCCCAAAGGAAACCCACAGGTGTGCCACAGTTTCGCCCTCATCATAATTATTCCTAGGCAAAGAAAATAGTACAATATATAAAAAATAAAAAATAAATAAATAAAAAAACAGTAATATTTTGAATGTTATCATTTGAAAAAAAAAGTAGTTACAAAAAATGAAATCGTTCTAAAACTGGTGCCACCCTAAAACAATGGGCAGGAGGCAGACCTACACACATTACACACCCATTCACTCAATTACACACTCACCTGCACATAGGAGCAGCCAGAAAAAAACAGGTAAAACATGCCAAACTCATCACAGAGAGTGAACGAAGGTAAGGTTTAAAACAGGTCCTCTAGACCCTGCTCCTGTGTGGCAGCCAAACTGCTGCATTATGGAATTAGGTGAGAACTTTTCTTTGCACTTTTTCGACACCTGAACAGGGATGTAAGAAGAAATAATGTCTGGTTTCAGTTGGCAGAACACTGGCGTATTGACATAATCATATTCCATGGTATTAAAATGACCATCTTCGTTTTTGTAGCAAGTTTTTTTACACTGACATTAAATTGTATAGAGAGTTCTATTCAAAGGATAATCAGATTTCATCAGATGTGAGCAGATGTCCTCTCTTGATCAGTAAGGGCTGAAACGTAGATTTTCTATACATTTTCATCCTTAAATACTACAAAATTTCACTCTTCATAGAGCTCCAGAGTTTATTCCATCCTTGGGCTATGAGTAGATGGTGATGACCTCTCTGCCTCCACCTCGTACAAGCAGAACTCGCTCCAAACCTTCCATTAATACCTCCAAAAATTCCATGTCTGGTGAAATTCAGTCAAGGTTTAATGATCATGATACATAATTAATTATTATATAATTATATGATAACTTGTTGTGATGTAATATCTATAAAGAAGACTGTTTTTATAGGTACAACCTGCCCTTTTTGCTACAGTATATGATATTGTGATCTTATGATATCACATTTATCTAATGGGAGATAATTACACTTCAGCTGGGACACATAACGTACAGCAAGTGTGTCACTTTCTTATTGTGCATATTTATCCACAATTCCCCAAGTACTGTAGATTAACAAAACTATGTTTCAGAAAATGGTTTAAGACCATTTATGCATTTTTGAACTGCATTTGAACTCAAGGCAGCTCAGATGTCTTTATAAAATATTACACTATAAAACATTAAAAAAAACCTCCCCATGTGCATAGATCTTAAATGTAAAATAATGATATGATATTGCATTAAAAAGGATACAATTCTCATCACCCCCCTTGTTTTTAGGTGGTCCAGGCATATTCAGTAAGACAAGATGAGCATTCTGGGATTTATTGACCATGACTTCATTCAGTTTCACTGCAGTGTGCATCCTCCTGACATTCGATTGGTTTCTGTGAAAAAGAAAATTGGGATTTGTTGTGTGTTACAACAGAAAGACATTTCCACTTAGATATTAATGTCATGAACAAATAAAATATGACTTACAGGTTCCCCCACTCCCTAGAAAGAAGATCCAAGAAAAATAGATGTCAGAATTGCATGAAAAATTTATATCCATGTAATATTATCACATATAATTATCAATAATATATATAACAAATACTGTGGAATGATTAGCACAAATAATTATCCGTAATATATAACAATCACAGTATAAATTACATACATTCATGAGTGACTATTAGAAACTACATATTTTTATTTTATTATAGAATATAATACAATAATTTATTATCTACTGTTTGGAAATTTGTCTTCGGACACTCATGGCCGTAAAATATACACAACATTCATATATTAAAAACATACATAACATTTATGACAAATATCACATAAAATATCATTCACTATGAATGTATCACATGATTACAGGCTTAGGAATTCACAGTTTATACAGAATTTGGTTAAAAAAGACCTATTTTATATGCTCATAGTTGCCCTCTGCATCCTATACCGCCTGCCTGATAGTAATTCAAGTTTTTTATTATCTTCATGCCTTTTTGTAAATATGGTCCCTCTACCAATCTTCCATATGTTTTTTAGTTCTTCCTACAACTTTGCTACCTATTCTTACTACTCTTATAAGCTTCCCCTTACCCTTACAACTTAAATTCCCAAATCATGTTGTCATATTGCCATTACTAGGCAAAACCCCCTAATCATGAAGTGCTGGAAATATTCCTTTAAATTGTTGGCCCATGTCGACAAGAGTGCATGAAAAATTATAATTATAATAACTGCAGATTTGACAGCTTAACATTCATAAAACAAATTTCTTGGTCTACCACATTCCAACCATTTTAACCACTAGGTACTTTAGTCATTTATTGGATTTGGATATAATGACTAGGAAGGCCATTGAAGTAGACTTAACACATTGTTATGAAAGAAGAAACCAGTTTGTAACATGGTGCATTATCATGTTGGAAGATTTTATAAGGTTAATTGTAGGGTGGCTGTAGCCTAGTGGTTAAGGTACTGGACAAGTAATCAAAATGCACCTCTGCCAAGTTGCTGCTGTTGGGCCCTTAAGCAAGGCCCTTAACCCTCAATTGCTCAGACTATATTCTGTCACACTACTGTAAGTCACTTTGGATGAAAGCATCTGATAAATGCTGAGAATGTAATGTTAATTGTGTGTATTACCCAATACCATTACACCACAACTACCAGCCTGAACTCCTGACACAAAGTAGGTAGATCTAAGCTGTTTACAACACATTCTAAACCTATGATCTGTATGTCATGATCTGTATGTACTACTATGGAAGCACTACTGTAAGTCGCTCTGGATAAGAGCGTCTGCCAAATGCCGAAAATGTAAATGTCATAGTAGAAATTCTGATTCATCTGTTCTGGGCTGACAGGAGTGGAACCCTAAGTGTTGGTGTGTTATTGTAGTTATTGTATCTGTCCTGAGGTTTAAGTTTGTGTATTCTGAGATGCTTTTGTGCTCACTATGATTGTAAGGACTGATTATTTTAGTTACCATAGTCTTGTAGTAAGCTTAAACCAGTCTGGCCATTTCAACCTGATATATCTTATTTTCACACTTTTCTCTATAAATTCTAATTGCATGACAAAGTAAGTTAGTAAGGCTCTTGATTTATTTTTGTATAATTGTTAGGGTTTGCAATGCTGCCACGTCTGCTGATTTGACATCATTTTACATAGTACAGGCGTTCCCAATAAAGTTACTGATGAGTGTAGTATTTTACAAATTTCTGAGCAGTTTTCTTGTCATTTCTCGTGCTACTCACGGTTTCATGCTGAAGATGTCCCGTACAGCTGCACTGGCCTCACGGTGACGGTTTCTGTCAGCAACATACTTCTCTTTTGTCCAGGTCATTTGGATACGATCAGAGGTGGGGGTGCTCTTCTCCTGGTTACCCGAATGGCCTTTAGAGTTCTTTTCATGTGACATTTGGGTCTAAAGGATTAACAAACATGGGTTTTGTTAGATCTGGCTTAAAGCTAACACAACATATTATCCAGTATTACATCGTACCAGCATGCTAAAGTCAAATATGGTAGTGGTCAGGGCCGGCGCTAGGGGGGGGCTGAGGGGGGCATTGCCCCCCCAAATTGTGTCTTTGCCCCCCCAAGCAAAGCAGTCCAGAACCGGGGCTGGTAGTGGTAGTGTGATAATTGAGCTCAATAAAACAGTCCACATACTTTTTGGTCATGTAGTGCCCCCCCCCCCCCCCCCCAAACACACACACACCCACCCACCCAAACACAACCTTCTTTGTAAACATGTATGAACCTAAAAAAAATTTTACCTCATGCTCAGTGTTATCAACACCAGGCACTTGTAAGGTGTTCGGTATGAGTTCCTTCTGGTGTTTTTTCCTCTTGATAGAGCTCCTTGACTGATCAGTTATGGTTTGAATCTAACAAACGTCACATCACATGTAACACAATGATTAGCAAAGAAAGAGCAATTGGTTTGCAGTTTCAACCACCTGAACAGTTCAATGTAAAGTCCTTGTTTATTACCTCTCTTTCTCTCTCATTTTTGGACAGCTGCATCTGTCTCAGCAACTGGGAACGCTGCTCCATTACCAAGGTCTTCTCATAGGTGAAGGCTGAGATATCACTCTCATGCTTACAAACAGAAACAAAGCAAAGTGTAAAAATACTGTCACATTACAAATCCAAATATCAGCATCTTACAAGTCGTAAAACATCGTACAGGGCTAAAAAAGGATATTTATCACACTAAATAATAACATTCTTGTTTTCCAAACAGTTTAAATTTAAAGTCATCTGACCACTGGGTTCTAATCTCTAATCTAGGTGTTGTGCTCTAATCTCTTCATTGTCTGAGATCCAACACCCCTAATACATCATAAAGACCAATAATGAAAAAGCTTTTGCTGGCCGGTATTCATTAAAGAGATTTTGCCTAGTCTAAACAAAGGGCAGGACGGTGGCTAAGTGGGTAGCACTGTCGCCTCACAGCAAGAAGGTCCTGGATTCAATCCCCAGGCGGGGCAGTCTGGGTCCTTTCTGTGCAGAGTTTGCATGTTCTCCCCGTGTCTGTGTGGGTTTCCTCCCGGAGCTCCGGTTTCCTCCCACAGTCCAAAAACATGCAGCCAGGTTAATTGGAGACACTGAATTGCCCTATAGGTGAATGGGTGTGTACGTGTGTGTGTGTTTATGTATGTGTGTCTGCCCTGCAATAAACTGCCGCCCCGTCCAGGGTGTTACTATGTGCCTTACGCCCATTGAAAAGCTGGGATAGGCTCCAGCACCCCACCCCCACTTGACCCTGATTGGATAAGTGGTTAAGACAGTGAGTCAGCAAGTCAGAAGATGGTAACCATGCCTAGGTTGGAGACCTAGTTCATTTTAAACGACTAGAATAAGTATTGTGTATGTGAACAGAGTCTCTTGTCTATAAAGTACTGCTGGATCTGCTTCTTTACATGTAAACCAAATGCAAAATTAATTGAAAAATGACATGAAACAAATAGTTTAGTAAGTTAATTATCTATGTGTTTTCCAGCCAGGTATTCTTTATTAACTGTTGCAAATAGTGTTATTTTTCCATCTACTTCCATCTTTTGTATCCATGGTCAAACTGTGAGAATTAAAATATATGTACATCACTAAACAATCACAAATATATAATAAACCCTTTTAAACCCCCACAATCAGTGCAAGCACGTCTTACCATCTCCACCACCTCCACTTCAGCATTCAGACGCAGCTGGTACATAAACATGTGCAGATCCTTCTTCATCTGAATGCTGTTGTCATCCAGCTGTGCCACAGTAAAGATGCGCATCTTGCACTTCTTCCAGACCTACAAGAAGCCTCAGTGTAAGACTTTTTACTCTGATTTCACTATTAAACTACACTGAGCATTTCTTGACTTTGTACCTTGTGCTGGCGGAGCAGGAATGGCAGCAGCATGAGCAAACCTCCATCATGGACAATCCACCACACATCGATGGTGCCTTCAGTCAGACGGTCTGTGTTGCTGGGAAATTGGTTGATGTTCTTTGCCACAAGCAGAGCCTGCTGTGCTGATGTGGTTTCTCTTATTGTTTCTGTGAGAGGAAATAGTTCAGGTTAGTCTATGTAAAGGTGGATAAATAATTTACCTGGGTACCCTGGGTAAGATTTTTTAGATAAAGCTCCTCATAAATTTGTCTTGTTATTCACTTTGACTGGTAGAGTGAGTCACTGTCTGTAAGGAGTTGCATAAATGTACTCAATACTCAGGTGAGTAAGCAAATCTAGGTGTGTGTTGCTTTGGCATCATGCATCCTGGCATCCCAGCATGCCGGGACTAGTAAAAATGAATGAATGATTCCAAGTTATTACATATCCCGGGTATCAGTAGAGTTTGTTTGAACTTACTCACATCTAAAGGCAAATTATAGTAGCCAGTTTTGCTTAATGGCATATTTTTGTCATATCAGTGTACCTGCAGAAACCCATTAATACACAGGATGAACATGTTATAATCATCTGAGACAGTAAAAGGAGATAAGGATCTTACATGGGATCATGGAGCTGTGTGCCACCCACCACATTATACATAAGGATTTAGTTTTGCTACCTACCATTAACATTAACATTACAGCCGAACCAAAAATAGAACCAGTCTAGCTAACATCATTTATGATTTGTACACCCTTGCTAGCCATTTTTACTTGACTTGACCTTTTCAAGATTAACTCCACTGGGTAAAGAATGCAAAAAAACTAATAATTTTTAGCTCACAAAGTCCCTATCTGGTCCCTCCCAAGCCCTACCAAAACACACAAGCAGTCGTACCTTCAACACTTTGCCTTCCATATTTATTTGTGGGTGGTGTGGTTGTGTAGCTGAATGAGAAGCTGCTGTACATCAGACATAGGTTCTGGAGCTATGGGTTCATTTCTTACCCCTGGTTACTGTCTGTGAGATGTTTTAGATTTTCTCCCACTGTTTGTCTTATTCCACTTCTAAAAACACGCCAGTAGGTGAATTAGCTGCATTAAGTGTTTGTTGCCTTGTGGTATGCTGGCATCTTGTCCAGGGTGCAAACACTTTGTTGCACTCTTTGTCACAGTTTTTGGGTGTGCCAATCCCACTCCTGTGCCTCTTGTGGGGGTTTAAATTCTGGTCTGGGTTTACAAATACAGAAGATGCATGATGTTACTTAAACCTAGCTATTGGGGGGGGGGGGGGGGGGGGGACAAGCCTGAATAATTAGGAGGGTTGCGTCAGTAAGGGCATCAAGAAGTCATCAAAAATGGTGCCAAATCAAATATGCAAATAAATGATCCCTTCTGGCTATTCCTAATGGAAGCAGCCGAGAGGAATCACTCACCAGACCCAGTGCAACCTTGACTAGAATGAAGCTATTCACATTACTGGGCTGATAGGGAGCAGTTGTTTTCCTAAACATAGTTCTTTGTCTGCACCTCACCCATCAAATTTCATGACCCACACATTCAAACTACAATTCCAACTACACCAAAAATGGCCTTAATATAAACCTGAGCAATAGTCTTGGTTTTCATTTCCCGACAGCCCTCCCAGAAAGCTATAAATCTTCACTCTATTTTAATCCCTTCAAGATTTCCAGTCTAATTTAAAGCTTAAAATGTACTTGTGTTCTAATCAGTGACCATGAGTAGCTGGATGTACGCACCTATGAAGTTCCTCCAGGAGAGGGAGTCCTCTGCCCGTCTCCAGTTGCTGGGCCAGGCCATCAGGACAGTGTTGTGTTTCATGCCTCCCAGTCCAGCTGACTGGATCAGGTTGGAGAATCCGTCTCTTAGGTTGGAGCAAACCACAACATGACAGAAGCCTTTGGTTTTTTCTGCATGCATGGCCGCCTTGACGTTCTGTAAACAAAGAAGCTGGTTATGTGGTTTTGTCTAAACCAGTTATCTCAAATAGTCTTGCCACAATATTTTAACTACAAAGCAGCCATGCTATATGTCGACCTGAGATCATTATGTCCTTGTCTGCTTTTGGGTTGTGATCCCCTAAATTTGAATCACTAATTTATACCATTCATTGGATTTTAAAACAGCAGCCACATATTACATTGTTTATTTTTTATTCATGTACTTTAACCAACCTTCTATGTGGCACCAACATTACCTGCTGTGCCACCATGTAACCACATGGAAAGTTAAAGGGAAACTGCCTTCTGAAGAACTCAAAACCTATTACTTATTACTTAGAACCACAGATTCCACTGATGCAGATGCCTTGCCTTACTTGTACATAACTTTGTTATTAAAAAAAGATAAATACTTTCCTTTACAATATCCAGATAGGGCTTGAGTTCTGATTCCCAAATTAATACATTATGATAGGATATTATTAAATTAACTTCATATTAGCCTTTAGTTTGGATATTCATTTTTTAGCCTATATTATAATAATTTTTAATAAGCTGTTGCTTTTTTCTATACTATGCAGCAACTAAGCACATTTTGCAGCTAAAATGCTACCGGTCTACATTTTCCACTGTGTGATTTAGTCAGGCCTTGAAGGCAAATTCTTGTTGTAAAGGTGGTGGCTGAGATGGCTAAAAAACATTCCAGCCTTTGGAGCCATGAATGCAGTGCAGCTCAGCTGTATAAATTGGATGGGCTGACCAGAAAAACAAAGAATAAAGTACAGCTAATCAAGAATCGGCGTATGAATAACCTAATAACCTTTTCTGAATTTACTGATTATTATTTTGAATTTAAGTTTTTAAGACAGCTTTGGCACGGCGGCTCAGTGGGTAGCACTGTCGCCTCACAGCAAGAAGGTCCTGGGTTCGATCCCCAGGTGAGGCGGTCCGGGTCCTTTCTGTGTGGAGTTTCCTCCGGGAGCTCCGGTTTCCTCCCACAGTCCAAAGATATGCAAGTGAGATGAATTGGAGATTGTCCATGACTGTGTAAGACATCAAACTTGTGAACTGATTAATCTCGTGTAACGATTACCGTTTCTATCATGAATGTAACCAAAGTGTGTAAAACATTAAATCCTAATAAATAAATAAATAAATAAACAAAGCCATGTCAGCCATTAAGCTTGTTCCTTTAGCAATATGAAACACATTAACAAGATGATTGACAGCGATGAGCTTTATGTGTTCTGCTTTTTTTATGCTCACCGATTCAGCTTGCTTGGCCTCAGCACTTTGTGTCATGTAAGTTCCCTGCAGTACAGAAGAGACGATGGTCAGGCCTTTACCGGCTTTCAGCTGAGAGGTGAAAGAAAGCAGTCGTGGGTGTTTCACTGCCAAATCAGAATCCAGTTTCAGCAACACGAGCAGCTGGGGCCTAAAAGATACCACATGTGTAAAAACAAAAGTAAAGATTTATCCTAACTCAAGCATTTATAAAATAAATAAAAGTACTCTCTTAATGGAAGCTGGTACTGTTAAAAAAAATTCAAACTTACCTCCAGTTCTTGGTGTGTGGCGGCACTTGCTCAAGCTTTATTAGAGCGTATCGTGCTGCATTTAGAGACAGCCCTCTAATTCCATCCCCCCACTCCTTCTCTGCCCTGTAGGTTTAAAAACATATTATAAAGAAAACCTCTGCCGTTTGTTATGAATACATTTTGTTTATATTAAAATGATATTTTTAATATCACACAAAATTGAAGGAAAACTGACTCACCCTCTGTATTCAATGTATTTATATATGCATCCTGCTATCAGCAAGGCCACCAGGGCATAGTACCAAGATGAAATAAACATAAGAGAGAGACAAAGGGTCATGCCCAGTAGTGAAAGACTCCTATGGGATTAGAAGCAGATCAGTTATTTTATAGGGATTGAATATACAAAACACTAAAACAATAAGACTATATTGTTACTGTGGGTGTGGTGCATCTGAGTCATACATATAAATAGATTTGGGTGAGTCATAAATATAAAAGAGATGAGTGCCAATGAACAATTACATACAGCAAACGAGAGGTACTACTGTCTAGGGCAGTTGTAGCCTAGTGGTAAAAGTACTGAACAAGTAATCGAAAGGTCATTGGTCCAAGCCCCGCCATTGCCACACTGTTGGGCCATTGAGCAAGGCCTTTAACCCATATTTGTTTAGACAGTTATAGTACTGTAAGTAGTACTGCTTTTGGGTAGAAGTGTCATTTATTTATACTGATCAGCCATAACATTAAAACCACCTCCTTGTTTCTACACACTGTCCATTTTATCAGCTCCACTTACCATATAGAAGCACTTTGTAGGTACAATTACTGACTGTAGTCCATCTGTTTCTCTCCATACCTTTTTAGCCTGCTTTCACCCTGTTCTTCAATGGTCAGGACCCCCACAGGAACACCACAGACCAGGTATTATTTAGGTGGTGGATCATTCTCAGCACTGCAGTGACACTGACATGGTGGTGGTGTGTTAGTGTGTGTTGTGCTAGTATGAGTGGATAAGACACAGCAATGCTGATTTTTTAAACACCTCACTGTCACTGCTGGACTGAGAGTAGTCCACCAACCAAATATATACAGCCAACAGTGCCCCGTGGGCAGCGTCCTGTGACCACTGATGAAGGTCTAGAAGATGACCAACTCAAACAGCAGCAATAGATGAGCGTCCGTCTCTGACTTTACATCTACAAGGTGAACCAACCAGGTAGGAGTGTCTAATAGAGTGGACAGTGAGTGGACACGGTATTTAAAAACTCCAGCAGCGCTGCTGTGTCTAAACCACTCATACCAGCTCAACACACACTAACACACCACCACCATGTCATTGTCACTGCAGTGCTGAGAATGATCCAACACCCAAATAATACCAACTCTGTAGTGGTCCTGATCATTGAAGAACAGGGTAAAAGCTAACAAAGTATGTAGAGAAACAGATGGACTACAGTCAGTAAGTGTAGAACTACAAAGTGCTCCTATATGGTAAGTGGAGCTGATAAAATGGACAGTGAGCGTAAAAAACAAGGAGGTGGTTTTAATGTTATGGCTGATCAGTGTATACATATATATTATTCAATAGAATGACACAAATTGCACTTGGGTGACATACCAGTGATAGAACTTAAACCTGGGCCTCCAATTTGGGGTGCGTAGTAGAGTTTGGACTGCACAAGCCAAGTTGACAAACAGGTAGCACATCAAGAAAAACCTGCACCAGGAAAAAAACGAAAGAGATCATCATGAAGCATTAAGAGATAATAACACAGACTATGCAAGTCAGACCTTAAATGAACTGTTCTGCTTTACAATTAAATATTACATATTTTACCTCAATTATATTAATAATAGTGTACTTTTGGAATGGGGAAATATTATGGAGACACATTAAGACATACTGCTCTTGATCCCCATGGCATAATTTTAAGCTGGATATTCTTTGTATCTAGGGTGTAAACAATTAATACACTGATATGGATTTATTAATTTGTTCTGTGTTTTACCACCACTTTATTCTATTCAGGGTCATAGTGGGTACAGTTAACTGGGCAAAAGGCAGGAAACAGTTTGGACAGGTCAACAGTCCATCACACTCATTCATAGGGGGCTTGTGGGAGGAAACTGGAGGAAACTCAAGCTAACCATATTAATAACCACTTTATTTTGGTCAGGGTAAAGGTGAATATAGTGGGCCCAGAAATATACCAGGATAAGATCTTAGACAGGGCACCAATCCATTACAAGGAAATGGATTTTGGGGAGATAATACGTTTTTGGGTGATAACCCTGAGAGAACTGAGAGAATAGGATTTGTATATGTCACTCTGCAGCATCTTTTCTTTTACAGCAGTGACACTAGAAATGATAGTGGCATTCTTCTATGGTTGTCCTTTCCAGTAGTAACAGATGAAAAAGTAAAAAGAGAGCTGATATTCATACTTACATTGAAAGAATAGGAGTGACAGCATCCAGTGAGGCAATAAGAATGCCAATTTCACAGATTCCTACAGTCAGCAACAAAGCCCAGGTTGGCTCACCGTTGGATTTACTGTGACCAAACACCTTGAGGACACATAGAGCAACATGCATAGAAGTTTTTTTTTTAATATTCATTGTATATACGGTATGTGTGACATAACACCCTTTTTTGGAGTATATTTTATTAAAATATAACAAATGGCATGTATTTCAGTATATCAGCTGTACTGTAAAAGAATTGTGGCAGTAACCTGTAGGAATGGAATGATTCCATCATGTGCAATGGCATGCAGCAGTCTGGGAGCGCTGGTAAGGCTCTGTAATCCCGCACCGCAACAGGAAAAGAATGAGCCAATCACAATCAACCAATGTGAAGGCCATGCCAAAGTGCCTATCACAGGTCTTCCTTTTACAGACTTGCCAAACCTAATAATACACAACACAAGAGAATCAAGAGTCAAACATTAAAAAGCATCTATCTATCTGTCTATCTATCTATCTGTCTGTCTGTCTGTCTGCCTGAAACACTGATAAAAATAACACTTACTTGTCTCGTAGTAACACACCATCCATGCAGGCACCAAATAACACCACACATGACATATCTAAACCCAATGGTTAAGGTATTTAACTGTTAAACTGTACACAAAAACATTTCCAAAACATTTACACTGTCAGTTTACATGAACAGCATTTAGCGCTTTTATCCAAAGCGACTTACAGTTGTGACTTTAAAGGTTAAGGGTCTTACTCAGGAGCCCAAGAGTGGCAACTTGACAGTGGTGGGGCTTGAATCAGCCACCCTCTGATCACTAAACCCACTACTGTGTAACTGAAGTGAAGGTTTTAAGATTCAAACTTGTCTCTACATGTACTACATGTAGAGAGAGTTCTCAATCTCAGTCAGTAAATGCTCTGTTGACTCAGCAGAAGGATACAGATGATGGAAGTGGTAACAATGGCCATAATGGTTCCAATAGGAATAGACCTCTGAGCATCTCTCAGAGCTCCAGATCGGTTTGATCCTGCCATGATCCCTATAAAGAAAAAACAGACTTTTATTGCCAGCGATAAAATATTTAGTCCTGAAACTTTAATACTAGACAACAAAATGACATGTCGTATAGACCTATATTTATATTTTAATCTTTTGTTTAGTTAGTTAATAGATAGTTATTAGTGAAACAAATGTAACCAATTTCTTAATAGTTGGAACCACTATGGATCAAGATGGGTCATAACCAATGGATGCTGTGACAGTTTATAATGTCGCACTAGGGCTACTGATTAGTTTTAATTTAGATTTATTATTCTTGTTATTCTCAAAAACTTGAACTGAGATCAGACCAAATCTTGGACTGATGGAATTTTCTGACAGGCATCTTGATGCTATGCTTTGGAAGCAGTGGCAAGCTGCCAGCTGGCAGGATCTGCTAAAGAATACAACAATAGCAATGACAGATTTAATGAATGTGGCAAAATGTGGTGTTATGTTTGTACTTTTTAGCTTTTGTTTATTATAGAACCCATCAAGTATTATGGATATGATGGCCTTTTTGGCATCCTGGTGTTTCCATTCCATTACTTAAATTCATTACAAACAAGATGAAAGTTAAATAGACACAACGTTTCATTTGATTCTCATATAAATGCTTCTCTCACCTGTGACTGAGGGGAAGTAAATTCCCACCATCAGCGTGAAAAAGGTGGCAATGTCATTAAAAATATATGGCTTTCCAGATGTATGATCCTCTGTTGACTCCGATGGTCGATTCTCTTTCCCTACCAACATCTCTGAAGGACCATAATGACTCCACAGGTTATCTAAAAGAAAGACAATCTCAATGAAAAAAATCTGACTGAATATGTTATTATACAGGGTGGGCCATTTATATGGATACACCTAAATAAAATGGGAATGGTTGGTGATATTAACTTCCTGTTTGTGGCACATTAGTATATGGTAGGGGGAAAACTTTTCAAGATGGGTGGTGACCATGGCGGCCATTTTGAAATCGGCCATTTTGGATCCAACTTTAGTTTTTTTCAATGGGAAGAGGGTCATGTGACACATCAAACTTATTGAGAATTTCACAAGAAAAACAATAGTAACTTTATTCTTTCATGAGTTATTTACAAGCTTCTCTTTGTTTACAGCCATTGACATGTCGCAGAGGTTAACACGTGAGGAGCGGATAGAAATTGTGTTGATGTCTGGTGAACGCAGTACCCGGGTCATTGCAGCAGATTTCAATGCAAGACACCCTACGAGACCACCCATCTCCCATGCTACAGTTAGCAAACTGCTTGCCAAGTTTCGTGAAACTGGTTCAGTGTTGGATTTGCCAAAATGTGGACGCATGAAAACTGTCACTAATGAAGAAACATCAGTGGCTGTCCTAGCTTCATTCAGCAAGAGCCCACAGCGTAGCACTCGCCGCATGTCACTGGAGAGTGGCATCAGTCGAACATCCCTTCGGCGGATATTAGCTACTCACAAATGGCACCCTTACAAACTCCAGCTGCTGCAGCATCTCAACGAGGATGACCCAGATCGGCGCACTGAATTTGCAGAATGGGCAAAACAAAAATTGGAACACCACCCATTTTGAAAAGTTTTCCCCCTCCCATATACTAATGTGCCACAAACAGGAAGTTAATATCACCAACCATTCCCATTTTATTTAGGTGTATCCATATAAATGGCCCACCCTGTATACACTGGGTTATATATTTGCCAGTATGTTTGAAGCATGTTATTTTATCTAAACCATTACCTGAGATGACACCACTGAGCAGGCCTGGGATGCCTTGGATCTCTTCCAAATTGTTCTCGGTGAAGTATGGATCACATGATGCATCAAGAGAAGAATTATCGCAGAACATTTTCCACAGCTTTGTTGTATGTGTTACATTGTCAATGACTTCAGTCTTCAGGCATTTGTCAAATTTGAGATTTGCCAGCGAACGGTTGCCCAGCAGACAAATTCTGATGGATAGTAATAATAGAGTATTAATGCAAAGTAGAAAAAATATGTTTGTAAAGAAAATTAATTGCTAAATTAATTTAGTAATTGACTGTGCATTGCTATAGAAACACCAAAACACTGTTTGATAGTTTTGCAGGTGTGTAGAAGATCTACAGAGGATTATATCTTTCAAATTAATAATATAGCACTTTCTTGTCTATTTCGCAAGTTTTCATGAATGCATATGCAACATTTCTAGCTGAATGGTGTTAATACAAGTACAGATTTACCATCCAGAGTATGGTTAACCAACTCAGGTAGGTCCTTATCAACATAGGTCATTATGTTGCTGTTTATCTTAAGTTATTGTTCATTTTAAATCATTTCTATCAACTGCTTTATCCTGGTTAACACTGGGCGCAAGGCAGGAATACACTTGACAGGACAACAATTCATCACAGGGCTTTGGCCAATCCCCCTCAGCCATAGCCAGTCATCACTGTTTAGACGCCCAGTTTGCTGATAGTTGGAGGGCAAGCGTAATAGACCACTGCACCACCTGAGTGTATAAGGTTATACTAAACAGCGTGTTAAAGAAATTAAAATATTGCTGATATTAATTGGCCATTTGAGATCCTATATAAGTACTGTAAAGCAGTGGTCCCCAACTACCGGGCCACAAAAAAAGAATAAATAAATAGATATCGCTACTAGAGCAATTACATTTCCAATACTCTTGGGGTGTGAGCAGCGTCTCATTGCAGCGAAAAAGCTCAGAGTTCCCACCGAATTTCCATTCTATAGTTCTTCTATTTTAAATCCCCCCACCCCTGCCGGTCCTTCAAATTATATCTTATATGAAACCAGTCTGTAGTGCAAAAAAGGTTGGGAAGTGCTGCCTTAAAGGTAACTCTTAAGAAGGGAGAATGTCTAAAAGTCAAAAGTAACTCATTCCAAAAGTGTAAAATGTTGGCGGCCAAAACTATATTAGTAATATAATAGTAATTTACATTAATATATAGTGACATTAGACAAAGTTTATTTATTTATATATGTACGGGGAGAGAGCGCTTATAGTCTGGATTTAGCGCCATCTGATTTCCACCTTTTTGGATGCTCAAAGAAGCTTTAAGGGAAAGAAGATTTTCATGTGGTGATGATGTGAAAGCAACAGTGCATCAGTGGGTATGTGCTCAACCAAAAACATTTTTGCTGATGGCATTAAAAAAGTCTATGTGTGTGCATGTCGTACTCACTGGAATTCTGGAGGGCTGATGACAGTCCTGATGACTCCAGCATATATAGCCATAATGGACAGAATTACACAGGACAGGAAGACCAGTGCTAGTTTATTCACATACTTCACCCCAACAAACACAAGGAGAGCCATGAGGGCCAGGCAGCCCGTTCCATACGCACGCATGAGGTTAGAGTGGGTTAACAGCTGGTTTTTAGACAATGCTTCTTCATTTGGCAGTATGTACATCTATGCAGGAAACAGAACAGTGTTCAAAATCATGAGATGTTTTAATACTTAATAAAATTGGTATATTATATGCCAGCCCTCATCATCCATACCTTAAATGTAGCTATGATGCAAAGTATATACAGTGAATCCAGAAAGTATTTAGACCCCTTAGGTTTTTAATTTATATAATTGCCAATTGTACCCAATAATCTAAACCTCATCTCTCAAAATGTATCAATAACCAAAAATTAAAAGGTGTAGATCAGGATGAGAATATAAAACAATCATTTTTAGGTTTCCAGGACCTTAGTGGCCTCAATAATTTATAAATGGAAGAAGCTTAACACAACCTTTAACCTTTTTTTAATGATACCATGCAGCCAAATTAAGTATCTGTGCAAGAATCAGATGGGGGTTTTCAAATTAGATGGTAAAGAGTCTAAGAATCTAGGACCAAAGAAAGACTTAATAGCCAAACATATGTTGACAACCCTCTTATTTACCAGGTCCAGATGTTTAGCCACACCCATTGCTAACAGGTGTATAAAATCAACTATATCAATCAATTATATTATATATGCAGCCAGCTTTGTAGAAACAGTTGGACTGCTCCCTGTGTAGAATGCAAGGACCATAAAGACATGGTAAGGTTGGTGTGAAGGAATCCTGTGGCCTGTATAGCTCGTTGAACACCTTTAGGATTAACTGAAATGTTGATTCCCACTCATGCCTTCTTATTCACCATGTTAAATGGGGCATTTTTGGCAGTGTGCAAAGTTTTACAGACATGCTGCAAAATCTTTAGTTGCAGGCCTTTTCAGAAAAGTGAAAACTATTTTAGCAATTCCATATTAATGCCAATGAGTTCTGAACTGGACGTCCACATTTGTTTGGATATAAAGTGAATCAGTAGAGTTTTTTTCTGTACTTACCAAAAGGATCTCCATGGTGCCCAGTATGTACATGGACCCAGCAAAGGTTGTGCCCAGATAGAAGCATACCCCAACAGCACCTCCAAACTCTGGACCCAGTGACCTGGATATCATGTAATATGAGCCACCAGCTAAAAAGGAAATATGACATGTAAAAAAATCTAACATATCTGCTTATTAAAAAATAAATCATTTAAAATAAAACAGCAAATAAAACAAGTCTGGACAATGTTAGCATAGTTATACCTGGCACCACACCATTAGTTGCGATGGCACTCATTGATATTGCAGTCAGCAAAGTCTGTAGGGCAAAGCATAAATTCATAAATTATCACATGTGGTTACAAAAACATTAAAAATACATTTTAGATGTTCAGAAAGAGATATGAGGTCAACAAAACTGCTGTAACGTGCTTACACAGACACAGCACATGAAAACAATGGCGAAAGAGCCCAAGATTCCAGCTGTGCCCACAATCCAGGTGAGACGCAAAAAGAGAATCACACCCAGTATGTTCTGCATACATGGCAAGAACACACCGATAAATGTGCCCATCAGATGAGCCTGGGAATACAAGGACAAAGAAAGCTGGAATGAGCATCTGTTTCAAATGGTGTGATCTGAAATACATGAACTATAAAAAAGTAAAGTACATTACTTATATTTTTGCACCACAAAATGTATATATTGATTTTATTTAATTTATGTATATTTAATAAATGCTAGTTCACTATTAAACCAAGATAACATTTTCATATATCACAACTCCAGTTCCCAAAAGGCTGAAACAGAATAATGTAAATAATGCAAATTCGTAATGTAAATAATGCAAAATGTAATGTAAAAAATGCAAATTCGAATACTAAATAATAATATATATCATATCATATTATTTATTAGATTGTATCTTTATAATGTAAATATGACCCATATTTAACTGTAAATAATTCTTAAGTAATATATTCATTGTTTTAACAAATCAGCTTAACAGTGTTTGAACATATATACACCTTATTTCTATATTTAAAGGCTGTAACAGGTTAAAAAGTCACAAGGACACCAATTGTAGCTTTGAAAGTGAAATTGCTCCCTATTCATACTTAATATACACTTTAGCTGCTCGACAGTCCAGGATCTCTGTCACATTTTGCATAATGCACCACACCCCTTTCAATAGAAGACAAATCTGGACTGCAGACAGGCCAGTCTAGCTCCTGTTCTCTCTTATGATAAAGCCAAGCTGATGCAACACACATTGTCGCTTGGCATTGTCTTGTTGAAACTATTGTATGATCGAAATCACCAAATTGCATTGTGATGTCATGGCACTAACACACCCCAATACTATCACAAATGTTGGCTTTTAAACATTGCATTGTTAACAATCGGGAGGACCCTTGTCCTGGAGAATACAGCACCAATTATTTCCAATAACGATCTGAAAGTGGACGCATCTGACCACAGCACATTTCCACTTCAGCCCATCTCAAAAAAGCTTAAGCACCATTTCTGAATGTTGTTGATGTAGGGTGTTAATCTGCATTTTAGATAAAGAGCTTTCTGAATGATTCCTGTGTCCATGTGGTTTAATTTATTAAAATAAACGTCATTATTAACTATTTCTATGGCATTTTAATGATATACATATAAAAGACAGCTTACACATATATGCTTTCTGTTTTTATTTGCATTTTACCAGCTTATCTACTGGGCAAACTTGGGTCAAAAAACTGTTTTTTAAAAGTGCATCTTTATCATGGAACCATTGTGACTGAGATGGTTTGGGACTGACCCTGACAGTGACTTTCTTCACTCCATCCTCACTCTCAGCTTTCTCATGATCAGCGACCCCCTGTGGTAGGTTGGTGTAATTGGCCAGTTTGTTCAGGAGGGATGACACCATTGGTGTGCTGTCCATTTCTTCCTGTTAGTGTAGAGACATGAGAGCAAAACAAAACAAACATTATAAACGTCCTTACATTATGTACAATGATTCGTTTAAAATAACTGTATGAAAAAGCAGGTAATGAACCGAAATTTATATGTATAAATTAGGGCTGTCGAAGTTAACGCGATAATAACGCATTAACGCAATCTCAATTTAACGTGATTAAAAAAAATAGTGCCGTTAACGCAGATTCTAGTTCATGTTGAGACTTGACTGGTAGAACAAACGTTTTAATGTTGGACTTGCCACCGTTGTTCATTTGCGGTTTGTTAAAATAATATAACTGAGCGTCGTAGGGATGCACTTGCATAATAAAGAAATAAATACACGGTATATTCACAAGTTGTCGGGAGCAAAACACTTTATTAACTTAATCTGTTACGGCACAGAATACCGGAGTCAAGCACGCTAGTCCATGAACTATGGAAGCCCCAAAAGGGTCAAAACACACTCACTTCGTGTAGAAACGTCCACTTTTCACATTTCACTTAAAAATCCTTGTTTTCTATAACATTTACACAGATTTTATTTAATGCGATTAATCGCGATTAACTATATGAAATTCTGAGATTAATCGCGATTAAAAATTTTAATCGTTTGACAGCCCTAGTATAAATACAAACAACTGTCAATAGATACAGCATGAACCAAACTAAGCTTTAATGCTTTTATAATTTTAGGAATGATTGAACTGTACCTCAAACAGGGCCATGTTTTTGCCATCACAGCTTCTGTCATAATCAGTGCTGCTAATAAATGGACTCTCCTCTTCAGGGCTGTCCTCACCTTTTACAAAACACACACAAATGCACAAAGATTTAAATTACAGTCGACCCTTGAGTTACGAAGGGTTTACCATACGAACATTTCGGGTTACGAGCGATCTTTGTCAACTTAACGTACGAACAAATTTCGGATTACGAACCGAAATTCGCAAAACACATGACGTCACGAACAAGTTGACTCCGAGCGTCTCTCTCCCTGTATATATACAGTGAGCGAACATTCGGACAGTGGACGGTGTTTTTCCGGTGTTTTCAATATTAAAATGTCCCCAAATAAGGTGCAGAGAGAGCGCAGAGCAGAGAAAATGAAAAAATGTATTACATTTGTTGTTGTATAATTACTCCTGCCAGTAGGTGTCACTGTGTATCAGACAGAGGGGACAGTGAGTGAGAGAGAAGAAGGAATTCGGCTCAGTAAAGTATTCTTTCCTTCGTGCAGTTACACCTACAAAATACAACAAGGAAATAATAGAGAAATTTGAGAGTTATTGTTGTTTCTGGTGGATTACTAGTACATTTTACAAAAAAAGAAAAAAATGTATGGTGTATGTGATGGTGTATTATGGTGTATGAAATGTGATGTATGTGTTTTATGTACAGTACTACTGTGTATTGTTGTTTATTATTGTTTATTACAGGAATGTCTATTCTATAATTTAAGATTTAAGGGAAAATACCTTGTATTTATAACAAAAAAGACAGTTTAAGACATTAGAAATGTTAGATAAGGGGGTGGTTTGGCACGGATAAATTCTATTTAAATTTTTTCTTATGGGAAAAATAGGTTTAACATTTGAACATTTTGACTTAAGAACAGCCCTTTGGAACTAAGTTTGGAATTAAGTTCGTAAGTCAAGGGTCTACTGTATTTAAAAGATTCATTCTGACCTTTTCATTTGGTCTTAAACACACAGTTACAGTTTGTTATACAGTGAAACTACAAGTATTATCATAACAAAATAAATTAGGTCAGGTCAAGTCAATTTTATCTGTACAGCGCTTTTTATGATAGACATTGTCTTAAAGCAACTTTACAGCAGGACCCAAACCCCAAGCCAAGGTAAAACTCCCTTTAAAATTACAGGACGAAACCTTGAAAGGAACCAGACTCAGCAGGGACCCATTTTCCATGGGAAATACTCCAAATATATTATATTGTCTTCTTGATTTGTTATAATATCAATTCTATGCAAACACGGGGGAAAAAATCTTCTTCCAAACAGTGACTGGAGGTTTGGTTCGAATGCAGGTGCCCAAAACTGTGGCGCTATGTAGCATCCACACTAATGCCACTGTGCTGTCCACCACTGTACCCATTCACAATGAGTCTTCTATAAATGGAATCAAATTTTGTATAAAAATACAATATTAATAAAACAGAAAGACAATTTGCTGAGTTTGCTAGGAGTGTATGCTAAATATGAATGTTATTGCATAACAAAATCAGTTGTTTGTTTGTTTATTAGGATTTTAACGTCATGTTTTACACTTTGGTTACATTCATGACAGATACGGTAGTTACTCATTACACAAGATTCATCAGTTCACAAGGTTATATCAAACACAGTCATGGACAATTTAGTGTCTCCAATTCACCTCACTTGCATGTCTTTGGACTGTGGGAGGAAACCAAAGCACCCGGAGGAAACCCACGCAGACACGGGGAGAACATGCAAACTCCACACAGAAAGGACCTGGACCGCCCACCTGGGGATCGAACCCAGGACCTTCTTGCTGTGAGGCGACAGTGCTACCCACTTAGCCACCGTGCCACCCCACAAATCACTTGTGACCCTGCTAATCATCACATCAAAGGAAATAATACAATACTTTAATCAAGTCAGTATAAATGTATAATCTATTCTAATTCATCAACACAGAATTAATCTCCTATCAGTGGTTTAATGAGCCCACAGTGTTGCTGCTTTTTTGAACGGTAATAAACTTTAGGAAAATGTCCATTGTACCCCTCACGCTGTGACCTCAGTTATTAAAGCTTGTTTCTTGGTCAGTGTAGTTTAGATAAGCAGAAGAATCCTCTCCAGCCCTACCTTAACAAACAAGTCCACTGTAACTAAGCACTTTTACATGTAAATAAAAATCTGATCATTATTCAATTTTAGAAGCTCTTCTATCTGTTAAATTCTGTGTATGTAAACAATCAATGCTTGTGTGGAGTCCTTGAAGCTCCTGACAAACAGATCTTACACCAGAGGCAGTTTGGAATTCAATAATGAGCAGTCCAACCAAGGAAAATTCCTTGAATTCTTTTGTGCAACCAATTCCACCAACTACCATCTATCTGAATATGGCAAGGCTGTCATATATGACATTTACGATATGGGGCCGATATGGGGAAGGTGGGCAATATTCAGATTTAATCAAAACACCCCCTTCAATATAAAGGTAAAATTATAAAGAAACATATTCCAGTCATTAGTGTTGGACATTCTTAGGATCCATAGGTGTTCCCATCAGTTGGTCATATGGCGGGAAATGTTTAATGTTTAATTCATGGTACATATTCAATCTTGCTACATTAAGATTGCATGGCTGCAGTCATCACTAACGTGAATTTCTCCACATGTTTTGACCTGTAGCGTATAATTTGGCAATACTCCTCCGGGTTCCATATTTCGCAAATGAAATAATGCTCACTTAGCACAAGTGAACAGGAAGTTACAACATTAAATTACATGTCACTGCATGACAGTAAGAGCTATATATAACTCCTTAAGCTGTCACAATAGCTCACAATGCATAAGCTGCCTACTGCATCTGTGTGTGACAGGTATGAAGCTGCATAGTTTATTTGCAGACATATAAACAAATACAAACGGTATAGAGAAACAAAATACAAGAACTATTACACATGCATTGTATACGTAGTATACCGTTCTATGTTTAGAAATACATTATAGGGCCAAAAATTTTGGACATGAGCTTGTTGGATACTTACTTTGTTTACGTGCTGTCTAATCTATCCCACAGCTTCAAGAATACCACTTTAATGAGATCATTTCATTTGTCAGTGGATTTATAAACTATTTTAATTGTTTTAAATTTGTATTTTAAAGTGGGCTTTACAATGTACTTTGGCCTTGTATTTAAGTATGTAAAATATCACCTGTGGCAAATAAGAAAATCTAAATATTACATTTTGTTGTTATTATAATCACATTTTACAGTGTTATACCACAGCATTTAATTTCCACACTCATTAAGATTGCTATGCTGCAGTTGAGATAAAAATAATAATACAATAAATGAATACATTACTATACTTATTTAAATAATTAAAAAATGACAAGACTGAGATGACCATTCAGAGATGAAAAAGGGTTTCTAGGGGCCGAAACTGGGACAAATGAAAACACTAAGAAGAAGGCCATAACAAGAGACCAGGCTAGAGTCCTTCAAACCTAACTCACAGATGTGCTGGTACATTCTACTATAACACGTTTACATCTGCAGCATTTAGGAGACGCTTTTATCCAAAGCAACTTACAGTACTGTGACAGCATACTGTCTAAGCAAGTGAGGGTTAAGGGCCTTGCTTGAGGGCCCAACAGTGACAAACTGGCAGTGGTGGGGCTTGAACCAGAGACCTTTTGATCACTAGTCCAGTACCTTTAGGCTACAACTGCCCATACCACAAGCTCTTATTAATAATTCCAAAAAAACAATAACAAAACAAGAAATCTCACCTACTGGTTTTGATCTTAAGCCTTCCCCATATTCCATATCCAAAAAAGAAAGCAACAGACAGATCAGAGGTTCCTTTATGAGCTCCAGTAATTACATGTAAGTGGTACCTCGACCGTACAGTCTTTTCATGGCTAAGTCTCTCCTGGTTTCTTCAGCACTGCTCTCTGTGGATCAGAGCTCTTAATTACTCTACTGAATTTCTTTAGACTCCTTTTAAAAGTTCCCGAGGCTGATTAAGATGCTGTGCTCTCTCTCTCTCTAACAGCATGCTTTAATCTGCACCACTATCTCAGATTATCTTCTTTGTGTCACTGACCACTCTTTGAGTATGCTCTCACATGGAGGGCTGTGTTTGTTCTAAGTGGCTATTACACAGGCACACAATTCACCTATGGTATGTGCTTCAGGCCATTAGGATGGCTCCTGTACATGAAATGAATGCACTGATCTGATACAGGATACTAAAAGTGAGGGCAACACTAGCCTGAAATCAATGCTGAATCAGTATTAGATCAGGTTTTACAACACACACATATAGAACGACAAGGTAAATCACAATAAAGTTATAAGTCCGGTTGCCAATCAGATCTGTAAAATATCTAAGCCTATCTCCTCACTGCTGTAGTAGCTGGGACAAATTAATGATTCCTTTTAGGGACCGAGTTAAATTGTCTTGAGCTTAGATTGGGCTTTTGGCACTTGAAAGCTTGACTAAATGATGTTGCTGACCAAACAGATGAAGAACAATAAAAGCAAAAGCTTCCTTCTAGTATGCAGCTTCTAAGCTCATAGTGATAAAAAGTGTTAAATGTATGTGGGTGTGAACGGTGTCAAACATTTTCTAGCATCTTCTAATCCATTATAAATGATTGAACTTTTGTAATAAAGTTAAGTTTGTTGCTGTATGCATATTTGATCCAATGTTTTTTTTAAAGTTACTTTTTAAAACTCACTTCCAGGGCTGCTCAGGTGGCGCAGCGGTAAAAACACACGCTGGAACACCAGAGCTGGGATCTTAAAGACATTGTATCGAGTCTCAGCTCTGCCTGTCGGCTGGGCTGAGCAGTGACATGAACAACGATTGGCCTGTTGTTCAGAAAGGGGTAGGATATTAAAGCCGGCTAGGGACTCTCTCATAACTAATGCAATTACGACCTTTGCTGGCTGATTGATGGCGCCTGCACAGAGATGGGAAAAGAGTGCAGTCATGGTGTAGCTCTCCATACACAGTGCTGATCCGCATTGCACTCGTCAAATTGTAGGTGACAAAATGCATACAGCTGCTGCCCATGTGTCGGAGGGGGCCAGGGTTAGCTTCATTCTCCTCAGTCAGGGCAGGGATCGGTATTGGTGCATGATGCAAACAATATATATATATATATATACAGTGTATCACAAAAGTGAGTACACCCCTCACATTTCTGCAAATATTTCATTATATCTTTTCATGGGACAACACTATAGACATGAAACTTGGATATAACTTAGAGTAGTCAGTGTACAGCTTGTATAGCAGTGTAGATTTACTGTCTTCTGAAAATAACTCAACACACAGCCATTAATGTCTAAATAGCTGGCAACATAAGTGAGTACACCCCACAGTGAACATGTCCAAATTGTGCCCAAATGTGTCGTTGTCCCTCCCTGGTGTCATGTGTCAAGGTCCCAGGTGTAAATGGGGAGCAGGGCTGTTAAATTTGGTGTTTTGGGTACAATTCTCTCATACAGGCCACTGGATATTCAACATGGCACCTCATGGCAAAGAACTCTCTGAGGATGTGAGAAATAGAATTGTTGCTCTCCACAAAGATGGCCTGGGCTATAAGAAGATTGCTAACACCCTGAAACTGAGCTACAGCATGGTGGCCAAGGTCATACAGCGGTTTTCCAGGACAGGTTCCACTCGGAACAGGCTTCGCCAGGGTCGACCAAAGAAGTTGAGTCCACGTGTTCGGCGTCATATCCAGAGGTTGGCTTTAAAAAATAGACACATGAGTGCTGCCAGCATTGCTGCAGAGGTTGAAGACGTGGGAGGTCAGCCTGTCAGTGCTCAGACCATACGCCGCACACTGCATCAACTCGGTCTGCATGGTCGTCATCCCAGAAGGAAGCTGACGCACAAGAAAGCCCGCAAACAGTTTGCTGAAGACAAGCGGTCCAAGAACATGGATTACTGGAATGCCCTGTGGTCTGACGAGACCAAGATAAACTTGTTTGGCTCAGATGGTGTCCAGCATGTGTGGCGGCGCCCTGGTGAGAAGTACCAAGACAACTGTATCTTGCCTACAGTCAAGCATGGTGGTGGTAGCATCATGGTCTTGGGCTGCATGAGTGTTGCTGGCACTGGGGAGCTGCAGTTCATTGAGGGAAACATGAATTCCAACATGTACTGTGACATTCTGAAACAGAGCATGATCCCCTCCCTTCGAAAACTCCCTTTTCCAACAGGATAACGACCCCAAACACAACCTCCAAGATGACAACTGCCTTGCTGAGGAAGCTGAAGGTAAATGTGATGGATTAAACCCAATTGAGCACCTGTGGCACATCCTCAAGTGGAAGGTGGAGGAGTTCAAGGTGTCTAACATCCACCAGCTCCGTGATGTCATCATGGAGGAGTGGAAGAGGATTCCAGTAGCAACCTGTGCAGCTCTGGTGAATTCCATGCCCAGGAGGGTTAAGGCAGTGCTGGATAATAATGGTGGTCACACAAAATATTGACACTTTGGGCACAATTTGGACATGTTCACTGTGGGGTGTACTCACTTATGTTGCCAGCTATTTAGACATTAATGGCTGTGTGTTGAGTTATTTTCAGAAGACAGTAAATCTACACTGCTATACAAGTTGTACACTGACTACTCTAAGTTATATCCAAGTTTTATTTCTATAGTGTTGTCCCATGAAAAGATATAATGAAATATTTGCAGAAATGTGAGGGGTGTACTCACTTTTGTGATACACTGTATATATAATCCCTTTCGGTTTATTACTTCGAAGTGTTTTTTCCAGTCACATAAAAATAAAGGGTCATGCAAAACATGCATGTCCTTTACAAGTGCATGTAATCTTTTGACATCTATTGTGTGTTTAAAATTGTGGTTTAGATTTTCTTTTAGAGAAATACTTTTTTCAACCATGTATAAAACTACTGGAGTATAACTACAGTGGATCATTCTGCTCCACATACCTGATTTGACACAGTTTTTATGCCGGATGCCTTTCCTGATGCATCTGACAAGTGCACCTCACAATGTCTGGACAGTATGCCCATTCCTCCAAGATTTAGTCAATCATGCCAGCCAATAGCACTGCTCAGACTTAATCCCTGAATCACAGCAGTTGTGGGCTACCATATTTTACTTACTATTGTTTCTGCTTCTGGTTAGCGTGTTTCCTACTGGAGCTGACTAATAAAAAAAAACTTCCTTTGTGTGTAGATGGATGGATTGATGGATGAATGGATGGATAGATAGATAATCTTACCAGAGGGTAAATTTGTGATATTGCTAATCATTTTTAATCATGAAGTAATGCACACATGTAAACATTTAAAAGAAAATCAGCAACGTAGCAGACAAGGTAAAGATAGCTCACCGCTAGCCACATATATGACATAGTTAAACTGGGAACTACACTAGGTCACTAATTACACAGTTCACTCAAGTTCTCTCAGTGAAGCCTGCATGTGTGTCGGAGGAAGAAGGTACAGCTGTGCCCCTCTTAGCTCTCTGTGTGCTCCAGTACACGTGGTATAGAAATATCCTGGTGTTTAGTGCAAAATGCTGAAACTACAAAATGCTACTGCGCACTTGTAAACAGAGCCGTTTTCTTATCGCATTACATCATCATGAGTAATACTGAGCAAGTACATTCTCGAAGTTGTCCTTCATGTCTGGATAAGTCTCATGTTTCACAGATAATGTAGAATTTATTATATTTCTATACTCCTGACATGTGTATTTCCCTGTTATCAAGAGAGGAAGTTTCTTCCCACTCACAATAACTAATCTAGCTGACTGTCAAGTTTACTGAGTGTACACAGAACTGTTGTTGTAAGGAATGTTAGGCAATGACTAGATCATTATCCAAATATCCAAACTGGTTTTCCTTGCTCTTTATAGTCTCTGGAGTGGACAACAATAGCACTGGTCTAGATCAGGGTTTTTTAAACTTTTTTTCAAGCGACCCACATTTTGTCCATGATTTTTACTGTGACCCAGGAAACACAAATAATACAACAAATATATTTAATTAATGAAATTGGTGACAATCTGGTTCTAGTGTGGTTTACAAAGTGTAACGTAAAGCCTCCACAAGGGGGTGTTCGTGTACAAGTTCATTTCGGGTTTATGTGACTGTTAAAACTCGTTATTTAATTTTTTTTCTGCGACTCATTATATTTGGCTCACAACTCTTGACTAGGATTTGATCTAGACCCATCCACTGACCTCCGAGGTGCCTTTCAACTGCAGATTTTTGCATGTGCAATATTACCAACATATCACCTCCCAGGCTTGATTACTACCAGACCTGTTTAATCAGTAAGTGTTAATCAAAATTCTTTTAAAAGCACACTGAGGACTTATCCATGAAGTCACAAAACAGGTTTCACTAACCTTCAATAAAATCAGTTTATGATTCCACCTTCAGAAAAAGACTGTGAAAAAGACTGCAAGAGTTGCAGGGTGAAACCACTGCAAACCAAAACACCTTAATGATCCTCAAGCCGTTTGGGATAATATAATGTTCTGTGAGCTGATAATACATAAATGAAACTGAAAGCCAGAACTCCACAATAACAAAATCGTACCATCAGCCGAACATGGTGGTAGTGTGGTGTTGTTTTGCTGCTGGGCAACTTTTCACAATTATTATAATTATTATACATTATACTCTCTACTAAAAAATCCTAAAGAAAAGTATGTGTTAATCAGTCCTTCCTGTAAAGCTCTAAAGAAAGAAAACGTTTAGACTGTGGCAGTGTTTTAGTAGTGACCTAGTCAAAGCCTCCAGTGAGGTACTGTGGCCAAATCAAAATGATTCTGTAAAGAAGAGTGGGTCAAACTATCCTTGTAAAATGGATTTGTGTTTTCTCATGTAGTTCTTGTTAGAAATAATATTTTGTAGAAGGATTAATTAATAATGAAAGCAAATAATGTGACAAACATGAAGAAATCACTGAATTTCTGTACTGTATATACCTTTATTGTTTTAACAGCGACTATGGAAGTGACGGGACCCAGTTGTCTGTGTTCACTTAATCAAATTAATAGCATTGTAATTACTTTAGTAATAAGTATTTGCTTTATAGTACTTTTTGTGAAATTTGATCTAATTTGATTGTTGTGTTGATATCACTTTGTTTTTCCACTTAATGTCATTTTAGATACCCTGTATTGTTTTTTTTTATGTTACACCATGGCCCATGAGGTACAATGACCGGAGCATGCTTGCTGAACCCCCAATCCCTGCCCCCGCCACCGTCACTCACATCTTAACAGCCCCCTGAGTAAGGCGTGAGACCTACTGGTATTGTCTGTCAGGATTTGTCTATTGTTTGTTGAAGGCCACTTAAAAAGCATTGCTTTGATTGGTCACTTGCAACATTCTTTGTCTTGAACAACAAAGATATTTAAATGCTTTGCTAAAGTCAAGGTTACATGCTTACATTTGGCGCTAGGTCTGCTGTCAGACAGTTCTTGTGGGTTTGTTATGCATGGGAATCAAGTATATGGAAATAAGACAGCAAGTTTATTTTCATAACTGTTAGATTTGCAACCATTAAGTTTGTTTCATTCTTTGCCCAAGGTGCTTCTTGGATCTATGGAAAAGTGGGGACTGGGGTAGCCTAGTGGGTAGAGCTTTGGGCTATAACTCAAAAGCACACTGAGGATTTGTCCATGAAGTCACAAAACAGGTCTCACTAAACTCAAGTACAATTAATTTATGATTCCACCTTAAGAAAGAGACTAGGAAAAAAGACTGGAAGAGTTGCAGGGTAAAAACTGCTGCAAACGAAGAGAAACATACAGGCTCCTCTAACAGTTGTCATAACAAAACACCTTAATGATATTAATGATATTTGGAACCAGTCTGGTTCATTCTTTGTTCAAGGTGCTTCTAGAATCTATGAAAAAGTGGGGACTGGGGTAGCCCAGTGGGTAGAACTTTTGGCTATAAATCAAAAGCATACCGAGGACTTATCCAGGACTTATCCAAGTCACAAAACAGGTCTCACTAATCTCAAATACAATTAGTTCATGAGTCCATCTTAAGAAAGGGACTAGGCAAAATACTGGAAGAGTTGCAAGGAGAAAACCACTGCAAAGGAAGATTAACATATGGGCTCCTCTCACATTCCTCATAACAAAACACCTTGATGATATTAATGCTATTTGAAAACAGTCTGGTGCTTCTAGGATCAATGAAAAAGTAAGGACTGGGGTAGCCTACTGAGTAGAGCTATGGGCTATAAATCAAAAGCACACTAAGGACTTATTAATAAAGTCACAAAACAGGTCTTACTAACCTCAAATACAATTAGTTTATGATTCCATCTTAAGAAAGAGACCAAACAAAAGAGTTGCAGGGTGAAAACCACTGCAAATGAAGAATAACATATAGGCTCCTCTCACATTTGTCTAAACAAAACACCTTGATGATATTTGGAACCAGTCTGGTGCTTTTAGGATCAATGGAAAAGTTGGGACTGGGGTAGCGTAGTGTGTAGAGCTTTGAACTATAAACCAAAAACTTGTGGGTTGGAATCCTGGTTCTGCCACGCAGCCACAGTTCGGCCTTTGAGCAGGGCCCTTAACCCTGTCTGCTCCAGGTGTGCCGTACAATGACCCCAGCTTCCAAACAAGCTGGGATATGCAAAAAAAGAATTTCAGCGTACCATACATGTGTATATGTATATACCACAAATAAAGTTGTTGTATCTCTTTCAAACCTCGAGCTCTGTAGTGTTGACAGGTTGTCAAAACAGTAGAAGGTTAGAAACTGTCTATCAGTAGACGGGTAGTGCGGGTAAATATGTGCATTTTGTTGTTGTCTGTTGAAACAGTATTTCTAACCCTGTCAGTCTGGACTGATAGTTAACTGTTAAATATTTTGCAGTCCTAACTGAGATTAAATTTCATGGCAGTTACAAAAAACTGTTTGAAAACACTAGCTGTTTGAAGACGTTTTAGACCAGGGGTGCCCATACTTTCGTGGCTTGAGATCTACTATTTCAGTCGACAGGTCAATGCGATCTACTTTTTTAAAAGGTTTGCCTTTTTTTAAAGCGCTTCAGTTGCCTATAGTGATATTCAGCATTACAGGTCAAGCGTCTGAAAAATCACGCTAACCTTATTCTGAGGATTTGCACTGAATGGTGTCAGTCAGGTTTATGTAATCTGGACAAAAGTTGCTGATGGCAATTCTCAAGCAGGCTTCCAAATGTTCATCAGTAAGGGTGGACCGATATTTAGACTTAATTATTTTCATGTGGGAAAAAGCTGATTCTCACAAGTAGGTTGATCCAAAAAATGCTGTCAAATATGTGGCACATTTTTCTGTTTGAATATTTTTACTCAGCCAGCAAGTTCCAAAATTGTCCAGCAGAGACCCTTCATTTCATATCAAGTTCATGAGATCTGAAAATTCTCCGTCAGCTTCTTCCACATATGAACGAAACGTCTTTGCAGTGTTCTTGCCCAAATCAAACCGTGTTTGGTTTCTTTGTGCTTGTTTGCACACTCATCTTCATAAACAGTGTAGGTTACAAGGGAAAATGCAAAAATGGCACAAACTGGATACTGATGAAAGAAAACTTTCTAAATTAGCAGTGCTTTAGGTGGGCTGAGGTGTAGCCATGGTTTAATTTATGGTAATAAACCATAAACTAAAGAAACAGAGGCCACATTTCACGTCAATCACATTGATCTGTTTGAATAAGGCACGATCTACAAGTGTGCACTGTGCGATCCTGTTAACAAGTCACACTTTACATACTGTTTACTTACAAGATGAACATTAAACCTCTATTTCTCAAATGTTTTATAGTTAACAAATTTTATATTTCCGTTCTGTCGACTACTGTCTCAAAACAATTAAGAGTAAACAACTCAAAATTGTGAATGCATTATTACTGTACCACAACAGTAGTGTTTTAAACTGTTCATTGTTTGACAGTATAAATTTCATGAATTATATTACGATTTGCAAAAACAAACCTAATCTTAATAACGAAAGGTAATTCAATACGGTTTATTTTTTAAAATAAATATATTTTTACTTTTGTGTCCAATGTCAAAAGTTTGAACATGGTTAAGAACAGGTTTTTAAGAATACTGTATTAATACATTACAGATACACTGTTACAAGTAGGGGCAAAAAGTGTAAAATAATTACATAATTTTATATAATTATGTAACTTTAAATAAATAAGTGAAATTAAGAACATGTAGTTAGACATAAACGATTTCTTATTATCATAATGATGTGGACCTAGATTAGGACCTCACGGTTCAGGCCACTTTATGTTTGTCTTCAGTACGCAATTAAGTTGAAGTAAGCAGTTTCTAACTAGTACAAAGTCAGAAGGAGAGATTTCGAGGAACTGGAGTGAGAGAGGGAAGTTCAGGAAACCACTGCTTGTTTACAGTCCTCAAGTAAGCAAAGTAACATTTTTCTGACACAAAGTGACACAAACAAAAAGACAAATATGACCAGAATGTAGCTTGCCTGTAGAGTCAGAACTAAGACAAAGAAACCTCCTGTGTAGGCAGTACCAATATGCGCCCGGGCTAGCTCACACGGCCGTAAGGTATGATTGTGTACTCCAAATCCTGCTTACCTGAGAAAGGTCCGACCACAAGTTCTCCCCCCTCCTCATCCTCTTCTCTGAGAAATTTCCCATCGTAGTTAGAACCTGAAGCTGTACAGTCATCCACCGGCACCACTGTGAAGTTGGTGGGCATTTTCCTTTACAGCATGTGCTGCTTAAATGTATAGATCAGCCCTTTAAAGTTTTCTTTTATTCTCCCCCTTCTGCTCACACACACGCTCATACACACTCACATTCACACTGCTTCCTAGGTCTTGGCACAAAAGTTTGAAGTTCTCCCCTCCCTCCCCCACCACTATGCTTCAGCAGAACCCATGTGATCACTTCCACCAAATAGGAGTGCTGCCCAACCCCTCCTTTCTTTTTCCATTCATCTTGGTAACTGATACTCCCAAATGCACTCAACCTTCCTGTCCCCCTAGTGGTGGAGTAACACAAAAGGTTTTTTACAAGGTGTTTACTATTAACTATTGTATGGCAAGCTGTTCTAGACTATTTAAAACATTATTGTACAAGCCTAAAAAACAAAATCTAAAATATACAACTAACACAACAACCTCAAACATAAAGACAAAATACCTCAAGAATGGCTTCTCAAAATCTTTTGATTCAAGATTCAAGAGTTTTATTGTCATGTGCACAGAAAAACCAGCAGTTACACTGTACAATGAAATTCTTACTTTGTTCGTCCTCCAAACGTCAATATCAGTATTATACATAAAAACAAAAATTAAACTAACACTGTGGTGTCTAAAACTTTCTCATATCAATTTGTCCCTTATGGATATTTGTTCATGTCTGTAAATACCTACTGTATTTATAGCCACAAAGGTGTGTGTACAAAGAAGATATATTATGCATTTCATTACAGAAACACAGACTATTGTATTAACAAACTATGTTAATATATATACCGTATATACAGTATATATATATATATATATATACATATATATATATATATATATATATATATACATATATATACATATATATATATACAGTGTATCACAAAAGTGAGTACACCCCTCACATTTCTGCAAATATTTCATTATATCTTTTCATGGGACAACACTATAGACATGAAACTTGGATATAACTTAGAGTAGTCAGTGTACAGCTTGTATAGCAGTGTAGATTTACTGTCTTCTGAAAATAACTCAACACACAGCCATTAATGTCTAAATAGCTGGCAACATAAGTGAGTACACCCCACAGTGAACATGTCCAAATTGTGCCCAAATGTGTCGTTGTCCCTCCCTGGTGTCATGTGTCAAGGTCCCAGGTGTAAATGGGGAGCAGGGCTGTTAAATTTGGTGTTTTGGGTACAATTCTCTCATACTGGCCACTGGATATTCAACATGGCACCTCATGGCAAATAACTCTCTGAGGATGTGAGAAATAGAATTGTTGCTCTCCACAAAGATGGCCTGGGCTATAAGAAGATTGCTAACACCCTGAAACTGAGCTACAGCATGGTGGCCAAGGTCATACAGCGGTTTTCCAGGACAGGTTCCACTCGGAACAGGCTTCGCCAGGGTCGACCAAAGAAGTTGAGTCCACGTGTTCATCGTCATATCCAGAGGTTGGCTTTAAAAAATAGACACATGAGTGCTGCCAGCATTGCTGCAGAGGTTGAAGACGTGGGAGGTCAGCCTGTCAGTGCTCAGACCATACGCCGCACACTGCATCAACTCGGTCTGCATGGTCGTCATCCCAGAAGGAAGCTGACGCACAAGAAAGCCAGCAAACAGTTTGCTGAAGACAAGCAGTCCAAGAACATGGATTACTGGAATGCCCTGTGGTCTGACGAGACCAAGATAAACTTGTTTGGCTCAGATGGTGTCCAGCATGTGTGGCGGCGCCCTGGTGAGAAGTACCAAGACAACTGTATCTTGCCTACAGTCAAGCATGGTGGTGGTAGCATCATGGTCTTGGGCTGCATGAGTGTTGCTGGCACTGGGAAGCTGCAGTTCATTGAGGGAAACATGAATTCCAACATGTACTGTGACATTCTGAAACAGAGCATGATCCCCTCCCTTCGAAAACTGGGCCTCATGGCAGTTTTCCAGCAGGATAACGACCCCAAACACAACCTCCAAGATGACAACTGCCTTGCTGAGGAAGCTGAAGGTAAAGGTGATGGACTAAACCCAATTGAGCACCTGTGGCGCATCCTCAAGTGGAAGGTGGAGGAGTTCAAGGTGTCTAACATCCACTAGCTCCGTGATGTCATCATGGAGGAGTGGAAGAGGATTCCAGTTGCAACCTGTGCAGCTCTGGTGAATTCCATGCCCAGGAGGGTTAAGGCAGTGATAATAATGGTGGTCACACAAAATATTGACACTTTGGGTACAATTTGGACATGTTCACTGTGGGGTGTACTCACTTATGTTGCCAGCTATTTAGACATTAATGGCTGTGTGTTGAGTTATTTTCAGAAGACAGTAAATCTACACTGCTATACAAGTTGTACACTGACTACTCTAAGTTATATCCAAGTTTCATGTCTACAGTGTCGTCCCATGAAAAGATATAATAAAATATTTGCAGAAATGTGAGGGGTGTACTCACTTTTGTGATACACTGTATATATATATATACATATATATATATATATATATATATATATATACATATATATACATATATATATATATATATATATATATACATATATATATATATATATATATATATATATATATATATATATATTAGGGCTGCCGAAGTTAACGCGATAATAACGCATTAACGCAATCTCAATTTAACGTGATTAAAAAAAATAGTGCCGTTAACGCAAATTCTATTTGGCCCTGCAAGTCATCCGTAGTTCATGTTGAGACTTGACCGTGCACCAACGTTTTAACGTCGGACTTGCCACCGTTTGTTTCATTTGCGGTTTGTTATCATAATGTAACCGAGCATTGTAGTGATGCACTCGCTTAATAAAGAAATAAATACACGATATATTCACAAGTTGTTGGGAGCAGAACACTTTATTACTTCTTCTGTTACGGTACCGATTAGCAAACAGCTAGAGTCATACCGTTAGCCAAGCATGCTATTCCATGCACTATGGAAGCCCCAAAGGGTCAAAACACACTCACAATGTTTGCTGATGGAGAAATTCTAACCTACAATCTGACATTTATACGAAGTCAAGGGTCTCTGCTGGATAGTATTACTGCCTAGTATGTGAGTGAATAAAACTCCCTTACAGTTTTCTCTTGTCCAAGCAGTTTTTAACATAAGTACATTTAGCATAAAATGTGTTCACCATTTTAATTGTAACATTTCACTTAAAAATCCTTGTTTTCTATAACATTTACACAGATTTTTAAAAAATGCGATTAATCGCGATTAATATTTTTAATCGTTTGACAGCCCTAATATATATATATATATTATACACTATTTTATTTATGCATTTTTCCCCTTTTTCTCACAATTTTAGTGTAGCCAATTTGTCTTTCACTGCTGGAGACACAGATTGAGTCAAAAGACGGTATATTTGCTCAAGGGCCCAACAGTGGCAACCTGGCAGTGGTGGGGTTTTGAACCACCTAGCAGACTTTAGTGGCCAATTTTGCCTGCTGCTGGCACTGTCAATTGTGCTTGCTAGGTGGCGCCCAGCTGACCTATAGCAGAGCTGGGATTCTAAATATTCCGCTGCGCCACCTGGGCGCCATACCATGTACTTTTTTTGTGTGCATGTAGTTTGTCATATTTAAAATATAACTTTTACAGCATTTAGCAACTTGTTACTGAATACTAGGCAAGCAATTGAGGGTTAAAAGAATTGCTCAGGGGCCCAACAGTGGCACTTTGGTGGTGGTGGGGCTGGAACTAGCAACCTTCTGATTGCTAGTTTAGTGCCTTAACCACTAATGTGATGAAGTTGCTTTTAATGCATGTAAACAAAGTGTATAATTGTATTATACTTTCCCCTTTATTCTTGTGAGTATAAGCTACATGCTTCCTAACTACACAGCCAATCATTAATATTTTGTAAAGAACAGTATTAAAATAAATCCAGCTGTCTCCTGGTATACTTCAGAATTCTGTTGTTCCCAGTATAGACTTGCAGGGTGGCGTTTCCTGCAACTGATAGTGGCATCCTCTCAGACCTGAGAAAATTCAGTGTGACGTGATGTCATGTCTGAGGGGCACGCAAGACTTTTCCGAACAAAAGATAGCAACTTCTTGCCACCACCCCCAACCTAAATGCTCTAACACACACACACACACACACACACACACACACATACACACATACCATTTAGGAAACAAACACGGCTTTCATGTGAAGTAGGCTGGTAAATAACTGTTTCCTTCTCAACTACAAAACTTTCCTGGTGTCAATGGAATATTCTTTCCAAAGTCTTTCCAAACCGAGCAACGACTAAGCACAGGCAAAGTAAAGTATTCAATGTAAATGTTTACCTCACAAAATACGTGCAAGTGCACTGTCATTCTGCCCTGTGGCGCAAAGTGTGTGCGAACTGATAACTGAACCATAAAAGCAGTTAAAGGAGGAAAGCAACTGATAAGATATACAACATGGCAACAGTGCACACAACATGAAATAAATTCTGCAACAGCATTATAAAATCATGTGAAGTGAGACTGTCTATAGATTTTCTATCAGGGCTTTTTATTTCTTCAGTCCTAACAGCTGTACAAAATTATGCATGTATTTAAAAATAAATACAATAGTTTTACCTAAAATAAACTTTAATTGTTTAAATAAACCCTGGTTAATGAAACAAATCTTTTATATTATAAATAACCCAGAAAAAACCCCAAAGTTTTTGGGTTTTGATGCATTTTAAGCCAATTATGATTTAGTTAATGTTTCACAACAGCCAATCAGTAGTGTAGAAAAATCTTTTAGAGCAGCTCTTTGACTTTTTCTAGAAAGAATCATAATAAATTTATTATAACCACCACTTCATCCTGGTCAGGGTTGCTGTTGATTCAGTTTCTGTATGTCTGTCTGTCTGTCTGTCTGTCTGTCTATCTATCTATCTATCTATCTATCTATCTATCTATCTATCTATCTATCTATCTATCTATCTATCTATCTATCTTGTCTGTCTGTCTGTCTGTCTGTCTGTCTGTCTATCTATCTATCTATCTATCTATCTATCTATCTATCTATCTATCTATCTATCTATCTATCTATCTAGTCTGTCTGTCTGTCTGTCTGTCTGTCTGTCTGTCTGTCTGTCTATCTATCTATCTATCTATCTATCTTGTCTGTCTGTCTGCCTACCAGTCTATCTATCTATCTATCTATCTATCTATCTATCTATCTATCTATCTATCTATCTATCTATCTATCTATCTATCTATCTTGTCTGTCTGTCTGTCTGTCTGTCTGTC